>NC_090926.1:382863663-383166693 GCF_040938575.1 Ambystoma mexicanum | reverse complement strand
CAGCCCTGATGGCACTGTTTTGGATATGTTGTAGTTTGTTTAGGTTGCGGGAGGTAGTGCCTGTGAAGAGGGTCTTGCAGTAGTCCAGTCTTGAGCTGATCAGAGCCCTAGTAATGGTGATGCAACTTTCTGTGTTGAGGAGCGACCTACATGCATTAATCAGCTTGGAGGTGTAGGCTGCTGAAGAGGCAACTGTGTTAACCTGTCGTGAAAGGGGATAGTGTGGATTCCAGATAACCACACTGGGTTTTGACGTTGTTGGAGACTTGGATGGTGTTTCCATCTATAATTAAGGACTTGTATGATGAATCTAGCTTGTTGTGAGCGTGTTGTGAGCCAATCAGAAGGATCTCTGTCTTATCGGTGTTCATACATAGGTGGTAGGATGTGATAGAGTGAATGTAGGTTTTGTGAGTCATTTTCGTAATTGCCTGTAAGGAGCGTCATCCGTGTAGTTGGTGTAGGATGTTCCTTCAGTGTCAAGCAAGTCAAAAAGAGGTTTTGTGAATATATTGTACAATGTTGAGGAGACACAGGATCCTTGCCGGACACTGCATGTGATGGGGCTGATTCTGATGAAGAGAACACTCTCATGGTTCTCTCTGAAAGGAAGGAGTTGATCCATTTGATGGCCTCTGGTGAAAAGTGAGCTGCTCATGCAAAGTGATGGCATAAGATTTGGTGATCGACCAAGTCAAAAGGCAGCTGTTAGGTTGAGTATCAGAAGAAGGGCTGAGTGGACAGAGTCTTCAATGACATCCAGTTGGTTCCCAAGATCTAGCAGGGCAGAGTCTGTACCATAGCCGGGTCGGAAGCCTGATACCCCAGGAGATTGTTGGCTTTGAGGAAGGTCTGGACGTGCAGGTAGGCTCCGCAGCCCAGTATTTTGAGTAGGAAAGGGACTGTGGTTATACGCCGGTAGTTGGTCAGGGTAGTTGGGTTGAAGTTGGGTTATTTAGTAGAGGAAGGACCCAAGCGTCCTTAAGGCTGGAAGGTACAGTTCAGGTGGAAAGGGAAACATTTATAAATGAGCAGATAAATGGGAAGAGTGGGCCAGCACAGTCTTTGATGACTGCCACTAGACAGATGTCGCCCTGGCAGCGCAATGGTTTGAGCCCTAAAACATGGGTTCTACACTAAAAGATGACCAGCAGTATTTGCAATGGATATAATTTAGGTGAAATAAAATGAAGCATAGAGACAGGACTATCAGCTGATGAATTCTTGTTTAGTTACATAATTATGTCTTTACTAAAAGTATTTTCTTTTCTTTTTGTCTCATATTGTTTGTTTGATATATTCTGTTTGTTTCTCAACATACATTTCTCTGATCCTAAACACTCCCTCCCTCTACCACTCTTCGTTTTCTGTCTATATGTGATTATGCATTTGTATTGCAACTATATGCAGCAGTAATTGAAATGTTTGTTTTATGGTATGCACTGATTTGAGAAAGGCACTAGTGTTGCCGAAACACGTGTAATCAAAGGGCACCTCGGTTGAGAGGTCAAATATACGAGAATGATATAATTAAAAACGTAGTTTTTTCACAAACCTTGGTTGTGGCGCAATTTAATGTGGAGGATAACAACACTGTCTATAATTTGGGGGTGGGGTCTTGACCTCCGTTTCTCACACTTGCAACACCACCCTAAACAGGATTATTTAACCAGGTCGCACAGCATAAGAAATTGATGTAATAATCCCCCAATAAATCCGAAAGGTTTGTTTTGTTGTTGCAGTGTAGTGAAGTGCGTGCAGTTTGTTGTGCTTTAGAGGTATGGTTTTAGTTCAGGGTTTGAGAGGTGTATGCAGAGAGATTCGTTTTTTTTTTTTATTAGTAGGGTTGGTTATATACATTACTATCTAGACGGGACGCAGAATGATATCTACAAATCCGTCCAGATGTGATGCAAGCTAATATTCACATTCCTGCCTAGATGTGACGTAAGCCAATATTCACAATTAAATCTAGGTGTGACGAGAGCCAACACTCAAATTTCTGTCTAGATGTGACGTAAGCCAATATTCACAATTAAATCTAGGTGTGACGAGAGCCAACACTCAAATTTCTGTCTAGATGTGACGTAAGTTAATATTCACAATTAAATCTAGGTGTGACACAAGCTAACACTCAAATTTCTGTCTAGATGTGACGCAAGATAATAATCACAATTCCTTCTAGACGTGACGCAACTAATAATCACATTTCAGTCTGGACTAGCTAGTGCAGTTAGAGTACAGTCCACCTAGATGTGATAAATCGCGAACTAACATTTCTCCTAGATGTGATACATGGCTAGGCAACACAGTTTACAACTCAGTGAGTGTATATGGGGAAACAGTTGCTAAATAGAAATAGGTATATGCAAGCGACAAACTGTGGCTGACACAATTGGCATGATGCAAAGTGTGCTTACCTTAGACAACAAGGCTGGTTTCAGGATGGATACCCCGCAGAAGTGAGGTTAATGCGGACTATGGTTGACAAGCATAGGTAGGCCGAGTGCGTGGGGGGGGGGGGGTCAGGATAATTCGGTGATGCGACAGGTGGGTAGTTCGAGGAGTTATCCAGAATGGTTAACTGACATAATGGCTTTAGGGCAAGATATGAACACCACCCCATCACAGGCCATGTGCATCAGACTAAAAGCCGCTGGTAACAAGAATGGCGTGGTAGCCCAAAGGGGAGCAGCAATGGTTGTTCTCCCTGCCTGGAACAGATGTGAGATAATGCCAATTCACACAGTTAGAACACAGTTCACAAAGATGTGAGAGGTGGCCAAGCTACATCATCCGGCTAGATGTGGGAGGCTAACACATGTAGCTGTATGCGAGCTTTAGGGTGGTAGTGATCTAAGTGAGATAGGAATAATAAGAGATGTGGGGCAGTTTAGTGAGGTGCAGTGATTGCTGCGCCCCCTGTCCGCACCACACGTACCTGGTCAGTCGCTGCTGGTTGAGGGCTGCTGACTTCTTGCTTCCCTGGCTGACACCGGCAGACACGATCTGGAGCTGCTTCTGCAGGAGCTGTCCTTTGCCTTGGGGTCCTTTGCCATGTGATGTCATCAATCATATTTGTGATGTCATGGGTGTTATTCTTAGCAGTGCACGGTAGTGGCACGAGTTATGGTTGCTTAGCTTACCATAACTGGCGAATTTCAGGGGGGTTTCGGTTTTACTTGTAACCATAACGTCCCTTTAACAACGTTTTTTCACTGAATTTGATATGGTTAAGTTGCCCTACTAAAAACCTAACATCAGTTTAACAAACTTTTTTCATTGAATTTCATAGGTTTTTATTACTGCAACTTAACCAGAATGTCTACGAACATCTGACTTCATTGCGGACCTTCCAGAGAGTGCCACATGACCATACGCTGGCGCGCGGCATGATGACATGTCTGAGAACCCGTCCGCACTTCATGATAAGATCCGTGCTTTGCGTACAGTTCGGAACTGCATTTTCTACTTATCTAGGAACTCTAAACTTCAAAATGTCCCTTGCACAGCTCCAACACCTATTCCTACTCATCCATTAACAATCTAGTACACAGTACATACTTTTAGCTAACTGCTATTTATCTTAAAATGGAATCAGCTAATGCCGTCCCTCCTCCCCAAGAGACACCACCACTGCTGTAATCAAGGAGCATGAGAAACACTGCCCCCTACCTTAGAAATAACACATGCGCAACATTTTCCCCAGTCCACCTGCCCCTCCATATTAGTGTTGGTGCCTCTTCCCTCATTTCCCTCCCCGTTCTAAACTCTCCTGCCAAAAAAAAAATAAATAAATAAAAAGAAATGTTCCTTTAGGAACCACCTTTCAGAGTTAAAAAATAGAACTAAAAAAAAAAAAAGTATAGACTCCATCTACTTTATATTTCTCAAAAAAGGATATTTCTTCCTACACCGGGATGCCGGAAGCAAAATCCTTTTCCAAGATGGCCACCATGGAAAGGGAAGGCAGGGTTCCGTACAGGGCCCCTCTTCGTTTTCCATGGCAGCCTGCAGAAGGCGAAAAGAGAACTCTATGACCATATTACCACAAGCACATTTTTCTTCCCTTTCAAACCTATCCCAATTTCGAATAACTTTACCACAAAGCCAGTCCCAGGTGGACATGGCCACTTTAACCCCATGTGTTGGCCCTCGTGGTCATGGCCAGTAGCCTGATTATCCGGATCATTACTTTATTCCATGACCCGGACGATCTGGCCCCTGCACATGGCCACAGGCTACACCTCAGTCACCAAAGGTATATCACCATTTTGTGTGCCTACATCATGACATTTGTCAAAAAACAAAATTCATTCAGACTTTACGAAAATATTTATATCTAGATCTATAATCTTTTTGCAACCCTTTGTGTAGATTTGTCAAATGGCACCTCATTTATAAACCTTTACATTATTTTGGGACCCCCCTCTAATTTTGCCCCCTTGACAAAATCCCACCAGACATTGCAAAAACATTAATATCTAGATCTATTATCAGTTTGCCAAATTAAGTGTACATTCGTCAAATGGCACCTCATTTTTAAGCCTTTACATTATTTTGGGACCCCCCCCCCTTCTAATTGTGCCCCCTCTTCACAGAATCCCACCAGACTGTGCAAACCCATTCAGACTCAGGTCAGAAACATAAATAAATAAATATTTGCAAAATGTCATGCAGTTTCATTAAGTGGCGCCAAACTTATAAGCCATCTAAGAACTGCTTTTCACCAACCCTGTACTGCTGAGGTGTCAGCCAACTTCTCAGGACTGTTCGCGGACTTTCGCAGCAAAAACACCAGTTTTTTTGTTTCTTGCAGCCATATCCCATCCCATCCCATCCTCATCACCCCTCACCTCCCCAGAGATTATTTGTTAAGTTTGACAAGTGTGTTTTTTAATATGTTTTTAGCGCGATGTCCGCAGACACCGGTCACGAATGCAAGATGGCGGGTGTTTCCAAAAATCTGACGCACTTCACACTTTCCACCATCCAATCAGTGGGCGCGTCCGCTGTCTGCGGACACCACGTTGCCCGGGGAGCGAACAGGGAAGCATGTTCGTGGAGCCGACAGATATCACACATTTTTTGGGACCTACTTTTTGGTCATTTTAAAAGAAACTACTGGATAGATTTCCACCAAGCCGCTGCTCCGGCCGCAAATTTGGTGAAAATCCGTATAGTAGTTTGGGCTGTAGGCATGAGCAAAGGTATTCTCCATTCAGTCTATGGGGAAAAAAGACATTTTGGGACCCTCCCCTATAACTTTGCCCCGCCTAGACCAAACCTCACCAAGCTTTGCAAGATTCAGAGTGGACCATATACTTTTTTTGCAAAGTTTGGTGAGGATTCGTCCAGGGGGAGCGAAGTTATAAGCCGCCCAAAAAGTGCTATTCCTATGGGTTTAGCAACTTAACCATAACTACACACACACACACACACACACACACACACACACACACACATACGCATTCAGGGCTAGCAAATTCCTAAAAATCCCACCAGACATGCAGGACAAATTCTTTAGTTAAAATTCTTGACCTAAGAGAAATGCACTCGCCCAATGGTGATGGATGACAAAAAATTGACCACTGCTTTTTATAAAATGGTGCACGTTACTATAAACACACTTCATATTTGGTCAATGCTGATATCCAAAGGCCAGCCGTGAAACTTCTATTTTCTACTTACTGCAAACAAGGTTTGTTTGCAGTAAATGGCAAATAAAACTTTCAAACATCCCCATACACGTCAGGCAGGTTTCAGACAGAGTTTCTCAACCATTCATCAATGCTTCTTCATCTTGAGTTAATTTATCAGTAAATATTGCAAGGTCGGGCGGGGGGGGGGCCTGTTTGAGGCCTTCTTGGACCTTGAGATAGCTTTTGACTAATCGATCGACAGGGCGGCTCTCTGGAAGAAGTAAGACAGATTGGGGGTTCCAGCAGGGGGTTGCTGAAATTGATTCAGGTCTGTTAAAGGGATACCAAGTCGGCAGTCGGTGTACAAAGGCAAGGGAAAATACCCCTTTATTTAAACCTATAAAAGGGTAAAACAAGGTTGCCTACTAGCCCCTTTGCTGTTCAC
Source organism: Ambystoma mexicanum (assembly GCF_040938575.1). Taxonomy (NCBI): domain Eukaryota; kingdom Metazoa; phylum Chordata; class Amphibia; order Caudata; family Ambystomatidae; genus Ambystoma; species Ambystoma mexicanum. Next base: position 383,160,606 of record NC_090926.1, on the reverse strand, counting down.
GATGATTATGGCTGACTTTGACCCAGGCAAAGCTGATGGTAGAATCCTTTGTGCCGAATTGAGGAGGATGGAGTATAGCAAATTATTATATTTGGAAGACATTGTGCTATTAGCTCTTACCCCAAGTTCCCTCAAATTGGTTTGGTATGTGCTAATACATTTGAAAACAGACTAACATTAAATAAAAATACATTTTTTTAAAAATCATGATTTTTGGCAAGCTACCCAAATCTTGCATAAATTGGGGAAATTGAAGGAACTAGATAAATACCTGTATTTAGGCAACTTGTTCTCTAGAGGTGGTAGATGGGATAGCCACATAAAATATCAAGCAGAAAGAGCAGCCCTCGGGTTAAGGGGCCTTTGCGATTTTACCATATGTATGGGGCCCATAAACGGAACATGCGTTTGGGAGGTTTATAAGCTGAAGGTTGCATCCTTAATGTTGTATGGTAGCGAAGTCTGGAGTCACAAGGACTATAAATACCTGGAGGTTCTTCAGAACAGTTTCCCAAGACAGCTGCTTGGGTGGCCGCCTTGCTGTCCGAGTGGTGCTTCGAAGTTAGAGTTGGGACTTCAGGGCGTATGTTTTTACTACAATCCAGACTCACACCATAATGGGCAAGGCTCAAATTAGGCTTTGTTCCTAATGCCATCGTGGCTGCTGGATTCCAAGAGTTTGAGGCCTCTGGAAGTGAACTGAAATATGAGCGGTCCAAATACAGGCGCAGTCTCTGGCACGAGTTCCGATTAGGAACGGGGAAGTACCGTGAGCCTGGCACATTAAAGCAAGCTAAGGATAGTATTCTCTCCTGGTCAAAGGGAAAGGCCCTTGACTCTGAGGGGGCACATTGTAAATCCTTACCATCACTGGCCTGGTACTTCGATATGAAGTTGGGTCCAGGCCCCATTACTAAAATAAACTCACCAGCAGGCAGAATGCTGCCGATTTTGGCATGTTTAAATCTATTGCCTCCGTCTAAAATGATGAGCTGGATGAGGGTGTCATGGTACAGAGTGTAGAGACCACTAAAGAGGACCCAGTAAAGGGCCAAACCCAGCAGAACGCAGAGGTTGTGTGGATTAACCACACAAAACATAGAATTCATCCTTATAGGAGACTTATGCCCTATTTGCAGGAAAAAGGCCTTAAGAACTACATTACCCAGACTTCCCTGGGCCCAGAACTACAGGGACAAGCCCAAAAGGGACGGGACTTGCGCGCCCGTGCGCACGTGACCAACCAAAGCACGGGGCTTGTGCTTAAGCTGCCGACCGGAGAAGACGCCTCCTGAAGAGCTCTGTGTGCAGGGATCAGCACGAGGGGCCACGTCCCAACCAACCCCAACCCAGGCCCCTCGCCGAGAGAAGCTAAGTACCGCAAGCGTTAGGCAGACTCCAGTTGCAAGGGGGAGGACGCGCAAGGCCGCGACGCCACTTGTGGCGCTAGCACGACCAGTGAAGGTTGCCAGGGGCACGCACAGGGGGCTCCGCCCACGATCCACTGTCCCCCTGCTACAGGACAGCTAAGTCTTTTCACTGGGCAACGGAATGAAAACCAGATCTAACACGCGCATAACGCTGCGCCGGCTCACGAGCGCAGAGAAGTGCATAAGATTTGCATGATAATTAGCCATGAGGAGGAACCGCGTAGAACAGTGCGGTTAGGCCGCCACACGCCACGTGCAGCAGATCGCACATCCATAATTCGCATCACTCAAGGGTCGGCGACCCAGTGAATCCACCAGTACAGTGCGGGGCACATGCGGCTTATTCCGCATGTGCCGATCATTAAGGGCGTTAACCCGTGTACTAACTCATAGTGCTCCGCACTGCTAGCACACACAACAGGTTGAAGAATTAACCAATTGCATGCTGGCAAAGTACTGTTTAAAGTGTGTGCAGGAACACACCATTTAGTAATTCCTTGTTCTCTTGCAGCGGTAATACGCTCCAGACAGATACCGGACCTGACAGTACGCAGGCAGGAGGCCAGTGCTCAACCCAGAGATAAGTCTCTTTAAACTCACTGTTGTGCATAGTGTAAAGTGTAATGTATGATTATTGTGTTCTCCTTTGTCCCCTTCCCTACCCACCACCCCTCTCCTAAACCTCTCACCGGTTACCCTACTGCTGAACCTATCCAACCAACATGTTCCTAACCCTCTTTCCCCGCTGGAGTCTCAGCGCCTTGTGTAAGTTACAACTTGCAGGCGTTCAGACTGCGGAGGGGATGGTTGGTTCGTGCCACTCCTGAGCCTGAAGACTGGAGCCCTGACAGAAGCACAAGCCCAAGTGTACCAGGCTCCTGGGTGGTACGGGCCAGCCAGGTTATGGAGGACCTTACAAAAGTCCTGCAAGACTTGCAGGCCGAGCTCGCTGCCACTAGGCATGATTATGCGGTGCTGGCCACTCAGGTGCGCAACTTAGCTGCACAGACCTCTCCCCTTCCAGGTGGTGCAGCCACTCCTAGCCCTGTTCAGGTTCATGTGTCCCCAGAACCCGTAGTGCCCCTAGCCCCACCAGAAAGATACTCAGGGGACCCACAAAAGTATCAAACTTTCCTTACTCAATGCAAACTCCATTTCTTAACCAAGCCCACTGTGTTTAGGTCTATCCAGGCTAGGACTGCCTTTGTTATATCTTATTTAACTGGTGATGCAGCGGCCTGGGCGACTCCTCTGGTGCAAAGGGATGATGGGGTTCTTTATGATTGGGAAGAATTCCAAGCTGAGTTTGGCAAAATCTTTAAACGCAAGGCGGCGACCATATGCAAAGACCGTGAGCTATTGAGTTTGAGTCAAGGAAGTAAAGAATTGATCACTTATGTGACTCAGTTCAACCGTTTGGTAACTAGCCATGGGAAAAACAGATGTCGCTGTTTTATCAGGGATTGAGGGATGAAAAGACCTCATTGCTCAAGTGGATCCGCAGCCACAGGACTGTCCGGCGATGATAGACTTAGCCTTGCGTTTGGATCATCGCCAGACAGAGCGTCGAGGCGACAAAAGACGTGGAGAGATACGGCCCATAGCTAGATTGGACCAATCTCGAGCCCCACGCCCAACCGGCTCTTCTGAAAGATCAGTAGATGAGCCAATGCAGATTGGTTCGGTCAAAGGCCCTCTTACCAAAGAGGAGAAGGAGCGTCGACGCAAAGAGGGGCTTTGCCTATATTGCGGCACCACAGGACACTTTGTAAAAGAATGTCCTACAAAGCCTAAGTCGCAGGGAAACGCCACGGCGCAGTGTTTGTAGGGGTAGAACAGTCGAGCCAGGTAGTGGAAGTTACCCCCGTGGTCGGGTTTGTTAACTTTGCCCCACATGTCACGTTGTCAGGAGTCTTGGGGTTTTTGGGTCGGGAGGTCCCTGTAACTCTCCTCTTGGACTCAGGAGCCACGGGTAACTTCATCGATATTACCTACGCTCGTAAACTGGGTATACCATTGTGTCCTAAAGATTCCCCTGAGGTTGTGAGAGCGGTCGATGGGACCGCTTTGTGTTCCGGTCCAGTAACCGATAGTACACAAGTTCTGATGTTACGTTGCCAACAGCACCACATAGAGAAAATTCAATTCGACCCGATAGCAGCCCCACAATTTGGCATAATTCTGGGTCTTCCTTGGCTTGGTAAACACAACCCCCCAAGTAGTATGGTCTACTGGGCAGGTGTCGTTCACTTCCCCAGACTGCATGATGCAATGTAACACTCCAGCGCATAGTCTGAAGTCCGAAGGCGATTCTGGCCTTAGTATTGGTGCTACAGCTACAGACGGAGTGGATTTGAGCACCCTACCCCCTGAGTATCAGGAGTATGCCGACGTGTTCAGTAAACGGGCTGCTGAATCTTTACCACCCCACAGATCATTTGATTGTCGAATTGATCTTGAACCCGGGGCAGTGCTGCCGTGTAGCCGTATTTATGCACTCACAGAAGCTGAGACAGAACATCTGAAGAAGTACATAAACACCAATTTGCAAAACGGTTTTATTAGACCCTCGAATTCCCCAGTCTCGTCTCCTCTCTTCTTCATACCGAAGAAGACCGGAGATCTGAGAACATGCATAGATTATCGCGGGGTTAATCGTATCACAGTTAAGAACAGGTATCCCTTACCATTGATCCCAGTACTGTTAGATCAAGTTCGTAAGGCAACCATCTATACTAAGTTAAAACTACGTGGAGCCTATCACCTGGTACGAGTACGGGCCGGAGATGAATGGAAAACGGCTTTTAGAACCAAATTTGGCCTGTACGAGTATCAGGTGATGCCTTTCGGCCAATGTAACGCTCCGGCGGCCTTCCAGCACTTCCTCGATGAGGTATTGCGTGGTTATCTAGATGTGTTTGCCATAGTATACATAGATGATATGTTGATCTATTCCCAGAATCAGCACGATCATGTGGGACATGTTAAGGCGGTTCTACACCGACTAAGGGAACATCGTCTGTTCGCTAAAATAGAGAAATGTGAATTCCACCGTACTACGGTGGAGTTTCTGGGATACTTTTTGACTCCTTCGGGTGTGCAAATGGATCAGCGCAAGGTTCAAGCGGTGTTAAGTTTGGACGGCGCCTACAACTGTCAAAGGGGTACAAGCCTTTCTAGGATTCGCTAATTTCTACAGGCGCTTCATTAAAGGCTTTTCAGAATTGGTGACGCCTATCACCAAACTACTACAAAAAGGGAGAGCCTACCATTGGGACAAGGCAGCGGATCAAGGTTTCCAGCGTTTAAAACAGGCTTTTACCACGGCACCTGTTCTGCAACACCCCAATTCAGCACAGCCATTTATCGTAGAGACGGATGCCTCCACTTATGCTCTCGGAGCAGTACTTTCAAAACAAGATCCACAAACTGGATTAATGCATCCAGTGGCTTACTATTCTAGAAAGTTACTGCTGGCGGAAACACATTATACTATAGCCGATCGAGAGCTGCTAGCGATAAAAGCGGCATTTGAGGAGTGGCGACATTACCTTCTGGGGGCGCGTCACACCATAACGGTGATCACTGACCATCGAAATCTGCAATTCATTAAAACTGCCAAAACTCTTAGTCCCCGACAATTACGTTGGGCATTGTTTTTTGCGGATTTCGACTTATCACTTATCGCCCAGGAACAGAAAATAAAAAAGCTGATATATTGTCTCGATATCCTGATATCGACGTCAAGGTAGCAGCCGAACCGCTTCCAATTGTGCCGGCCACCCGTATAGTGGGTAGTATAGCAGGAAGGCCAAACATCTTTGAAGATGTCTTGAGGCAATGACGGCTCAGGAATTACGAGAATGGAGCACTAGAGGATCAAAGCATGTACTCATGGGCGGGCCCCGCTATTACAGTAAAGCCTTGTATTTACCTACGGAAACCCTCTGAAAAGAAGTACTACGATGGTGTCATGATGCAGTGACGACAGGCCACCCAGGTATTGCCAAGACTCAACAAAACGTTGCACGTCATTACTGGTGGCCCACTCTCCATCGTGATGTGCGGATTTATGTATCAGAATGTGACACGTGTGGGAGACAAAAAGCAAGTCATCAGAAGCCAGCAGGCTTGTTACGACCTTTACCCACTCCTCCCACTCCATGGCACACTGTCACCATGGATCTGATTGTGGATTTGCCGCCTATCCAAGGCTATACGTCCATACTAGTGGTCGTGGATTCACTGAGTAAAATGGGCCACTTCATTCCTTGTAAGGGGGTCCCCACAGCAGGGGAGCTAGCAGAGTCGTTTCTGCAAAATATTGCACGTCTGCATGGATTACCCACACGAGTCATTACAGATCGTGGTCCGCAGTTTACCTCTCGGTTTTGGCGGGCATTTTGCCGGTTAATAGGAATGGAGGTGAGTTTATCCTCTGGATATCACCCCGAGACGGATGGCCAGACCGAGAAGGTAAACCAAGGATTGGAACAGTATCTGCGCTGTTACACTACAAGTGCAGAGGCTTCTTGGATCCACTATGTGTGGTTGGCAGAGATTGCCTATAACAACACAGTGCACACGTCTACTAAGTATACACTATTTTACGGAGTATACGGTTACCATCCAAGGGTTTTGCCTACGGCCGCTAGCTCACCACAGGACAATCTGCCCACTTTAATTGGAAAACAAGCCCATGCTCAACGGGTCTGGGTCAAAATACAACAGAATTCGGATCTAGCCAAGAGTACCTATAAGTCATATGCCGATAGGAAACGTAGAGAAGGTCCCCAGTATAAACAGGGTGATCGAGTTTGGCTCTCCACACGTAATATTCGGTTAGCGGGTCATCGGAAACTGCAACCACGGTACTTAGGGCCATTTAGTATATCCGCAGTGATTAATCCAGTGGCAGTGAGGCTGAACCTACCCAGCCAAATGAAAATCCACCCCACCTTCCATGTTTCTTTATTAAAACCTGCAAAAGCCTCCATTCGCACAAAACGCCCACCACCTGTGTTGGTTGAAGGACACCCAGAATATGAGGTGGAAGCTATCTTAAATTCGCAACAACGACAGGATGGGTTGTACTATCGGGTTGACTGGGTGGGGTATGGTCCTGAGGATTGGTCTTGGGAGCCAGCACGTAATGTACATGCTACAAGATTGGTTAAAGAATTTCATCGAAATTACCCAAACAAACCCAAACCACGGTCCTTCTGTGCAGGGGGGGGGGGGGGGGGGGAGTACTGTAATGGTACAGAGTGTAGAGACCACTAAAGAGGACCCAGTAAAGGGCCAAACCCAGCAGAACGCAGAGGTTGTGTGGATTAACCACACAAAACATAGAATCCATCCTTATAGGAGACTCTTATGCCCTATTTGCAGGAAAAAGGCCTCAAGAACTACATTACCCAGACTTCCCTGGGCCCAGAACTACAGGGACAAGCCCAAAAGGGGCGGGACTCGCGTGCGCACGAGACCAACCAAAGCACGGGGCTTGTGCTTAAGCTGCCAACCAGAGAAGACGTCTCCTGAAGAGCTCTGTGTGCAGGGATCAGCACGAGGGGCCACGCCCCAACCAACCCCAACCCAGGCCCCTCGCCGAGAGAAGCTAAGTACCGCAAGCGTTAGGCTGACTACAGTTGCAAGGGGGAGGACGCGCAAGGCTGCGACGCCACTTGTGGGGCTAGCACGACCAGTGAAGGTTGCCAGGGGCACGCACAGGGGGGCTCCGCCCACGATCCACTGTCCCCCTGCTACAGGACAGCTAAGTCTTTTCACTGGGCAACGGAACGAAACCCAGAGCTAACGCGCACATAACGCTGCGCCGGCTCACGAGATCAGAGCAGTGCATAAAATTTGCATGATAATTAGCCATGAGGAGGAACCGCGTAGAACAGTGCGGTTAGGCCGCCACACGCCACGTGCGGCAGATCGCACATCCACAATTCGGATCACTCAAGGGTCGGCGACCCAGTGAATCCACCAGTACAGTGCGGGGCCACATGCGGCTTATTCCGCATGTGCCGATCATTAAGGGCGTTAACCTGTGTACTAACTCAGTGCTCTGCACTGCTAGCACACGCAACAGGGTGAAGAATTAACCAATTGCATGCTGCAAAGTATTGTTTAAAGTGTGTGCAGAAACACACCATTTAGTTATTCCTTGCTCTCTTGCAGCGGTAATACGCTCCAGACAGATACCGGGCCTGAGAGTACGCAGGCAGGAGGCCAGTGCTCAACCCAGAGATAAGTCTCTTTAAACTCACTGTTGTGCATAGTGTAAAGTGTAATGTATGATTATCGTGTTCTCCTTTGTCCCCTTCCCTACCCACCACCCCTCTCCTAAACCTCTCACTGGTTACCCTACTGCTGAACCTATCCAACCAACGTGTTCCTAACCCTCTTTCCCCGCTGGAGTCTCAGCGCCTTGTGTAAGTTACAACTTGCAGGCGTTCAGACTGCGGAGGGGATGGTTGGTTCGTGCCACTCCTGAGCCTGAAGACTGGAGCCCTGACAGAGGGGTTCAGGTAAATGTGACTGTAAGACAGGGTTACAGGAGGATCTGATTCATTTTCTTCTCACCTGTCCACATTATCATGATTTGAGGAAGGAAAGGTTAAACCCGTATTTTCGGAGTAAGCAGATTACGGTTATTAAGGAAGCAATGTATATGGTCCTAAATTCAGAGGATACTTTTTTTTGTACGATTCGGCTGAATTTGTAAAATGAGCTTTAGACATAAATGAGAATAGGAAAGTAATTTGCAGGAGGTATAAAGCGGTCATCCATCGGAAGGGGTAAGCTCTGCCAGCTGCTGAACATGCATGCTTACAAGAAAACTAAAAAAGGGAAGATCCCTGTGGGACATCACAGTGGAAGAAGCAGTAGGCCGAGGTAACAGGTATCATGGATACTGCCCACTTCTAGTCCACAAATAAAAAATAACACCAGTACCCAAGTGACAGAGGTGATTGAGACAATGGTCGAACGTCAAAAGCTGCCAAGTCAGGCGAGAGCTCCTACATCACCCTATCACGCAGCCCACCAAGACTACGTTTTTGTATTTTACACCACTACGGATTGTGAAGGTGTAGTTGGGAGAATTAGTAGTACTGTAATTCACTTCATTAGTGAAACATACCAATGAGGAATCACCCAAAAAGTAGTTAATGGTAAAAGGAACATTTCCAGAAAACAGGTGGAAACCTGCAGGATGTAATGTCACCAAAAGAAGATTCATTGGTTGTTGAGAACGGAAACGTTAGGTATTATTGAAGGAGCCAACTGAGCCCTTACTAAAAGAAAGCGGGAGTCAATTTTGGATTGAAACAGGGTGGTGTTGCTTAAAAATCAAATTTCACAAGAGGTAAAAGGTGGTCGGATAAAAATAGAACTTATAAAAAAACACACATTCATCGTTCCTGGATTTATGTTTCCTGAAGATTGCCAGTTCGCACACATTTTTGCTTTGGGACAAAGTGGTTTGTAATTTGGTTTTAAATTAAGTGTGCAGTGCATGATTGAACATGTTCAGTATTTTGTTCGTTTCAGCCTCAATTGCAATGTGTTTGTACAAAGACAGCTGAAGCATTAGTTTAATTTAAAATCATACCACCTCACTGAGAAGAGCAGGAATCTTTTCTTATGGCAAATGACTAAACATAGGACCAGACTTCTAGAGAGGCCTACATTGTGTTGCAGTTCCTTTTCCCTTCTCTCCTAACCATTCACTTATTTCCAAACAAATTTGTATGCTAATCAAATGGCTTTAACTTTGCCACTACTTCAAAGCATAACACGTGAATATATCTTGTACTATTTTATCACAGTCCAGTTTAATCTGACTTTCACATTAGAACTGACTTCACTCCCAAGAAACATAGAAGCGATATGGTCATGTGCACTTCTCGGTAATACTGCGGGGCCAGTATCATTGTGACAACTGAAATGTGCATTGCAGCATTAGTAGATGCACAGGAATAGTAGGACTATTTGAATTAACAAAGATCAAATGCCTAAATCATTCAGATTGTCGTGTTCCTACGAATAGATAAATTTATTTTGTTTTAATATGTTGGTTAACCATAGAAATAGATTTCAATTTTACTGGCCATTCTCTTAGAAATATAGATCACTAGCTTGGACAACAACCACCAATATGCCAACAACGCCCAGAACTACCCAAAAAAAGTTAATTTCGTCAACGATATTGATCAAAAGGCAGCGTCTCACTTACTGAAGCGTGGATCTCAAACTATTACTGGAAACTGAACCTCACGGACACAGAATTCGTACTGATGTATACAGTTCATCTGACTGTGCACTGCACAACATGTAGTCTCGTAATTGCATAGTCTCGATTTCCACTTTCGGATATCCTCCAGAATACGCATTCACTGCTCGTCCATGTGCATATTCCTGACACGCCCTTTACTGTACATACTTTCTCGAAATGCTGACCGAGTCACGCCCCCTCTCCACATCTCTTACTACGGCAGTAACCTAGTACCTCCTTTTCCATCCCCTACTGCCCCCAGCCTCCTCTTCCGGATGTCTATGGTGGCCTCCACGCATCCACTTGCCTTGGGCCCCTGCGCCTCATCTTTTCTGGGCCTCTCCAGCACCACCCTCTCCTATTCTCATCCAAACTCCACTCGCCCTAAACTCCACTTACCGCTTAGCCAACGTGTTCTGCACCACAGTGCCAATCTTTCCTCTGCCACTTCTGTATTGCTGTCTCCATGTCATGTGGTGGACACGCATCCAACAGCAGGCTAGCATGTCAGAAAACGGTGAGGAATGTAAAGATGTTAGGCGAATCAGTAGCAATCTGAATTTTTGAAACCGATTGCCAATGCTCACACTGGGGAAAATATTGCGAGAATGACAGGATCCCATTCATCCTCCTCATAGGCTCTACCAAGCATGCTCAAATCCAGAACTGGGTTAAGTAAATTAAACTTAATGGCTTCTCTCCTCATCTCACATCCAGCGTGAGGTCTCTCAGCTTCACCATCAAGATCCACATCACAAAGAAACCCCAGAGAGCCTGATACCACCCCTCTCTCTTTGCAAAATCACAGCCTTCACCACGATTTGGGACCAGCTCGATACTGCTCTTCCTGTCCCCGTGGATCGCTCAGCGCTGGGTGCTGGTCCTGGTGCTCCGACCCGCTCTTCGTCCTCTTGCCCTCAGACGTGACTGTGCCCTCTCGCTGCGTTCTCCTGGGGTCGGACGTGGCTGGTCGTGGTCCCGCTGGTCTGTTGCTGCGGGGAACCTTTGCGTGGTCTCCGGGATGCCTCGTCCCCTCGCTGCACTTACAGTCCTACTCGCCTGCTAACAAGAACTGACAGGAACGCCTTCTCCAGCCTGGCTCCTCCTGCATCCCTTCTACCTTTCTTCCTGGCACACTCCTTGTAACACTCCTTGACAGCCGGCGAGGCAGCAGTGTATTCTTCTTGCCTACCTTCTTGGCGCACTCCTTGCAACACTCCTTGCCTTTGCCTTGTGTAGCTGCTTGTGAACCTCACCACCACCTAACTGTTCGTGCTGCCAGGTGTCCTGCCTGAAGTCCATATTCGCCGTGACAGAGACGTTTTGTCCCCTCTAGCCACCTGGCGCATTGCTCGCGGCCTCCCTGCCCTTGACCAACGTGGCAGGCCAGGTTCCCCACTACAGCCTTCTGCCTCTGCTGCTTGGTCTCCTCCTGCCGGTACCTCCACACCACCTTTCCACGGCTGCCGGCTATCCTCCCCACCCAGGAGTGAGCGAAATCACAGAACTTCACTGCATTGGCCCTCCAACTTGACTATCTTATTTTTCCTGGCACCACTACTCTTCCAGTAACCATTTTCTGCCCCCTTGTTCAAACATGACTGCAGCTTTCTAGGATCCCTCTAATCTTCCTCATATCATGGCTGTGTGTTTCCTCCACTGGCTCCTCCACATTGTGCCTTGTGCCACTCCCCTCACTTTCAATTGTGGTTGCTGCTGCCTTTGTTCCCCACTTTTCACCATTCACCCGTCTGCTTGATCCCATCCGCTAACACCTCCATACTGCATCTACTGCTGCTGCCTACGCCCTCACCTCTTCTTCCTGGTGCCTCCAGTCCATCCCGAAACCACCGCCCATGACCCTTCCCTCCCAGGATCTGTTACAACAGCTACTGCTCGCTATTTCTCCCCTCCCTCCTTAAGTACCCGGTTCTCTTGAACCTCCTTATTGTTATTGGAATAATCCCACCCACGCTGACCCTCTCCCTCTGTTATGCGATCGTCCAAAACCCCTTTCCAGCACCCCCTCCCCACCCTCTCTCCACCCTTCCACCTTCTCCTTTCCCTCCTACTCTCCTTTTTCCTACTAATGCCCACTCCTCTCCACTATCCTCGTCCCCACTCCTCCAGTCACTCTCCTACCTTCGCTCACCGCCCTAACCTTCTGTACTCCCCTTCCACCAGTCACTCCGCCCTCATGAACATGGCTCTCTGGAACGCCAGATCCATCTGTAATAAAACCACAGCTGTTCTTGACTTATTCCTTCGCCTTAACCTTCACTTCCTCTGCCTAACTGAAACATGGATTCCCCCTCATAACACCTCTGTCCCTGCTTCCGTAACGCCCTCCTCTTCCTCCTTCTTTCACACCCCCCGCCCCCTGGTCGCGGTGGAGGCGTTGGACTCCTCTACCATCCCAAATACATCTCCTCCTCCTCCTCTCCCAACTCTCCCTTCTTTCCCTTCCTTTGAATTCCTTTACAAGTCTTTCTCCTCTCCCCACACTATTTCCTTCCTGATCATCTATCGTCCCCCTGGCCCTCTTTCTTCCTTCTATGAAGACCTTGATCACCTCCTCTCACTCATCTCTCCCTCCCTCTCTCCCCTATCTGTACTAGGTGACTTTAACATTCATCTTCCTTCTCCTCCTCAATCTTCTCTCCTCTTCTCCATCCTCGACTCCTACCTCCTCTCCCCCCTTCCTTCCTCCCCCACTCACTCCTCTGGCTCCACCCTTGATCTCATCTTTAATTCTTCGTATCCCTCTTCCCGTCTCCTCTCTCCCCGTTTATCTCTCTGATCATGCCTTACTCTCATTCTCCCTTTCCCCCACTCCTCTACTGCTAATCTCTCCCCTCCAATCTACTCTCGACGAGACTTTCGTAACTTCGACACTACCCTCTTTTTTGATACTTGCTCTTCTTCTCTTCCATCTCTCCAAGACTTCGCCTTACTCTCTGCGAATGATGCTCTATCCTCCCTTTCCTCCTCTATCTCCTCTGCCCTTGATCAACTTTACCCCCCCCCTCTCTTTTCCGTCGAACCCGTAACCCCTCTCAACCTTGGCTTACGCCTCATCTCCGCTCTATGTGGCGCCTTCTCCCACGCCTAGAAAGACTCTGGCTCAAAACTCCCTCACTTTCTAATCAAACCTCCTACTTCTCTTACCATGCACTATACAACTCCTTCCTTACTTTGGCTACATCTTCCTACTACTCTAATCTTCTCCACTCTCAAGCCTCCCACCCTCGTCGTATCTTCCAAACTCTCTCTCGACTTCTCTCTCCTCCCACTCCTGATCCCTCATCCAATTCCACACTTTCTCCTTCTGACTTTGCTAACTTCTTCTCCTCCAAAATCCTCACCCTTTGGCAAAAAAATCAACCCCCTCTCTGATTCCCCTTCTCCTCCTCCCCCCTCTCCTTCCTCATCCTTCATGTCCATCTTCTCACCAGTTTCCGCCTTTCTATCCAAAGCTCACCCCACTTCTGCCCCATCTGACCCTCTCCCTTCCCTTCTTATCCCTAAGATCTACACTCTTCTTATCCCCTACCTTACCTCTTTCTTCAACATTTGCCTCTCCTCATCAACATTTCCCTCTGCTTTCAAGCATGCTATGATTATTCCTATTCTGAAGAAACCTTCGGCTGATCCACTTCTCACTGCTAACTATCGACCTATCTCTCTTCTACCATTCCTCTCCAAGCTTCTTGAGCGCCTTGCCTATACTCAGCTTTCATCCTTTGTCAATACTTCCTCTCTCCTTCCTCCCTTCCAATCTGGCTTCCGTCCCAGACATTCCACAGAAACAGCTCTCACTTCTATCCTTAATTCCCTCCTATCTGCTCGCCATGCCAAGCAATCCTCTATTCTTATTCTCCTTGATCTCTCGGCAGCCTTTGACACCGTTGATCATCCTCTCCTTCTCCACACTCTTTCCTCCTTTGGGCTTCAAGGCCCTGTTCGCAAATGGCTATCCTCTTATCTCTCTTCCTGTTGCTTTGCTGTATCATGCAGTGGCCGGACCTCTCCTTCCTTTCCTCTGGAATGCAGTGTTCCCCAAGGTTCCGTACTTGGTCCTTTCCTATTCTCTCTTTACACCTCCCTCATTGCCCCTGTTATCTCCTCGTTTGGCATCTCCCACCATTTCTATGCTGACGACACCCAACTCTTTCTCTCTTTCTCCTCCCTTCTCAACTGACCTTCACCTAAAACTCTTCCTGCCTGACTGCCATTAAGAACTGGATGTCCTCCCGCTTTCTCTCTCTTAACACTGATAAAACTGAAGTCCTTTTCTTCCCCTCCAACTCTCTTCCCCCTCCCTCTCCTCCCACTTTCATTCATTTTCTTCCCTCCAATCTCCCATCTCTTCTCAAGCTCGTAACTTAGGCGTTCTCTTTGACTCCTCTCTTTCCTTCTCCCAGCACATTTCACTCACCTCTCGCACTTGTCGATACCACCTCTACAATATCCACAAAATCCGTCCCTCTCTCACTTTCCACGCTACCAAACTCCTAATCTCCTCTCTCATCTTTTATTGCTCCTCTCTTCTCTTTGGACAACCAACATCTCATCTTGCCCCCCTTAAATCCATCTACCACTCTGCTGTTCGCACCCTTTGTCTCCTCACCTCCCGTGACTCCATCTCTACTTCGCTCTCTTACCTTGGCTGGCTACCATTTCACTCACAGCTAATATTTTACTTTCTCTGCCTTGTCTTTAAATCCCTCCATGGTCTTGCTCCTCCTCATCTTTCCTCCCTTCTCTACTTCTACTCCCCCTCCCGTTCCCTTCGCTCTGCTGACCACTTCCTTCTCACTGTACCTCCATCCCCCTGTGCTTCCTCCCGTTTCCGCTCCTTCCAACTCCTTGCACCCCTACACTGGAACTCACTCCCTCTCACTATCCGCTCCTCTACGTCCTTCCCCTCTTTCCGCTCTTCCCCTTAAATCCCTCCTTCTCCGTTCTCCATTCTCCTCCTTGAAACCTCCCCCTCTAGCCTCTCCGTTTCCCCCTTCCCCTGCTATTTATTCCCTTGATTTTCCTCTCCCCTCTCCTACCCTCCTCTCTCTCTTCAATTTCCCTCTTCTAACTCTACACCACGCCCTCCCCCACCCGCCTAATCCCACTCCCTATTCCCCCTCCTCTTCAGTCAATTGCTCTTGTCACCGTTTTATCGAATGATTCATGATATAATTTTGCTTCATCTGTTACATTGTTGATATTGTTATGTATAATGTTGTTCCACTGTACAGCGCCTTGGTGTAAGGCGCTCTATAAATCAATAAATCAAATCACTCCGAAGACTTTACAACTGCTGCCTAATCCCAGGTGCTTCCCAACTTGGATGGGGGCAATGCTCTTCTTCCTGTTATCCCGACCAGCTCTTTTACCCTTCTGAATGCTATCCAGCACAATGCAACCAGCCCGATCACAGAACTGAAGAAATACCACTACATCTACCAAACACAGCTGAACTCAAATCTACATCACCCACAAACTTAAAATGAACAATGCCCCTTCCTACCTGGCTGAAAAACGAACTCTCCTTGGAAGCATCTACAGCCCTATTAACCACAACATCGACATACTAGAACCAGAAAATAGACCTTCTCGAATGCACCCAGACTTGGCCACATCTCACCTACACTTCAAGAATGCTCTTGAAGGAACACCTGGTCACCCATGGATGGCCCACCCGATACCTTTTCTGCTACTTCTCCTCCCTACCCCACCTACTGCTTCCTTTTCATTCTCCCTCAGTATGCTCTCCCTTTTATTTAAACAGCGCTGGGTTGCTTTATTGCTGGATTAACCTATATGAAAACGACAGTCATACAGACAAAAAAACGATGTTTAGTATCACTTCCCTCATGCAGCTTCCAAAGCCCCGCATAGGTAGATGGGGTGAAAATGACGGTTTTCCATACCACCTACACAGGCGTTATAATGTTCCTTTATTGTGTAAGTAAACGATCCGGGCTCAGATCATGCTACATACTTCATAGGTTATGGGGGTGTTTTGCAACGTTGTCATGTTCTAAGTTTTAACATCCTAGAAATGTAGTGCTTGGAAAACTAAACATAGTATTTGCTTTTCAAGTGCAGAATATATATTTAGGCACAAACAGCAGTGAAGTCCAACCAGTAGTCTGATGAATACAAGTCCGTCTGTGAAACAAAGGCAGAGGAGAATAAATACATAAATAAATTAATTCATTCATTAATAGGCAGATACGCTGGAAATGACTGGCAAACACCAAAATCGAGCCACGCCCCCAAAACAAAAGCGGGAATTTGCTCGGATAGCAAGGAGGTATCTCTCCGAGTGCATGGTGTTTTTAACAGCACAACAAATGACAAACACTCTGAACAGGAGTCTCCAGAGGTTCAAAACACACTCCGCCACCTGTGCAGAGTACTCCCACAAGGGGCCATTCATTAATAGTGCAGCAGCTCCACAGAGAGCGCGCTACCTTCGAGGAGGCTAGGATATCCTCTCGCAGATCCCGAATGCACTTTGCTCTAGAGGATGCTGGAAAGTCCTCACACCTTACTGCGCAGGAGAACAGAGAAATGTAATCACACCTGCAGATAACTAGTCAAATAAAAGCATTACTCTGTTGACTCGATGAGTGTTCCAAAGCCAGGCAGCAGTGACGTCAGGTGTCCCCAGTTACACATTGTAAACAGACCCTGCAAGCCAATGTCTACATTAGGCAACTTAGGTCAGTAATGCAAAGAGTGCAGGATCACTCCTTCCAGCACTGCCATGGTGCCACTATTCAAAAAGATGTACAGTAGGCATGCCCTGCTAGACATTTAAGTCCAAATGGGAAATCCACCCTCATCAAGATAATTTTGATGGCATATAGGGTTACCTCCTCTGTGTGCGGGGTTCTGCTCCCAGCTCAATCCCTTTCTGCGTCTCTGAGTACCGGGTCACTCAAGGGACGTGCCTCCACCATTGCCTCCATGTCCTTCTTCCTCGTCCCAGTTCTTACTTCTTATATGTTCCCACATCTGCCACCAGAATGTTTAGTTTTCTTGCACTTCTCTCTGACCCCGTTCCTTAAGGCACACATAATACTGTGGCTTGCCCAGTCCCCTCCAGTTCTTTTTTTCCTGCTGGTGTAGGGCCTGGTGGAATTCCCGTTAGGCAGAGCAGAGCCTCGCGCAGCCAGGGACAAAGCTCCAAGGCCTCTCCTGCGAAGCCCAGTTGAGACAACAACCTCCTTGTGGCAGAACAGCAGAGCCACGAGCCACACTGCCATAAGACGATGTGTCTGGGCTGCTCAGCCGGAGCAGAGCAGCATGGAAAGGAAATGAAGCAGTCAGCAACGGCCATGGGATCACAGGTGGGGTGGGCATCGGGGTGCTTAGGAGCTATGGAGGAGGGAATCACTTTTTTAATTTTTCTTAAAGGGGGAAGGGACAGAGACGTTGCACTGGGACTATTTACCGTTACAGCAACAGTCCAAGGCATCCATGGACGCTGCAGGTTGGCTGGACAGGGCTTCTCGCACCATTGGTTAAAGCCTTTGTGGAAAGCGTAGTTAGGCTATTCACAGCTACAATGGGGTAGGCAACCAGGAAAACAAAGCCTTTGGTGGCAGATTCATCCAGTTCCTCATCCTCTACCCATCATGAGCACAGGGAAAAAGAGGAAAGCAGCGGAGGAAAAAGTTGGTGCAAGTGCTTTGAAGAGGCTTGAAAGGAAAAAGGAGGAGAACCTCTCCTCCTTTGGTTCCGGCCGTCCTCGTCCGCATCCTCCAGTATTTCCGAGCAGGAAAAGGATCAAGCAGCTGAACAAAGAGGGGTACATCAGGTGCTGTCACGCCAACAGTGGCATATAGGGTTTCCAGTAATAGACTCGAACCCGTCTTAGCCCGGTGTCTGTGTGACCTCAAGTCTGCCAGCGGACCATGGGAAGATAAAACAAGGCCGCCTCTAACGCACGTTCTTTTGGTGTAGTACGTGAAATGATGCCACTCACAAGAAATGACCCCTTAAAACCCCGAGAGTCAAAGATTACTTTTGTTTTTTACTCAACCACAAAGGAAACATATCATGATCAATATATGCAAAGCAGCAATGATAGAGGGGAAAGGGAAGAAGAAAGATATAGAGTAAATGCATATAAAGTCTCACGTGCGTTCTTTTAGTTTGACCACTCTGCAGGCTCTGGCATCTCGTCTTCACACCTCTTAGCACACTGGGGGGGGGGGCAGGGGGCCTCTGTGATCATCTGACTGTGCTCCTCGGCAAACACTCTCAGTTTTCGTCACAGGTGCGGCTGCGTCCGGTGATCTGCGCGATTCCTCCCTGGCCTTTTCCATCTAATTTTAGAACATCATTCTCTTGTATACTCTTCTTGCTCTTTCATTCGAAGTTGTGTAATGCCTATAAACTGGGCAGTAAACCAGTGCGCTGGCCGGAATTTCTGTCGCAATCAGTCAAGGACCTTACACTAATAACTGCTCCAAGAAATGCACAGTTCATCTTCACTGCTCAGCGCAGCTTGTGAGCTCAGCAGGTTCTCCAAAACAGCTCGTACGGCTAGGAATCTCAAGCACACTCATATTTCAATCGTCTTTTAGCCGTTTTCAATATATGACTCTTTTCCCACGTAATAATAGTTTCAGGCCCACTAGAAGGCTTTCCTTTGTTGCCAGAAATCTTAAAGAAATGGGCGGAGACTGATAAAAGAGCGGCTCCAGGATTTCTTTCAAAGATTTACCTCTGAAGGGTTTAGAGCAGTGGTCTTCAAACTTTTTTGGCCAAATGGACAGTATATATTGCGTGCCGTCACCTGCTCCCATCACAGTCAGTGGGCTCCCTCATCCCACTCCTACCCAGTACCTGGTCTCTCCCCACCCCATCACACACCCTAGACTCTCCCCACTCTGCTCCCACCACTATTCCATGGTTCCCGCCCATTGTGCTCCCACCATAGTCCTTGGGTTCCCCCCATCCCGTTCCCAACACAGTTTGAAGGCCAGTGGCGGCTGGTAATTTTTTTTAAGTGGAGGGGCATAACTATTTGCCCCAAAAATGCCATAGCAACCGAGCATAGTGAGGGAGCCCGAACCAATAAAAGGGGATTCGGGTAGGGTGTGGGGGGGGGTTCCCCCTGTGAATTTTTTTAAAATAATGGGTTAAAATGTTGCATTGTAGAGCATACTTTTAACAAAAAAAATGGGTAAATAGCCAAACAGTTTGCAATTGGTGCTGGGGGGGCCAGGGGGCAGGCATGACATTTTTTTACTGGACATCTATGATAGATGTCCAGTAAAAAGATACCATCCCTGTCCCCTGGGCCTAACACAATCAACATGATTATGTGTGTATGCAAGGCGCTGCACATTCATACAGCAATCACTTATCATTCACACGAGCATCCATCACCATACACTCACTCATAACATAAGCATACACGCATCCATACACATGTTTAAATAAAAACAATGAACATAAAACGTACCTTCTGCATTGCTCTGCGTGTGGGTGCTGAAACGCCCTGCTCCAGGCTGCTCTGTCCGTATGCACGAGGAGGCCAGGAGCTCCCCCTCGGACATACAGACGTGCAGTGCCCCAGCCAGCATTTCCAATGAGCTATGCAATGCTGGCGAAGCAAAACGCCCCGGCACTTGCATGGCTCAGTGAGCATGTGCGGCTGGGGAACTAAACTGAACTGTCAAAAGGGAAACAGCATTTCCCTTTGACAGTTCAGTCAGCCCAGGAGCACTCCATCAGCAGGGAGTGCTCACTGTTTCACTGGGCTGGCTCCATAGCTCCTACATAATGGGTGAGGGGCCACTGGGTGGGGGCCAGGCTCGGACTGGCCTATAATGCAATGCCTGTACCAAAAATGTAAAATGCTAGTGTGGGCCAGTCAGTATGGGCCACCATTTTGGCCAATGTGGACCAGTTTGATGAGTTACTTAACTATTCAGTTAGTAATTTTGACCATTGTTGCTGAATAGATCACAATTTACCTACAATTTAACACAAAACACCCCTTTGGGTACTATTGAAACAGTTGGCCTCATTACAACCCTGGCAGTAGCTGTGCCGGTAAAACTGGCACAGCTGCTACCGGAGTTGCAGCCGGGTCTCGCACCCACGAATGGGCAATTACCGGGTCATGCCGAGTTAAGCAGACCTGATAATTGCCCTTTTGCGGGTGCCGGTAGATCTTCATTCCCTTTTGAGCCCTATATGGCTCAATGGGAATGGGGAGCTCTATGCACCGGCACCGGTGCATCCGACAAGCTGTGCTCGTGGGTGCCGCATGGCCTGCCAGGTCAGACCTGGCGGGTTGTCAAGCACCAGCGAGCACAATTCTTACTATGGCGGTACGGTAGCAACGGTGCCGGTAGCTTACCGGCACTGTTGTTACCGTACCGCCATAGTTGTAAGGAGGCCCAGTCTGTGACTAAAGGAATAAATATCCACTTACAACTGCAGACCACTTTTTGCATTGTTGCCTGAGACAGTTTTATGCTTCAGTCCGACCATGTGAGCCACCCTTACCCATTTCTTCCAATCTTTAAGAAAAAAAAAAACATTTTTATATTTCATGCTGAGCTCTCAGGGCCCCCCCAGGGATGCACCTGCGGACCCCTGAGGAGTCGCGCCGCACAGTTTGAATACCGCTGGTTTAGAGGAAGCCCCTCAAAAACGTTCAAGCAAATTAAATCCTGCCTAGTTGATGGGGCGGTCAGCCATGTCACCAGAAGAGTCAATTTGCGACCATGTGGACAAGAAGGCATATGCAGTCATGAAAAAGGCACACACGGGTGCACATCTCCTGATACGATCAAGCTTTTTTGACTCATATGCAGCAGAGACGGCTCTGGGATTTTTTTTTTTTTTTTTTAAATAGGCCAAGGCCATCGACGATGTTGGGAATTGGGCTCCCTTTCTACAGGACACGTACAGGTGACATTTCTATCTGACCTAGCACATGACAGGGTGCAGGCGGCAGCCATGGTGATGGTAGCAGTGGACACTGGCACCTTCATTCGAGGGATTGGCGGTCGGATGCTCATCAAAAGGCATCAGCGCTTCAAATGCTGTTTGAAGGAAAACCTTTGTTTGGTTCACTGCTAGAAGACAAGGTCCACAGAGCATTTAAGAGAGATGAGCACACAGTTGTTTAGAAGATAGTCCGGATCAAGACAGAAAATGCACATCTGGGATCACAAAGAAACAAGGTCAAGTTTTCATCGAGCAAACAGACCCAGTCTCGTATCCCGAAAGTGTCAAGCAGGGGACAGCAAAAGTCCTGACGCCAGTCCAGTGGGAGCTCGACTCTGGTGGTTTTTCAGAGACTGGCAAACAATATAATCAGATGTTTGGATCAACAAGGATTTTACATCCTATTATAGCAAGTGTCTGGGGACTTGGGATTGATAAAAACTCCATTGTCACAAATAACAAATTGGCAGGTGACTCTGAAGGGAATACAAGAATAACTCGAGAAGAAGGCAATTTCCTGAATGCTGTGGAAAGAAAGGGGGGGGTTCAGATCTTTAACCGAATGGAACTTTCTGCCTGGTGTTGGACCTCAAGCAAATAAGCAAATGAAGAGACATGTGATAGAAGTAATTGAAGATGGAGATGCTCCAGAAGATTATTCCAGCCAGTGCATGCACCTTGGGGTCACAGACCAGAAGGAGAATGGGCTGGTTTCCAAGCTATTAAAAAGCTACACTCAGTGCAAGCCTCGAGAACTTAAAATGGATGCCACCTTGGGACTTGCCACTAGTCCTACAAGCATTGCAGAGTGCTCTGTTTGAGACACTACATTCGGACGATTTAAAGTTACTATCTCTGAAGGTTATCTTATTAGTGACAATAACATCTGCACGAAGGCTTGGGGATATAGGGGCATTGTTAGCATTGCTCCCATTCTTAAAAATTCTTCCTGAAGCCTTGCTGTTAAGGTGTGACCCTAAATCCTTTATGAGTTTCATCAGTCTCAAGAGCTAGTGCTGCCGGAGTTCTAACCAGAGGAAGAGTCCTAGAATCTATATGATGTAAGAAAGGCAGTCCTGCTAGAACTGGAGAGGAGCAATGGCATGCAAATGTCAGATGGTCTGTGTATTACCTTTGGAGGGGGGTCCTCCAGGCAGGAGAGCCTCAGTGGCTAAAATTAACTGATGGATTATGGAAGCATATAGAATGCCAGAGAGTGCGGTTCCTGGAAGACTACAAGGCAGGTCCACAAGAAGAATGGCAGCCAGGGGTGTTTGCATAGTGGACCTTTGTGGGGCAGCCACATGGGCAGACACAAACACATTTATCAAACATTACTGCGTAAACATTCATGCACAAGCTTCCACAAATTTTCATGCAGGAGTTTTGGGGGTGGTCACTGACCACTGATGGAAGGGAAAAATAAACATTATGCAGGGTTTGAAATTAGGTTTCAGTGAGCAGGAGCTAAAACCAGCTACGGGGGGTCTATGTGAAAACGTCCACAGGAAAATGTAGTCATGTGAAAATGTAGCCAGCTAAAAGTTTCAAAAATTTAGTCATTCAATACAATCAACGGAATGTGTGAAAATGTTGCCAGTAATAAGGTCAACAAAACCGTTTTAATCATTTTAACTACACTAACGCACTCATTAAAAGTTTCCGTAACTGCCACTTTTCCCCCACCGCCAAACTACAAGTTTGCCAGTTGTCAGCAGGTATCATCGGCACCGGCAATCTCACTCAAGGATCCAAAGTACTCCATGGAATGGGGATTTACCTACCTTTGCCGACACTGTCATATCCCGGAATTTCTGGGACATCAGGCGCCCATAATGATGGGTCCCTTTGCTGCTATCTTGATGAAATTAGCAGCGGGATACCGGCAAACATAATGAGGGCCTAAACCTTTTTAAACACACAAAAGGTACCAAGCTGTAAACCTAAAAAAGGACTCAAACTTAAATAAAACCCCCACAATCATACTTACTCCATTCATAAACCTTCCTCCAATTACAACCATGAACTCTTACCGAACACTAACTGTTCAGCTCACTTAAGCATTTTATTTGCGTTACTCAATACAAAATCAATGGAAAAAGAACAGTGAACCTACTCGAACTCCATCACCAGCTCACCACAAATGATATAGCCCTTGCCCCGACTCAAACCTTTGCTCTAATCCTAACTTTAGCCTTACCCTAACTGCAACTTTAACACTTACCCTAATGCTTACTTAGTTCTAACCACTAGGTTTATCCTAACACCTTTTATACGCCAGCATCACCAGCCCTCCCAACGTCCCTATCCTTTTCTGTAACACTCACCCAAACTATTGCCCTTAGCCTGACCATAACCCTTACCCTAACACAATCGGAAGCCCACAAAACCCTCCTTAACCATAACAATTACTTAGCAGCACTATATGTTTGGCTACTTTACAGCTGCATTTTTTGGCTACTTTTTGCTTGGCAACCTTTTCACTGCAAATATATTTTCACTGGATACCCTCCTGGGTCTAAGGCATCATCCAGCAGGTAGGTGCTACCACTGGGGAACCAGGAGAGAGTAGACTGCGAACCGCAAATCTAACTTCTCCGCGAGAGGCAAACAAAATGTTTGCCCATTACGCATGATCCATTATCTTTAAATGTGTACTAGCTGTGTCCTAGTTATTTATTAACAATCTCCAGCACTCAAAGTTAATGTATGTAAGGCACCAGTTTGCCTGCGGAGCCAAAAGTAACTGTTACTTTCATGCTAACTAGGCACCCCTAGGCTAGAAGCAGAAGCTTAATAGCTCTCAGCTCACAGCAGTTTCTGGTACTGCAAGACATCATGGTCAGTGCAGTTATTGCCCCAGTCATCAATATGTTTGGGTATGCCTCAAAGAAGTAAATACTGGGACGAGGAAGAAGGTCTGGGAGGTAACAAGGATACCTATAATCTTCATTACTCCAAGTTCTGTTCTTCCACGTCACAGTACTTACGACACTCCACACACACCCCTTCAGAGGATTCCTGCGCCATATCAGCAGTTGGTAAGGAATGGGAGAGGACGGGAAAGCATGAGTCACAGTTGTATACG
The DNA here is from genome assembly GCF_040938575.1 of Ambystoma mexicanum. Lineage (NCBI taxonomy): Eukaryota > Metazoa > Chordata > Amphibia > Caudata > Ambystomatidae > Ambystoma > Ambystoma mexicanum. The sequence goes on along the minus strand of NC_090926.1, from coordinate 383,136,821 downwards.
TGGCATAAGGAGAGGGGATAGGGAGAAGTGCAAGAAAAAGGAGAAGGGTACCTATGGCAGAGACAGGAGCCTCAAAGAAGGACTGTGGCGAGGAAGAACAGGACTAGAAGTCTGGAAGGTTACCAGTAAGTAATTCCCTCATTCTGTAGCATGCCACTGAGCAAACCCCATTGGTCGCTAATGTTCTGAACAGGCAAGTGTTGCAAGTCACCTACGTCAACACCTAGTCTCATTGAACATCAATGCATAGAGCAGGGAGATCACCTCACTTGTTCACCAAGGAGCTTGTGGTGAGCAGGCCCCACCTAGTGTATAGCCCAATGTCGAACATTATAATGAAAGGGGCTGCAACCTGCTGCTTTACAGATGGTTTGGACAAGGGCTCCCATGATAACCCACCACTGGCTATGCTCATGAAGGCTTCTAGGAGTTGTAGTCACATGGATGAATAATGATCGCTGACCCCAGTTATACAGATTAAGCAGTGGCAAAGTCTATAATGAGGTGTCTGAAACCGGTAGACTGTACAGTGCACGAACTAGGCACTACTGGGTGCCAATTGATACCGATCTCATTGCATACACGAACCACCAAGTGACTAACTGAATTACTTTATTATTACGGATGCATTCAGAGTTTTCCTCCGAGTGAGAACACACAACTGAAAGAGGATGCCTTCGGAAACATTAAAGTGTAAGCAGGAGTAAAAGGGGTTTTGGGGGGGTCCACCCACTTTTTTCAGAGGGTGGACTCAGTCCCCCCCAGCTAAAATGAGAAACAATGAATGTCCTCTTTGAATTCATGCATTAAAGCCAAACAGAGTTATCGAACCACAGTCATCCGATTTGTAGGCCGGACACTTCATCACTGCACTATATAGCCTGATGAAAAATAACAAACAACTAAAAGGTAAAATGTCTCATTTCGGTACTGCAAGTCCCAGGGAAAACATTTGTATTGGTTTTTGGAGTTTAACACAAGCACACCTTTTAACTTTTTCAAAAACACTACTAGAAGAAAATATCCTCTCTTGGTTTTGTGTGTGTTGATTTTATGAAAGGCAAATGGTATTCGTCTCGTGCAATTAGCATACAAACAAATCAAAACATTTCACAGCAAATGCAACCTTATCCTCTTGTGGCAGAAGGGTGCTGGAGGGACTTGATTTCAGGTGGAGCGATATAGGGAAGAGTCGGTGTGAAACCACAGTGCATGCGTCCACCTCATGACTTTGTTTTTGGTATTAAAGAAGCTCAGTATTGTCCCTGTGCGACCACGATAACATTTGTATTAGTCAGATCATAAGCCACTCTGCCCCAACAAAAAAAATTGAGTACGAAGGCCTGCATACACAGACAACACAAGTGCAGGTCTTTGTTTCCGTCGGCTCCGGCAGTGACATTAACAGCCAGCCCCTCCCGAGAACATGACACCCCCCTAATAACGTAATCAGTCTCCCAGTTTTACTGTTGTGAAAATTCCTTAAAACCGTACGGTAAATAGAAGGACACTCGAGAGCGAATTTCATAACAGCCACTTACTTACCTTACACCCCAATCATCGGTGCCTTAAGTACTGTACCCCTCGCCCCCAAGTCCCACGCACCACGAAAAACTCCCAGCACCTGGCAGCCGGCAGGGAGCTCTGGCTCGGGATGAGTGCTCACTCTAGCCCGAGGCTTCGCTGGGCCTAGGCGCTGCGCTCACACAGCCCGCCGGAGAGGGTTCTAGGCGGGGGTGCGTGGCCCCTCACTTGGCATGGAGGGCCAGGAGACTCACAGGGTCGGAGAATTTACCTGTTGTTGTATTCATGTCTCCCTCGGGGGTAGAGGGCATGCGGGCGAGCTGGAGCGGCCACAACGGAACGGGCCTCCGTCTCCCTCTCTCCGCTCCAAGAATCCCTCCTCGGTGGCCGAGCACTCCCTGCGAAACGCGTCTCCTCCCCAGCAGCCCCGGGGCCCGCGCCTCCCAGGCCGTGGGAAGTGTGGCGAGGCTCAAGGACCGGCCATTCAATTCCTGCAACACAGCAAGACGGCAGGAGGAGGTGGCGGCGGCGGGGGGAGGCGTGCATACATTACGGAGGAGCAGCCTCTTCACGGGCCAGGGGTGGGAGGCTGGCTTAACCCTCTGCGCCCCTGATCTGGGGCACGGCGGGGAGAGGATCCTCCGGGGTGGGAAGAGAAGACTTCAGTGTCTGAACTGATCTGGGTTCCAACTGCTCCAGATCCCGGAGAGCGCCCCACGCTGCTCTAAACCCAATTCCTAGGTCTAATCAGGACACGGACTGGGCCGCTGCCTTTCCGGAGCTGCACAGATCTGCAGGCTGCGGCGCGCTCGTACCAGCGGCAAGGACAGAGCCTGGATCTGGTGACTCACGGGGACCCATTGCATGTGTCGGGAGGGAAGATGGCTGGCTCCTCCAGATCGGAATCAGATTCCACTAGTATGACATTTTTCTTTACTCCAGATTTGACTAGGGACGGACCATATGCGACCCACTCAGGAGGATTTTTTTCTCTGCAGATCAGACATTCTCCTGGCATACCGATTCTAGATGCAAGCCGATCTGAGTTACTAATCTTAACAACTTCGGAACTTTACACAGAATTACTACACAGAGATCCGCCTCCCTCTCTTGGCCTCAGATTCAGGCAAGATTCGGTCTTATCTGAACTGCTAACGTGAACCAATTTCGGAACTCAACTGATGGTGATCTACTGGAGGTCTCCGGCCATGCACTGTCATAGCTGAACCCTTAGCTGGTCCTTATAGATAGCAAGGCTGCATCTGACAAACTAACAGGGGCGTTGCTAGGGGGGGGGGGGCTAAGGGGGCTATAGCCCCTTATCTTTTGGTTGTAGCCCCGGATAGAATCTCAGGAGCTACAGCCAAAAGACTAGCTAGCCCCCAGTCCCAACAGTTCCGACATCAGCTTAGCCCCGGGTCTTTTGCAGACCTAGCAACTCCCCTGCAAACTAACATCCTCCACTTCTATGCTTAAAAACACTATATAAAACCAAATATGCTAATCGCACACTGCAATTTAAAGATCCCTAGCATCAGACTTCAAACAACACAACACTGTACTGCCAACATACATATCACACCTCTGCCAATGCCTCTTAGCAGCAGGGGTACAGGATGAGCCCCTCCCTAGATAAAACGTTATACCGGCAGTCACATTTGGATCTGAATCTGGGTGGAACTTAAAAATGAAGTTTTGGCAGAAGATGGAAGGCCTATTTTGGCAAAGGGTGCTGAAGTTACCATCCTACATATCGATGATTCATCTACGATATGAGTTGTCACTGAACTCCCTACACACATGTGTCATGTGGAAATCTCTGATGGCACTTCGTAAAATGAACCTGAATCCAACAGTTAAAGCTTATCAATTATTTGTAGCAAAACCAGATCAACGGCAGTCTTCACTTCTGCAAGAATGGTGTCAGATGTTAGCAGAAACTTTGACAAATGCTGATCTAACTATAGCTGACCTAATATCACGACCACAATACGTTAAAAAGAAGTTTGAGCTCTGAAGCTGGATTCAGAACTACGATCAGCGACTAACAATGCCAACTACGCTGAAATCAGGAATCAGAGCCCATAAACTAAACATCCAGAGTCGCTACCTAACTAATTGTCCATCACGACATCATCGTAACCAGTTTTTGAGACTCCGACTGAATGCGCTGCAGACCAAAGAGATGCAAACTTGTCGCCACATTAATGAAGCGGCTGACAATATTTGTCGATTCTGTAGCCATGAGATCGAAACTACAGAACACTTACTTGCTGGCTGCACGGCGCTAGTCGGCGGATGCGCCATCTAGGCTGCTTTATTCCTGCTACTGTGAACAACGGAAATTGGTGGCAATATGCATCTTCCGGCCAAAATGTTAAATTGACGTGTGCTTTAGTAGATTTTATGGACTCATTGAACCTAAATGAAAAACAAGTAGTGTAGTGTTAACAAGGCGCATTACACTACATTTCTAAGGGGCGGTCTGCTCTATGGGTGCCTGAGCATCGATTGGGAAATTGAAGTTTTTGATGATTTCTTGAGTTGAATGTGTAATAAAAGCACGGCGGTCTGTCTGTTTACATGCAGGCTTGTCGAGCTGAAATTTCAATGAAAAAAAAACGCCTTTATGCTCGGACAAATAACAGACCTCCCTGATAAGCTCAGGGTACTTCTTGTCTCTACCCGATACAACATCAAAGCTATCTTGTATTTTTCATCTATTTCCTCTAAATAAGGGGTGCACAACTGATTTTGACAGAGGGCCGAATGTACCCTACATGCTGCCTATAGAGGGCCAAAAAGTCAATGTGCTGGGGGGGTGCTTTGGTCCCCCTGTGCCCTCCCACACCCACTAATGGCATGGCCCTTGTCCCCACCCTATTTGCCGCACCAATTACATGGCCCTGGTCTCCCATACCCTCCCACACCAACCACACTGCATGTCCCTGGTCACTACCCTATCCTCCCCACCACCAATGGCAGGGTCCTGGTCCCCCATATTCCCTCCCACCCTCACCAATGGCATGACCCTGGTCCCCACCCTGTTCCACCCACCAAGGACATGGCCTTGGCCCCCCGAACACTGTCACCCCCACCAATGATATGGACCTGGTCCCTCATATCCTCCAACAACCAGCAAACTGCATGACATGGCCCCCCTTTCCCTCCCACCCCCACCAAACACTATGCCCATGACCCCCACCCAAACACTATGCCCATGACCGCCAACCAAACACTACGCCCGATGACCCCCCCACCTCAACCAAACACTATAACCCATGGCCCCCCAAAAAAGGTGACCCCATGATCCCCTGTTGGGGTGGTCAAGGAGGGTGCCCTTTATTACGAGGCACTCATTTTGTGCACACCATATTGGTTATAGGGGGATGAGAACAAAACTGGGATAGGATTGCAAATCCACATGAATCACGTAGAAAGATACAATATTAAAACTTTGAATGCAACACAAACACAAGTCCATACAATGGGGTGCTTCTTTCCATGGCTAGTTGTACACAGGCATTCTAAAAGAGCAGGGACATTCTTGACAGTAAAGAGAATTAGCTACCTAGCAATAAGGTTGTACGAACAGGGCAAGGCTCACAGTCCTTGCAAGGCAACAGATGTTATCTAGCCCTTTGTATTAAAATCTTTAGAGGGTATTAGTCATTTGTTTGGTGATAGGAAACATAAGACCCAAGGCCAGGCTCCAATGGTTAAGTATTTTTCCAGGTTATCAGAGGTTATATGTGGCAAAATAAATTTGATTAATGTGCAAGGTGTATGTGTAATGAAAATGGCTATCTATAGTTCAAAGAAAATCCTGTTTAAGCAGACCACTCTCTATTTGCCAAAATATGTCAGCAGAACAATGTGCAATCATACTTAAAGTTAAAAGTCTTAGGCCAGTTATTGCTAGCAATGTATTATGTTTTCAATACCAATGTTTATCAATGTACTGACATTGGGACCTATTACAATGAATCTCAAGAAGAGGTGTGTTTTGAATACGATCTAAAGGTAATAATGAAGCCTGACCAATGAAAATGGAAGAGTTGGGGAAAGATGGGATTTCTTTGAAGAGGTTTTGTCCAATCATATTGTAGGTGTTAATAAAAGTATCTGGGAGTGTTTTAAAGTGTTGCAAAAAGTATTTAAACTGCTAACTGATGTTGTATTGTTGAGACCTGCGTTATCTTGGTCCTGCAACACCATCTAACCGCTCCCCAGACCTTTTGTACAATAAACATGCTTTATGTACAACTGTGTACTCCCTTCTTAAGTGGTGAGCCTGTTTTGGGTTAAGGTGATTAGAGGTCCACCCCTACAATTTGGCGAGCCAGGTAGCCCATGTATTCCGAAACATTGGGGGTCTTCTGTCCATACCTCTCAGCTGCGGCACCTCACGACAGGGACCAGTGTTCTGTGCACAGTGAAAAAGAGGTATGCGGATGCCATATTGGTTAAAGGTCTGTCTGCTCCCCAGAGATGTGGTGCCCCAGCTTAGCTGTGCGAAACGATTAAACGAAGCACCAAAAGAACAATGTTCTTTACAACCGTGAGTCAGCAGTTGTAAAGCAAGAGTGGAAATAGTGTTATAAAAGGGGGTGTTGCCTCAATTTAAAGGGTTTTGTTTTTTGGGGGTAAGGGTAGACTTGGAGCGTGGGTGTGAAATTAGTTGAGGTTGCAGTGTTGTTTGGAAAAGTGTTTTTTTTGATAGAGTGGTTAAACTTTTCTGTGTTGTAAGTCCTTTGTATAAATGTTTTACCTAGTTTGTTAGAGGTGTGAGGGGTATTCTTACCCTGCACGCCCAGTGTGAAACCTGTCCTAATACCCTTTAGTTGGCTTGTCTGGTTGGCTGGAGCTGTCACCCGAAGGTGGGGAGGTATTTTAGGATAAGTCCAACCGTAGATACCTTTCTGAAGTAGGCCATGACATTCTTTGTATTTGCTGTGCGGGCAGAGCCCCTCACCTCGATTTTCTTGGTTAGTCGAAGTAGTGAAGGGAAACTTCCTGTTGTCAGGAAAAGATTGTTTTGTGGTAGAGAAGGCTGTACTAATGGAAAAGAGAGCAAGAGCAGCGGCGCTCTAGTGGAAAGCATTGCACCCCTCCTTCGCTCAAGCGGTGGGGATATCTCGGGAAATATTGTCCGGCAAGTGTTTTTGATAACATGCTGTCTTCTGTGTATTAGTGAGAACTAGAATTGGAGTAAATAGTGAAGCGAGGTCATTGTGGTATAGGCTAGTACAGTGAATGAGTGTGAAGTGCAACTAAGGAATTGGGTAAGAGTAAAAAGGGAACTCTTGGCGAACATTATTTTGTGCTGATAGTAACTGAGGAATCCCAGTGTACACTGGACAAACTAGAGTTTGTAATGTAAACTCTATCTAGTTCCGGGAGGAAGTAGAATATTAGTATAAATGAGATAGAGCTAATGTGACAGGTTACACTTTGAAAAGAGCAAGGTTATAATCATTCTTCACAAAAAATACAGTTTTATTTTTATTCAAAGAAATATTAAAATAACATTAAATCATTATACATTTCATTTGCACATGGGTGCTAGGTTTCAGGTAAAACATATATTGATCTATAGCAATAAAATAAAGCCAAACAATGGCTATTGTTCAAGAACAAATGGAGTGTTATAAACACAATGTCAATGCATACACTAGTCACTTAATCAGCATGTATTGTTAATTTGGACCTGTTGCAATTCAGAGGTTGTGATCTCAACATGTTTCTGTTCTTAGTACTGAACATTCTTCAGGAGAGTAATTCCATATCAATTCCTATTCAGCATGTTCCGCTGGGAAAGAGGTTAAAACATGCATAACCTTGGTAGGTTCATGTGGGGTCGAACAATTTCTTTATTCAGTTGTTGCAGGTCTTTTTGATAGACCTCTATTGCCAGCTGATCATAAGGAGTATCTTAATGATGTTGAGAAGCTGGCGTATCCATTCATAATGAGGGCTCCTAGGATGGTTTGTTTGTCGGGCACCTCATACTTGAAAGGGACCTTGGTTGCGGGTGACGGGTACAGTACTCCCGATGATCGAGTTATCCATTTGCTGGTGGGTATATGCACTGGGAACTTCTGGAAGCCTTCGACTTGGAGCAGAAAACTTGAAGAATCAAAAAAATGTCAGCATCCCCAAGGCGGCCTAGTGGTGCTGTAGTCTGCTGTGGAGTGGAGCTGTGTCCGTGCTTCAAAATCTTCAGTGATGGCGAGATAGACTTGGGCAGTACTGCTACAAGAAATCCGTGCTTAGATCCTTCCGTGTGTCTACACTTGATCTGTAGGTTCGAGGCGCGTCTGCGGTCTGCACAGCTCCAGACGCCAACGCTCGTGTTTCCAAGAACATTATTTTGTGCCACAGGTTTGGCTTAGTATAGAAAGCACACCATGTAACTATAGGACACGCCAGGGCATTTGCATGGCTGTAGTAAGTAGTAGGGGAGATATGGGGGAAGCCCCAGTAAAAACAAGTATAACTCAGTTTCTGTTTCTCCAGAAGGGTCTAGGAAGGACGTATTATGTCCTTTGGTCACACATGGACTGGACTAATTTGATGTTTTTGCTCACTGCAGGGTTGGGGAAGTGGATTTATGCATTGGAGAAGCACACTGACGGTGTCATGTTGGCCATAGGTGACATGAAGAGCTTATTCACGACCCTGACGGGAGATCGGTCAGATGAGCTTTTTGAGGAGATCGGGTTATCTGGGAGTTCAGTTGAAAACAAATACCCATGATGGCGCAGTTTTTTAATAATCTTAGGGCACTGGTATGAGGGGCTTTGTGGATTATGTATCCTGATACGCCTGATATCAATTCGATTTTTAGCTAAGATGATGAAATTGGATGATGATCCTGCGGCACACATCCAGTAAATTCAGGAGATGTGGATGGCAGAAAGGGGCGAAGCACAGGATAAAAATGTGGTGATTTTCTTCCACATGCTGAAGAAGGGACTTCCCAAAGAAGTCCAGCACAATTTAGATAAATCAGTAGGTATGGAGGCCAAGAGTTGGCCAGAAATTCTGGCGCAAATTGTGCATTTTTGCAACAGAAGACAGGAGAGAGAGAATGTACAGCAGGCATAGAATGCAGAGGTTAAGCTTGTTCAAAAGAAATGGAACAGTCATTAAAAATTCCGTGGAGGGACAGCAGGGTCAAGCGGAACAACAGGGACACAGTGAACCTAGTATGACACAGGGTTGGATGGGCGGGTATGTTCCTGGTCCAAGGCCAATGAGAGGGTTTCTGAGGGACAGAGGAGGATTTTCACAGGGAAGTGGGTCATTTGGTGGGTTTGGAGGAATAGGTCCCTGATTTAATAGGACAATACGAAATAATTATGGAGGATTTTATTGGATTCAATGTTGATCGTGTGGAAGTTTGTGACACGTGTCACGGGATTGTTGTGAATGGCCACAGTACTTTAACACGGGAGCTCAACAGATGCAGGCCCCAACCCTGCCATATGCCCTAGGTTCTGTACAATTGCAGCAGGCACGAGTTGAACAGAACCCAGCACAAGCATCAGTGCAGCCATGGGACAAGAATCCTTTACCCCAAGGAACAGTTGTGCGCTACACTGGAGCAAGTATTTTCAGAGGAAATATTTGTTCTCTCTCATGTGCTAATATGTACCAGGAGTAGAACAGCCCACAGGGATCTCTGATGTACCCAGTCGTGTCCATTACCACCAATCCGGAAGAGATCTCGCCATCATCCGTGGAGAGTCTTCTTTTGCTTCACTCTCAGCGGGTGCATGAGGAGTTAGGGTCTCTCCTCTGTAGAGTTTTACGTAATTCAGATGCAGCCAGGCTCTTCTTCCTTCGAGTTTCACAGCAGTGGGAGTGACCCCCTCTACTAGGTATGGTCCCTCAAAACAGGGATTATTCCAAGTGCGTACAAAACATTTTACAAGCACTTGGTCCCCAGGTACAAACTAGGTTGCTTTAGCACATCTGTGGGATCAACTGTTTGGCTGGGTTCTTCAATCATCTTCGACCCTTCCCTCTGATTTTTTTATCAGTTGAGAAATAAAAGAAACACTAGTGGTCCTATTTGTCAGATAATCGTGCATCTCATCACCTAAAGTTTTTGCTACACTATGGGCATCAGTTTCTATTTGATTGGGAGGAGCAAGGGGTACTCTCATACGGCATCCAGTCATCAACTCATGAGGAGTCAGTTGGTGATCTGAGCCAGGGTGATTTCTCAGCGCAAATAATACAAGGCGCAGGCAATGTAGCCATCCTGTCTTCAAAGTCATTTTTTTGATTTAGGCTATCCTTTCTTTCAGAAATCCATTTAACCTCTCACAAACAGCATTTACCTCTGGGTGATAGGCAAATGAAAACTTGTGCTTTATGCCTGATAAAAGAGTAACCTTCTCGAACAGTGAATTTACAAAATGCGGCCCATTATCTGACCAAAATACTTTGCACACACCCAATACCTCAGGTATGAGAGACTTGGCAGCACATATGGCATCTGGATGCATACATTGAGCTGCCTCTATCCATCTGGAAAAGGGACATAATAAGACTAGCATGTATCTGTAACCATTGCATGTTTGCAGCATATCCACATAATCAAAAGGACCGTTGGGTCTGGGGATTGCTCCTCTCAGTGTTCGCAAAGAGTGCCCTGCTGTGAACTTCTGACAGATAATATGGTTTAAAATAAACTGTGCCAGGTGTTCTAAAAAATCTGGTGAAATCATGGCAGCAAGACTCTCTCTAGTTGTGTGTGCGGGGTAGTGAAGCTGCTTCAGCACCACTTTCAATAATGCTAGAGGAATAACTTGCTTTCCAGCGCTATCTTGTCTCCATAAAGCCACTGTGGGGGATAAAGTACACCCCGTCTATTGAATGCATCCTGCTCTTCCTGTGCGGTTCAACCTTGTAACTGTAACGCTCACCTGGTATCCACGGGGACGTCACTCAGCCTGTTCTGACCTCTTACAACCTCGAACCCTTCCCTGGAGTCTACCCAAATGGAGACTGGGCCTGAAACACAGGATTGGTAGAGTTTAACTCCCTATTGTCTCTGTGTGCTTGAACCCCTTCTTCCCCGGGGTCCAACCCCTCCCTTTGATCCACAGCTCACCTTGTTTTCTTGGAAAGTGTGCTCTCTGTCCTGCTTTCAGCGCAGGGTCGCATTTATTGATGTGGGCTCGTTGCTGCCTAGTTACTTCACTGGCAAGAGTCCGGCAGGTAAGTATAATGAGTCTTTTAAACAGTTCTATAACTTCGTTCCGTTCCTTCCTTAGATGATGGCCGGAGTCCGGGGATGGCGACGTGCTGCTGAGATGAGTAGCGCTGAAGGTGAGTGAGAGCGCGATGCGCAATATAACCCTTTCGTATTTGTATTGAACAGAGTTATTTTTAGGTGCCGCAACGTTTTCAGCGTGGATGCCGGTTATGAAGAAGAAATGCGGTGAGTAAGCACGGTATGCGGCACCTCTAGATGTTTTCACGCTAACCTGGAGTGTCTTTTCCGTCTTGCAGATGGATGAGAAGTTCCAGAGACAGAGTTCCCCCAGAGCGGCTGGGATTCAGGTAAGCATTTGAAGCTCGTACAGTCTTTAAAAATAAGCGAAGATTTGCTGAATGCTTACTAATGCCTTTTTTCTGTTCTTTTCCCTTTTCCTTAGGAAGCGGCGTGCCGGGATGGGAATGACACCGCCGAAGATGCCCACAGAACAGAAGAAGTGATGAATGATGGGCAGAAGCGCCGCAAGGTAAGACTGTTCCTAACGGTGTTCTTGTTCTTGCAGGAGCTGAGCGCAGAAGAAAGATGCAGGCCTACTGGAGACCGATCCGAACACGGTGAGTGTCACACTGTAGGTGCAGAAAACACTAATGCATGTTTCTCAGCCTGGGCGTGGCTTAAATAGTCTCTGGGTATCGAAGGTGTCTCTGGGCTGAACCACACCCAAAAGACTAGACTGCACATGCAGTTCTGGGAACCGAAATATGTGGGGGCATCCATCTTTTCCCCATCAATGCACTACAAGTCCAATCCCGAATGTTATCCTATGGGAGTGAGTGAGTCTGGTGCCACAAGCGCCAAGTCTGACTCCAGGTGGGTCTTTGGAGGGATGGAGAGGCCCTTGAGGGTCATGCAGGTGATCGTGGCCTGGGTCCAGCCTGACATCTTGGAGGGCTGGGGACATGAGGGGCAGGAATCATGACAGTAACTCAATTAACTGTATGATGGATAACATGTTAAAGCCTCCTTTCATCTACATGCAACACTCTGACATCTGCTTAAAACTTTCTACTTCAAAATTATAAATATTTGGGAATATGCTGCCCTTTCTGCTTCTACGCCTGTGGCTTCGTTACTGCGAGAAAATCATGTCTGCCCTCTTAGTATGGGCTGCACACTTCACCACAACGATAGTCAATGGGAGCTTTAGTGCCTTAATGATTTGATCCAATAGAGACGGATGTTACGTTGGTGTGCCATCTCCACGGAGGAAACTCCTCCTTTTCCAGCGTGACAATCCTGCGTGTACGGTTGACGTCACATAGGTGGAGTCAGGGAGCACTGTCACTTCCTCATTCTCATATCTCTGGAGTGTGGCGATAAGCGCCACTAATTCTTCAGCCTTTGTTGAACAATGTGGAGGCAGTCTCGTACTTGTCACCACTTGAAATTCACCATTCTTTTTTAGCTTTACTACTGCCGATCCTATATGTCTTTCTCCTGTCGATTCGTCAATTCTTGAAGAACCATCAATGAGGAAGGCCTCCATACCATGCTGCATTGGGCTACAGGCCACGCCCCCTCCTCTACTTCACCAGTTGCAGACCCCGCCGGGGCCAAAGCCTGCCGGGGACCAAGGGCACAGGGTGCCGAGCTCCAGCTTCTTTTTGGCTCAGGAGGGCCTCCATACCTGGCTGAATCAGGCCACATGCCACACCCCCTCCCCTACTTCAGCAGTTGCAGACCCCACCAGGGCCGAAGCCCGTCAGGGATCAAGAGCGTGGGTGGCGAGCTACAGCTTCTTTTTGGCCTAGGAGGACATCCATACCTTGCTGCATCGGGCAATAGGTGACGCTCCCTCTGCTACTTCACCAGTTGCAGACCCCGCCAAGGCCAAATCCTGCTGGGGACCAAGGACGCAGGGTGTTGAGCTTCCGCAGGGGTGCGCTGTAAACCCTTTGCTATCTGAAATGAAAAATCTTGCATCAGGAAAGTGAGTGGGAAAAGGGGGTAGGGCTTACTTGATTCTTTTTCTTGCACTTGCATGTTGACTGGTTGCATCTTCCCCTTTTTTTTCTTCCCCCTCCTTTTATCCACATGTTCATGGCAATGGCAACGGCTGATATGGAGGACGTAGGCAATCTCCCCTCATTACTTCCACCAAGAAGCCCCCCATACCTTGCACAACTAAGAGAAAAATGTGCATGGTTAAAAGAAGGCCGCTGGAATTGCCCACTCTAAATTCTGACCCAGGTGGCATTAAGATGAGGGCTCATAGCCCTACTATACTAACTTGTGATGCCTACAATCTGATAAAAGATATCAACCATTTTCTGGGAAGTACCCCGACCTTTAAGGAGAGCAATGTAAGCAACCACATTGTAGGGGGTTGCTCTAACCAGCACGGTAAAGGGAACAACTGTGCAGCGATGACTCCCAGTGAAGGGAATTTTTGCCCAGGCCAGCTTGAAGTAAGTCCTGCAACAAGCGCTGCACCCTGTAAGGAAGGAAGGCATGACATCAACAGTAAGACAGACACAAGTGACCGCAGTTCAAGGGTGTTTATTGAACTTCAAAAAGTGTATGATAAATGCCTATCTAAACCTAAATCTACAGATGGGAGCAAGCTAGGACCATCAAATAAAAATAATGCAGTCCTAGTGGCATCCTGTCAAAATAAAAAGGCCTATGATAAAAAAAACCTATTGCCAATCCTTACCTCTGAATACAAATAGTGTGGGAAACATTTTTATGAAAAAGAAGGAAGTGTTCAAAAATGATTTGTCAGTTTTTCAGGCCATTGGCCTCCTTCCAGACATTTTTAGCATGGGATAAGGTGGTTCAATCGAGCATAGCACAGTCTCTGGCTTCTTTAGCACCAGGTTACAGTTCACTCATCAACATCAGGGCCTCCGGAGCGTAAGTCTCCTGATTCTAAAAGCCTCTTCACTCAAAGGGCCTGATGCAACCAGATATATATGTTGTTTCCCCTTTCAGATTTTCACTAGTATTCACATCTGGTGATTCAATATCCATACCGGATCCCCCTAAACCGGGCTCAGATCCTTTTAGCATGAAGTGTGCACAGGCTTCCCTTTGCCGGGCTCAAACCTGTTTTCACTTTTCACTTTGCAAACAATGTTCGTAGGTTCTTCCTTTTCCAGGTGACTCACTGTTCACCCTTCTGTCGGGCTCATATCCATTCTACATTATTAGTCTCCCTCAGCCGGGCTCGGACCAATATCAATTTTATATCAAGTTTCAAAGACTTTCAAATGTGCACAGGGTTTGGCTTGACCCATTGCAGGACCACTTCGATCTCACAATTCTCATTCTCTTAACGTTTGCACCCTTTTGGATGTATACCTAACAGAGACCTTCGAATGAGCACCCATGTAATGCCGGACCACTCTGTCTATGGTATCGTATTTTAGCTTCAAAGTTCATTCAATCATCTGCTCTCTTAATCGTCTTCATACAATGTTACAGCTTGCAACCTTGATTTCCACACAGACCGGTCTGGTATCCGTGTCCCCAACTCACTGGCTGTGCTGCTTTGTTGTAGGAGCCAACGACAGTACAAGGGCGGCAAACGCTTCTGCTCGCCTTGACTATCAACGCAGGAGAGCCCCGGGTACCTCCAACACACAATGCAGGATTCTTTAGCTTTCATTCCGGGTTTTCTGCTTTCTACTTTTAAAGGCTCCTGAAAGATGCGGTTTGTCGATGAAAAGGTAAAGAGTATTTCCCTCCTTGTAATCCCTCTTTAGTCTTGCTGTCTTCTACCTTGTATTAAACTGCCATCTTGGAACTGCTGCTTCCTCGTGTGCTTTGCCTTGCTCAGAGTGTGCTTTCGTGCTCCACCTTTTATCTGTGTGGGGAAGTTGGATAGAAGTCAGGTGCATGTAATGATCAGTAATTGCCTGATCTTGCCTGACCATTGTATTGGGACATGTCGGCTCTGGTGTTAGTCTGTTTTCGCTCACGATGAAGTGTCCGTGAGAAAAAATTTGTGTCAGGAAAGGGGGATGGGGTCTTGAGTTTCCCAAGTATCTTACCCGGTAGGATGGGGTAATTGTGTGTCAGGGAAGGGGATTCTGCATCTCGCCATCTGGTGTCCCACTCCTACTCCCTGAAGACCCCCCCATCCAGTTGATCCTTCCGCACTGCTCCACCACCAGGAACTGGATCCAAAAGTGATGGCTGTGTCCTGGCCACCTGGATGACAGATGCCTGGGCACTAGCAGGTGAGACACCTTCAGGTTTCTCACACCCCTCTCTAGATCTGTTGAGCCGAGGGGGGCTTGATTTGGGGAAGGATGCCCAGGGGGCCGCTGAATTAGCAGCCCTGATTTCTCTTGCTGCAACTGCCTTTACTTCCACCTTTACGCCTCTTCTGTGGAGAGCCATTCTGAGAAGCTTGATAAGAAGCCCCTGGGGAACTGTATCTATGACCTTGTTACCAGTGTACTGACAATATCCATATAATCTACAACTTCCAATCCAACTCTTAATCCAGAGAGTATCAAGGTTGTTAAGGTTGCCAGCCCCTCGTCCATAACATCCAGCTCCCCTGGAACAGGGGCACAGGGGAGGTGATCCCGTCACCCAGGATCAGTCCCCCAACATCACAGAAAGACTCTGACGTCCAAGCACCAGAGGTGTGGGTCTGTCCACCGAGAAGGGGCACTCCACGCATGACATTATTTCAAGTCTAGTAGCCTCTGTTGGAACGTCCCCCACTACAGGCCCTGCTCCGATTTATGGGGCACCAGCACAGGGCTGCAAATGTTCCATTGTTATCATCAAATTGGCGGCCCTGAAGAATTTCTTATTGCGGGTCAGAGATAAATGTGGAGAGATAGATGGAGGTAGCCCGGGGGGGGGGGCTTCAAGCCAGTGTGGCCATTGGAAGGTTTATTGAGCTAGAAGTGGATAATCCCTACAGCCCCCCAAAGATGGACATGTCCCAGACTGTCATGGATGGCCCGACTGTTCATACTGAAGCGCTGCCCACTAAGGGGCTAAAGAGACACATTGACCCGGGTACTAGCCTCACAAGCAGCAAATTCCAGGACCAACCAATGGAGGGTCAACCAGGGGGGATTGAACACAGGGGCAAGCACCATATTTGAGGTGGTAAACAGGGGGGAAACCAGACCGGAGACTGGCCCCCGAATATGTCACCTATAGTCCTCCAAAATGGAATGTTTTAAAACAATATAATGTTCAAGACCGGGGTGTGTAGTCCAAATATGTGAGGTGGCCCTGAAGGGGGTGTGTGGTATTTCTGTATAGGGTCGCCAAACGCTCCAGTGTCCAAAGAAAAGCTAGAGGCCCCCTCATTAACACGTGTAGACTTTGGTTTAGAATGGTTTATGGGCACCGCTCTTTAATTAGAGTGGACATTATAAGCTGTAGGAGATCATGCTATAATGAAGGAAGAACTCATGATGTTATTCGTATTGAACTAAGGGACTCAAGAATGGCCATTGGAATTTTGGAAATAGGAATGAGATGTAGAATACCGACATGTGGCTCAGTTGAAATTAGTGCTTCCCCCTTATTGCAAGAATGCCCATGATACAAGATAAACTTGTCTGATGGGAACTAGGCCCCAATATCCATTGCTAACGGGGGCCAATGCAGTACCACTGGGGAAGGGACTTGAGGGGGCCATAAAGGGGCGTGAGAGCACCCCAGAAGGACAATCAGGCAGTGTTCTAAACCCTTAGATATAGCTGCCATCAGTACCATACTCAGCACTGGTATTATGTTAGCTTCTGCTCTATGAAATGGGGTTTAGATGTAATTTGTCGTATTAATGTATATGATTTATGTTAATGTATACTTTGATGGCCCTATGGCCGAATAATGTTAAAATGAATAAAATGTCCCCCCCCTCTGAGAGCATTTTCTCTAACATGGGGGATATTGTCATAAAAATCTGTATAAATTGTGAAGCCAGGTACAGAGTCCTCTTTCCCAACTGGTTCTGCTATGAATGTTGCTGGATTCACTACTGTACATCTGACAATTTTGATCGCTGTGTTTGAAATAATCACTTCATATCCTGATGCTCTTTGTGTAGTCAATTTACTTTTAGGTTTCTCTAAAATGGCGAAGAAGGAATGCGCAATGAATAACGTAATTGAACACCCCATTGTAATACTTGCAGCTTTTTCAATCACGAAAGTAGCAGCAGCTAATGCTTGTTCGCATGGATAATGTCCTTTCATTACTGTGTCTAGAATCTCACTATAGTAGGCTAATGGTTTATGTCCATGTCCTAATGTCATCTTCTGTGTGAGGACTGCTATCATTATTTTACCCTTTGAATATGAGAATAAGTATAACCCTTCCTTATAGTCTGGGATCCCTAACACAGGGGCTTTACAAATCACCCTTTTGTTCAACTATTCGAATCATTCAGTTATCTCATCTGTCCATGTTATCTTACTTTTACCTATCTGTGCTTCCTTGAGTCTTTTAAAAAGTGGTTGACTATATGTACTGTAATCACAAACTCAGACCCTGCAATAATTACATAGGCCTACAAATTGTTGCATTTCCCTCACTGTTTCAGGTTTTGGAGTTTTCATGATTGCTTCTGCCATCTCAGGTGTCACTTTTCTCCCTTCTTCAGAGATCAGCTGTCCTATGTACAGGACCTCTTCCTAACAGCACTGTAGTTTATCTTTGTCTACCTTATGTCCTTTCTCTGCTAGTATAGTCATTAGTTGAACTGAGTCTTTTCTGCATTTTTCTTCTGTTTCGCTGCACACTGTTTCATCTACATACTGAATTATTGTGCTCTCGAGTTGTACATTACCTAGGTCCATCTGAAGGACCCTATTAAAGATCGAGGAGGACTCACAATACCCCTGAGGCAGCCTTGTGTGTTTCCAGCGCTGGTTTCTCTACGAAAATGAATCTTGTGAGTCCTCATGACGGGAAATTGAGAAGAATGCGTTCTTTAAATCTATTACTGTAAAATACTTGGCTCTGACTGGAATATTGCATAACATTGTAGCTGGATTCAGAACATGAGGAAACAGTGCTTCAACAATATTTTTTAGGGGATGTAGATCATGAATAAATCTCCACAAACCCCAGATTGATTTCTTCACTGGGTACACAGCCATGGTACATGGGGATTCTGATGGCACTAGTATTCCCTGCTGTACCAAAGTGGAAATGGTTTCAAATATAATTTTGTCTGCTTCTCTGGACACGGGATCTGCTTTGCTGGTGGCAAAATTGCTACTGGCTTGAGTTTCATTTTAACTGCTCCTGCTCCACTCAATGGACCCACGCCATATGGGCTGCTGGTCCATAAGATGCGTGGCACGTTTTCTAAATCTTCCTGGAAAAATTACGGTTTCTTTTTTACCAACGTCATTTTCTATGATATCTCTCTATTCTCAACTGTAATCCAGTAAGTGAGACTTATGAAAAATACTAGTTCATCATCTGAATACTCGTCCCTAAACAACTCTTTGTCTGTCAAATCTGTTAGCATATACCTTTAATCAAGAGCTATCACTGTTCTCCATGCTGTTCCTTCATCGTCTGTCCCACGGACAAACACCCTTTTGTCTCTGACCACGGCTGCCTCTAGTTCCTTTCTAAATAACCTGTCCTTCCTTGTCATCCATGGGTATTTGTGGTCTAAACAAAAAAGTGTCAGGTATGCTCAACAGCTTACCTATCAGTCCAGGAAGCCATGTGAACACATATTTGCTACATTAAAAAATACTTCTGGGTCTAACGGAACACCTCGTAATGATTTTTGGTTTGTAAATGCTAATATAAATTCTCTTACATTCATGCAATGTATCCCTGGAGTGGAACGCACTATCCCTTTGTCAGTGAAAGATATCATCATGCTTAGTTTTGTCATCTAGTCACGTCCTAATATGTTAACTGGTATCTGCCGAGAATATAATAGTGGCATAGACACATCATGTTCTCCTATAGAGATTGGTAGGTCATAAGTAGGAACTAAACTCATAGCCCCAGAGAATCCCTGCATTCACGCAATGCCAGACATTGGGTACTTTCCCTCTCAAACACAGGAACAAGCTACTCCAGTGTCTACAAGAATTGCAAGTTTCTACAAGAAACGAAAATGTCTTGCCTCCTATCGTTACTCTTGTTAAGAAAGGAAGAAGGCAATGTGCACGGAATCTCACAGGGTACAACTTTGAATCTAAATATGTGCATACAAAACCCAAGACTTGTGTATACTAAAACCCAGGAGAAACAATAATACCTATATATGAAAAGGAATGTGGGGTAAGCACTTAGAACCTCCTTATGACTGAAAGGAAAGTCGGCAAACTCCTTACCCACTATGCTATTACAGATACTGACAGCGCTAAACCCACGTAGAGGGCAAGCAAGGACAGGATCTGTGAGCTGACACTCTGGATGATACAGAATAAGGAACTTAGAAACTGTACTCACGAGGACCGGAAAGACCACTTGAATGTCAGTAAACTCACGAACCCAGTTGATCAAACAGGAACCCTGAAGGCTATAACAGCAATGGGTGGAGGAAACTAAATACATAAGACCCTAGTCAAGGGGCGAGTAGAAATAGTGATAAAAAATAGTGAGGAAACAAAAAGGGCATTTACACTGGGACTAGTTACAATAACACCAACACCTAATAATCCATGGGAAATGAATGCAGAAGTGAGATGGAAAACATGGAATGGATCCCAATAGAAAGTAAGGATCAGGAGCAGGGAAAATGATATCACAAAAGGAAACCGTGAGGCAGGAAGCTGAATCTATAAAGGGAAAGACTAAAGCATCAGGTTTTTCAGTAGCAAAGGACAGCAACAAAGAAACAGAAAACACAGGCGAATTGGGCAGCATTAAAGGGTAAAGCACAGAGACAGGCTGCCTGCAGACAGAGGAAGACAGAAAGGGAAATCCAGTGAGCAGAAATCAATTAAGCACAAGAATCCGAAATCCAGGGCAGAGGAACAAGAAACAGGAACTGGGCACTAGGCACAAAAGCTAGGAACAAGGAACAGGAACTAGGTACTAGGCACAAAAGCTAGGAACAAGGAACAAGGGACCAGTCACAACAGGAACACAGCAACAATGACCAGCGCTGGACTGAAGCAAACTGAGGCTTTTAAAGCTACTTAACGAGCACACCCCTCAGGCGTGCCGCCTGCTGCACCTGCAGCCACAGGTGTTGCCTATCCTCCACCCAGCCTTGTCCTGCAAGGGAGGAGGTGAAGCAGTGAGCCAGGCATTCTGGGAAGCATAGTCATTTGATTAAAGTAGCAGTAGCATGCTGGCTGCCAAAAACCTGGAATGGATCCGGAAGGGAAGTAATTTGGAAAATAAGGTTTTAGCGCTCCCAATTCATCAGGACACTGTAGCATAAGGTTCGGAGGAAATGTCCAGTAGGGAATAAACCCCAAAACATGCCCCCAAGTGGCGGGAACGGGAGCGAAGGGAGCGAGCCGTGACAACTCTGACCCTTGGTTCCTCTTGGGGCTAAGGTGTCACTGATAGTACTGAACACATCAGATCGCTCTGTGGGCTTTCCTATTGCGGATATAAATTCATCCCAGTACCCGTGAAAGGATTTCCTCCTACCATGGTCACACTCCCTATCCTGGGTGTGGATGTTTGTGGGGCTCCTGTATCCGCATTCCAGTGTGGCCCCATTACTTACTGTGTCTGTGCTTGCTGGGTGTGTACTTGTGTTTGCATAGGGGCTAGCTGCGTTTGCCCTTGTGGTGAATGTGATTGCAACAGGACTTGTTACGCTTGCTGTATTTGCGGCACACAAGTCTGATTCTGCATGTGAACTTGGGCATAATACCCCTGCAGTTCTTTATTATACTGTGGAGAATAGCCCATCCCCCTCTTGGAGCTTGCCAGTTCTGCTGTATGCCCCCTCTACTTCTACACGTTCGGGCCATATGTCCTGTCCTCCCACAATTCCAGCATTCGTGTGGCTGTCCTCCATTAAATCCCCCCCCCCCTTGAGGGTTTTGAAATCTGATTCATCCTCTCAGTTCATTCCCTCTACCTCGTGGCCAAATTATATACCCCTTGATCTATGGGATGCCCTATATTGCTTGGCTCGCTGGCTGTAACTTGTGTTGCCACACCTTCACCACTTGTCAATACTACTCCCTCTATGGCAACTTCTGACCTTTTTTCTGAACTAACTTTGCATCTGCCTGCTTCCTACTCTCTGTTTTTTTCATATTCTTCTCTTGTAATAATCGACAATGATGTACGATAGTTAGCTGTATTTCTGGCCACGGCTTGGCTTCTATCCCTACCTGTTTCTTCACCGCCATTGCACTGGCTTGGGCAGTCTCCGACATAAAATATGACAGAATAATGCTACTGTTTTATCCCACGGTTTCCCCATCTCAAGACGTCAGCGCTCATGAATCTCTTGAATAAAAGCAACAGGATCTTTGTCCTCACCAATTTTCCTTGTCATAATCGTACCCATGTCTGATGTGTCAGGATAATGTACTCTAAACCCCTTCATACATCTGCTCTGCAATTGTTAAATGGTGCTCCATCGTGTGTTCCGTTTAGCGCTGTCACTCGCATATCCCGCTCGTCTCCAAATGTTGTCAGCTCTCTCCCCTTGAATAGCTGATAGTAAGCCTTTTATGTCACCCACTGCTAACTTTATTTCTGCTGTCATTCTTTCTAACTCATCAATCCATTTTCCCATACCTGCAGTCAAACTATGTAATTTGCATTTCAAATTGTCTTTGTCCATTTGTGGCCACCGTATATATTGTGGTTGTCCTCTGCCTTTCTCTAATGATGGAAATTGGGTAAATCCTGTTCTACAATCATACCAACCACCGCTTCTTGTCTTCCAGGTGGGGCTAGTTTTGCCAGTTCGTCTTCGTCCTGATAATGACCTTAATCTGCTTACATAAGGCAGGGATATATCCCCTGCACGGTGCGACCATGCATGAGGTCGTTCCGAATATGGTTTTGGTTCTGGTGTCTTTTCTTTTAAGCACTCTAGATCTGACCACTTTACCCCTCTTTCTATGCTTGGATCTATTGAAAAACTGCATGCCCCTTCTCTTTGCGCTATTTCATTTTCCTCCCTTTCTTCGTCTGACATAATTATACACCAGATGGTATGGCTGTCGTCCCTTTCCTCGTCATCAAGATCTAGTCTATTATAATGCAAAAAAATGCAATACCTTAAAATGTGGAGTCTATTGGAAATGCATTCTGGGTGCTCTCAGCAATGGACATTTTACTCTGGCTTCAGTGAAAAGCTACATTTTAATGCAAGCTCTGAATACTGTTTTCACTAGACACCGTCTATGTTAGTCTACAGTGATTCAAGAACAGTTTTGCCTGGGGAAGAAGATAAATGTTTACCTCTTGGAGTTTTCTATCTGATATTTCAGCCAAATGCCAATGAAGACTTGCAATAGGTGCACTTTCTGGGAAAGTTCTGTACTAACTTTATGGAAAGTTTAAATTGGAGAAAAGGCTTCTGCTGGGCTGAGAGAAAGGTTGGATGTATCTTTTCTGGCCCAGTCCTGGTGTGATGATTTCTCTTTGCGAACCTCTTATGGAAGCTGTTCTGTGAAATTCTTGGCAAGGATGAAGTGGCGTACAGTTTGGCCAACAGTGATGTATTTGATCTAATATTTTTCTTGATTGCATTTTATTCACTTCTGTAATGATTAATTTGATTAATAAAAGGCTGTAATGAGCCAGTTTTATGACCTAATTGCGTGTGAGAGCAAATTCCTGCATTTCAAGCGTATAATGCTTTCCTATCCAGTGTAATGGGGACAAAAATAACTAATATACACAGTCATTTGTGGACTATCTGGAATAGCAAAACATGTACCCAAAGACAGTGGTCTATGCTCATGCATCATTATGTCATCCAATCTTTCTCCTGTTTCTTTTGGTGGAGATCCTTTGATACTCCATTTGGTTTTGTAAACATATTTCTCCCTCATTTGCCTATACAAATCCCCAATCCTTTCCACATGCTCATTAGCCCATGTCTGTATTCTCGGTCTCCCTTGCAGCTCCCTGCAGGGCTGTTGTGACCCTATCTCTTCTTCCCATTGTTCCTGTGCTTCAATAGGCACTACAAATCTGTTAATGATATGATGTATTTTGTCATCTCTTTTTCCCCTACTCCTTCTCATTTCTTCTTCTCATCTTCTCATCTCTCTTTTCTCTTCTTCCTCTCACCTTCTTTTCAACCTTTGTTCTTTCAATCTCTGTGTTTCTATTTCATCATGTTTCTTCTCCACTAGTCTCTCTTTCTCTTTCTTTTGTTCCTCATACCTTTTTCGCTCTCCCTTTTGCGTCTGTCTTTTTCCTTCTCCTCTTTGTATGCTCTCTCTCGTTCCTTTTCCTTCTTTTCCCGTTCCTCTATTTGTTCTCTTTCTCTAACATTATCTATACCCTTTCCATCTAATTTGAGTAGTATCTGTCCTCCTATCCACTCGTTCTGCACTAATACCACTTCATTGGCTTTATCCTTCCCTTCTTTATGTATTTTAGCTTGTTCCTCTATTTCTACCTGCTCGTCCCATCTTTCATCACTCTTTTTATATTCATTGCGTGTTGACATATATTTGCTTTCTTTAATCTTGCTCTCTTCCAGATTGTCCTCACTACTATAAGCGGATGGCGCGTATGTCAGATTAACATACCGCGCCGCTGTTTTTAACTCTTTTAAAGGATAAAATCCCTGTTTCTCAGTGTCTGCACTCTTGTTTTCAGAAGGAGAAAGAGGAGCCGAGGGTGTTGCCTCTTCCCTTCCCTTCCCTTTTATGCTTATTATTGCTTATTAAGCATCCACTCCTTCTCGGTCGGGTTTTCCTTCTCACCCTGATACATCTTCCAAAGTTCTAAAATGGCTAATCTTTTCTGTAACTTCTTCCCTGTATATGTAGCATGTAAGTATGTTGTCATGTGTTACAATACTGCTCTTAATAATGAACCTTCTTTAGGTCACGGCAACTGTGCCTTTTACCCATTTGGCATGGTACTTCCTAATCTTGGGTGTCTATCCCAGTAATGTTTTACACAAATGTAGCAAGGGTGTTTCCTTCATAATGACAAGTCGTTTTTGACTGTCAATACTTACCGTACCTTATATTCAGTTATTACTTTAATCAATTATACCACAACAATCAATTCGGACATCCACAATAAAATGCCGCCCATTACCAGAAAACAATTCTTTAACCAATTTTAAAGCCTATACAATAATGTTCCCTTTATTGCTTCATTTATATTTCTATCGATTCTTGCTGTCCTGCTATTTTATTATTGACGCTCTAAGAATCTTATTTCACGTACTATTTTTTCTCGACTTTTATCCTCCAATGATTGACATCAATCACTTGGTTTTAGAGTCTGAAAACCAGCTGGTTTATTACTATAGTTTTATGTCTCTTAGTTTAAGTCAGTTTTATACTGACATATTTATAACCCCAAACAAATGTGCACTTTTATTGTCTACGATCGTCTTCCCCCGCTTTCTCTAGTAAAGGTAGCTCATCTCAAACTTACCCCATTTTGGAGTGTGACACACATTCTTCGTCTCGGCCTTGCCTCAGGAATCCATAAAAATGTACGCCCTTGGGAGTGTAATGCATGCCCTTCTGTCCCCCTTGGATCTAGGAATCGAGGTAGCTCTTTATTTCTCTTAACATAAACACTGTTACTATAAATATTTAGACTTAATATACAATCCATCCCTTTTATTTGCCACTTTTTATGCTCTGCTTACATCCGTTGCTAAACTCAAGTCCCTCGGTATCGATTCTTCCCCAATTGGCCAGTTCTCCTTCAGACCGTGGGGCAGGAATTTCTTCAAAGGGGCACCTGTCGACCGTCTCGTTTTAACACGTGTGTTTTTCTCCGCTCTCCACTGGAACTGTCTAGATCTAAGCCCGGGAGACTGGACCAGAACCATCCACACTGCTACCAAAATGTGCAGTCGCACCTGAAGCGTCCCAAGTGCCAGATGGAATTACCAATAAATGATCTCAGACCCAATAATCAGACAGACTCAAAGAATATGGCAAATTACTACTTTACATCAGCTAAATAAAAGGAGGGAAACGCGGTGAACAAACAAAAGGCAGCTCACTCAATGCATGGTTCATCGCTACATAGGCCCTCATGTTTGGTTGTCATTATCTCCCAACCTTGGACGTTCGGCTCGTTAGAAGCACGTAAGCAAAATGAAACCCAGGTGTGCAGAACGTCAAACCACTGCCCCCTTGGCCAATTAGCCTACCATCTCTCATCAGTTAGGCCACAAGCCAAGGCTTCTTCTTTGTAGTTGACCTTGTTGACTGGTCTCTTCCTCAGGACTTTTAAGGGAGTGAAGGTACACTGCTATCTTCATCTGGAGCTTAATGAATAGTCCTTGTTTTCAGGTCTTGCACCATGTGAGGAGACCACAATTTTGTCCATCCTGACCTTTTATTTAATGCTATTTGATTCATTTATACTGGGTGCTATTACTCCTCTTGGCTTCTGGAAACTTGGTTGCACCTTCTTACATGTGCTTTCTGTATCTTTTATTGTCCAAAACTTGGCACTTGCACATTTTTTCTCCTTCACTTAATCTACAAGAAATATGTCATGCGTATGTAGCTTATCCGCTTTGACTCCTTTTGTGACTTGCAGTTGCATCTTGTTGTGGCATCCTTGATCCCAAGCCAAACAGATATTCTTTGTTCGTCGTACAAAGCTGTTTGCAAGCACCTGTCAGCTCTGAAGAAGGCCTCTCTCCTTCAGACTTCTTGCTTACTATCTATACAGAGTTGACATCCATCTTTTCTTCATGGCTGCTTTACTCATGTTATATTTCCAATGCAGCAAGCTTATATATGTCTCATTTATCTTGCGTTTCTGCGTGTCTACATTTACTTCATCTCGTCTCACTTATCTTCTCAGTGCATACGATTTCTTCTTATTTGAATGTATGTTTACTTTGTTGCTTCAGTTACATCTTTATTCTTTAAATATTAGCATATATTTTCAGTGTGTCGTGTCTTCTTTTCATGATATCACTTTGCACTTCTCAGATTTCACTTATACCTCTTCTATGTTCAATGGTGCATGCAGATATCCTTCTACCACGTCAATTCAAGGGTACATTCGATACGGTTGTCTGAGTGCTTAACGTCTCTCATATCTTCGATGCGGTATTGGGATGATGACATGGGTATCAGGCAGGTAGTTGGAGCAAGCTGGGTGGAGGCCTGGCAGGCCTGGCATAGTCACACAAAGAACCCATAGCAAATCCCTCCTTTAATCCCTTCCTAGTGTTTGTACCAACTTCCTGGTTACCACTTCCTGTTGCCAAACAGGAAGTCCATGATGATTCATGAGCTCTCTAGTGTTTGGGTGTGGCTGGCTATATAAGCCACACCCAAGATTCTTCCAGTGCTTTGTGTTGCTTACTGTGAGCTGTTTCAGCAACACACTTGCCGTGCTCTGGATCAGCCAGCATCTGCTTACCTGCTCCGGATCATCCTGTTTCTGCTTACCTGCCCCGGATCATCCTGCTTCTGCTCACCTGCTCCGGATTATCCTACTTCTGCTTAACCCCTCCGGATCATTCAGCTTCTGCTTACCTGGTTCTTACTCCACGCCGCAGCTATGTCTAGTCAAGAGGGGACTTCTACACCGGCACCTGTAAGAACAAAGAAGAACAGCGTTAACACGCGCACATCAGTAACGCTGCGCATACTCACCGAATCTTCCTGCGACGCTGGAATCCAGGTTAGTTGCACGAGTGCACAAACCCCTGTAAGAAAGAAGAGACATTATTCATTGCGCTCGCTCCAATAACGTGGACACTTATTTCACTGTGCTCTCTCTCTCTCTATGTGGTGCAAAACCACCAAGTCTCCAGTAGCGCTGAACCCGGACTCGAGGCGCTAATACCACATAATTTCTCCTGCAAGGGTAAGGGAGAGACATTACCAGGCACGCTCGAATTGAAGGCGCTGCGCAAAACTATCAGCAGCTAGCTTCTACACGCAGCGCTACTCACCCACAAAAATACTGCCAAACAAAGACAATATGGACAATTTTAGACCATCAACATTCTCTGCGCAACGTTCACTTGTGGGAAGGACTTTCTAGCCAGTGAAGAAACTGGCACCTTGAACTCTCGGCCTCGCTGTGAAGGCATAAAACAGCGTTTGGCATCTGAACTCAGCCTACAGACATTGGCAGCAATCACATGAGTGAATCACACCCCTGCAAATGCAGGATGGAGTGCACACCCTACTAAAGATCAAGGTAAGCCCATAGGGGGACATCACAGCACACAGTAAAGAGAAGGGAAGGGCCCAGGGCAATCGGGTGAATTCTGGTCTGAGTGTACACCTTGTATTTGACAGGTAGTCCTCCGGGTGAAACAAGGAAACTGAAGACTCGGGGTCAAGGGAGGCTCGTCCATCGCTCCTGCAGAGACACAGGTGAGTGTGACAGATGATACCTGGTGTCACGTATGGTCTCTTCTTGTTGTTTCTCCAATATCCCGCAGGTGAGTAGGCGGGCTCTAGAGATGATGTGTACATCTACCACTCTACACTATTGTTTATATATTTTATTTTGGAATTTGTAAAGCGCACCTAACACAGAGACATCTGGGCATTATTCTTGAAAGGTAATAACACAAATGTTACATAGTTACACATGTTCAATGGCATACATTTACAAGCAGTTGGATTATAACGTCATCTTTAGCTACAGCGATCATAGTTGTTAATACTGTACTGATTACTGATCAGTATTTATTTTAGTAGTTCCTGTGTGAAGAGTCATGTTTTCAGGTGTTTGCGGAATATCCAAAAGGAGGCTTCTGACCTTAGTGTAGCTGGGAGTGTGTTCCAATGTCTGGCCGCTACCACTGGAGAGCTGCTTCCTGCAGCTTTCTGCAGTTTGAATCAAGGGGTGGAGAGCAGGTGCAGGTGTGCTGAACAGCCTATTGTATTGAGAGGTCGTGATTTTATCTGCCAGGTATTTAAGGGCTGATTTATGTATACATTTGTGCATTAAGGTGAGAGTTTTGAAGAGGATGCACTCCTGGATAGGTAACCAGTGGGAATTTCTTCTAGTCATGGAAATGTGAGTATTTTTGAGATATTCAGAGCTGCTCTAAGGGTGTTATTTTGGATCACCTGTAGTTTTTTAATGTTGTAGTTCTTAGTGCCAGCGGAAAGGGAATTGCAATAGTCCAGGCTGGACAAAATGAGGGCTCTCGCTAAAGTGATCCAACTGGCAGGTGACAGGAAATGTCTGCAAGCATTAATGAGTTTAGATGTGTAAGCTCTGGCCGACGCTTTCACATTGACTTGTTTGGTTAAGGTAAGGGCTGAGTCAAGTTAAAAGCAGAGGGTTTTTACTTCCTTCGACACCTTGATGGTTATGCCGTCTATATTGAAGGCATTAAAGGGGTCGTCACGTTTATTAAGGCGGTGATGTGATCCTATAAGGAGAAGTTCTGTTTTTTCATAATTCAGGCATAATCCATGGTTGGCCATCCAAATCTGGATGGTTTGATATATTACGTTGAGTGATGCCAAATCAATGTCGAGGGAGTCCGAGATAGGAAAGAGGATTTGAGTGTTCTCTGCATAGTTAGGGTAACCGTCAAGGCGGTCAAATAGAGGTTTTGTAAAAAATATTATAGAGTGTAGGTAGGACACAAGAGCCTTGTGGTACTCCAAAGGTGACTGGGGCTGGCTGTGCTACTGCTCTGGGTGAGATAACAGGATTCTATCCAAAAGGAAAGATTGTATCCACAGAATGGCTTTCGGTGAAAAGTGGTGCGCTGACGCTAGATGATTACAGAGTATTTTATGATTGACTAGGTCAAATGCTGCGGAAAGGTCAAGTAGGAGGAGGAGGGCTAGTTTACCTTTGTCTTTAAACCATCCATTTGAATGTTCAAGCAAATAATGCTGTTTCTGTCCCGTGTCTTGGGCGGAAGCCTGATTGTCGTAGTGCAAGGAGGTTGTTAGTTTCTAGGTAGTTTTGGATCTGAAGATACACTGTTCTGTCCAGTATTTTGAGTAGGAAGGGCACCGTAGTTATAGGTCTATAGTTTGTCGGTATGTTAGGGTCTACAGTCATTTTTTTTAGTAAAGGGAGAATCCAAGTGTCTTTGAGATAAGTTGGGATAGTGCTGCTTTCAAAGGAGGCGTTGATTAGTCTTGTGATGAAAGGTGTCAGTTCAGGCGCACAGTGTTTGATAAGCGAAGCTGGTCATTGGTCACCTTAGCATCTTGAGGGTTTGAGACTGGAAAAGATTTTCAGGACTTCTGAATTGGAAACAGGTGGGAAATCGAACGGTGCAGCAGTATTATGACTTGTGTTACTGGTAGTCAAATGAAGTTGTTGGCCAAATTTGAGGTTGTTATCTTTTGTATCAATTTTGGATTGTAGGAGGGTTATTTCATCAAGAAGGGCTTTTTGAATACCGTTGCACCGACTTGTATCTTTGTGACAGACTTCTATTTGTGGCACTGGCGACTCAAGTGCTCTCAGGTTGGTGAAGAGTTCCTTCGTTCCTGATTTGGCGTTGGTTATTCTCTTGTTATATGTTGAGCTTTTCGTTTGAAGGACGGCTTGTTTATGATTTTCGGAAGCCTCTGTAAAGTTAGCTTTGTTTGGTAAGGTCACCAATTTTTTCCAGTTAGCCTCAGCAATTATCTTAGAGCTACGAAAGCTTTTTAGGTTAGGAGTGTAGTATGAGTTGAGATGGGATAATGGTTTAGCTTTGCGCCAGGATAAGGGAGCTACTTAATGAATGGCTGCAAGGACAGTTTGGTTGTATAGATCAACCATGACTGACGGGTCGTTAGTCCTAATGTCTTGATATGCCGTGATAGGGTGTAGCAAAGGTAGGATGTTGTTTACTGTGAGATTCCGTTTATTTCTGGTTACGGCAGCAGGTGCCACAGGTAGTGAGATGTTGGTCCCCGATTTCTTGGCGAAATTGAAGGTGATGACGTGATGGTCTTTTCCAAGGGCATTGGGAGTTGGAGATTATGTTTGTATTACAGTTGAGGTCCGCAAGCGACCTTTGATGTGTGTAGGGTTCTTGATCCGGTGAGTGCAACCTAGTGCCGAGATGGTACTGGCCAAAGCTAGGGTTTTGTTATCCTTGGGATCGTTAAAGCCCAAGTTGAGGTCTACTATGGTTTGATAACTGGGTTTAGTGTTTGTCAAAAGAAGTTGTCCTACATTGTCTTCAAATGAAGATGTCGGGTTTGTAAATCAGGTGAATGTTCAAGGTAGCTGACAGCGATAAGGCCATTTTGATGGAGAGTAGTTCGCCAGAATGGAAAGTGTGATTAGGGATCTCTCTGATATTGAAAGTGTCCTTAGCAATGATGGCTACTTCCCCCTCCGCGCTTTGGTGGTAGGTCTGTCAGTCCTGAAGATTGTATAGGTTTCCGGTACTGCAAGCAATAGGGCTAGGCCTGCCGCTGCGTGGAGCCAGCATTCAGTGATAGCAATGAAATCAAGTTTGTTCGTGGTGATAATGTCTGCGATGTCTAGTGCATGTGCCAGGAGTGACCTAGCGTTGATCAGGGCCCCCTGGATCATGGTTTCTTTGGTGTTCATGTTGTCGGTCTGGGTGCAAGTGGCGTCTGTCTTAGATATATGTGTTGATGTTAGAGGGTCAGCTTTGCTGGGTTTCATTGTAGGGAGGTTACTGACAGAGGTTGATGATGGGTCATCAGTTTGTGAGTGCCTAATGTTTGATCTGGTAGTGTAAGGTTTAGATGTCTTGGTAGTGTGATGAGAGATTCTGTAGTTAAGATGTGTATTCCTCCTGCTAGTGGAGGGGATGGTGGTTGAGAATAGGATCCAACTGAGCCTTGTTCGAGTTGCGAGTCTGTTGTTTCTGACGACAAGCGGGCAGGGTAAGCCATAGTTAGGTTTAGGTTGCAGTATCAGGTGCTGCGAAGTTTCCTCATTATTGGATGGATAGGTTTGTTGGCCCCTCCACCAGGTGGGTTGGAGGTAGTGTATGTTTAGCAGATGCAAGAAAGTGCGTGGTGGGATAGTCCCGGAGTCAGGGAGGTTAGTTGACATTGAGAGTGTGCGGATATGCTAGTTATAGGACGGGGTTTGTGGTTGGCTGAGATTAGAGTAGGGATTGGGTGAGGGGGAGTTCATGCCAATAGATGGGAGAATAGTCAGGCAGTTACAGTATGTGAGCAAGGGTGTCTGCCTTAGGTGTGGATAGGAAGAAGCATGTGTAAGGCTGCCACTGGGGATTAGCTGTATGATTAGTACGTGGTGCGTGACTGGTTGGCTGGCACTATGTAGCAAGTTTGTGTTGTTCTGGAGGAGTGACGTGAGATGGAAAATATGCAAGTGAGTATAAGGTGTGATGGACTCGGTTGACTGATAAAACTATAATAGCTTTGGTGTGCATTAAACTATAATTTGATAACTAGTACAGACAGTTTGTTAAATGTTAAAGGTATTTTTACCGCGCACCGTCACCAACGGAGTTGGTCCCCAGGTGCTCTGGCGGATCTGCAAACGAGAAGGTGGGATGGGTTAGTAGGTGAAGCGGGAGTAGGATACTGAGAGGAGTGGTGTTCTGTTGGCAGCTTCAACTCAGTATACACCGGGTGCTGAGCTTTCGTGGGAGTATCGGATCAATGGCAGTCCTTGTGTGCTGTTGGTGCGGCTTATGTGTTGTTGCAGTGTTGTGAAGTGCGTGCGAGTTGTTGTGCGAGAGATGGTTGTGTGAGATTTTTGAGTGAGATAAGTCTGCAGAAATGCTGAGTTTTTTGTTAATGGGTTATATGAAGTTTAGCATGCTAACATTCAGAACTCTGTCCGAGTGAGGCGCAGGCTAATCCTCCCAATCCCATCAAGATGGGCGAAGGGGTTAAGCCTGGCAGGGGTTTAGGTTGGGGAGATGCGCTTGCCGTTCTATTCTAACAAGCTCTGTAAGTGTTCTAATTCTGATGGAGTAAGTAATGTGGTTAGGTGTCTATTCACCTCCTTGGGTGTTGGAGCAGGTGTTGTGGTCTCCTCTTACAAACTTTCCATCTTAATGTGTCTGCTGGGAGTTTTGGATATGGTATGCCAGGGAGGCAGTGGATGAGTCATTTATGTGCTTTTGTCTCGGTCTGAGTATTTGATCAGTCTATAGTGTCCTCCTTTTGTGGCTATTTCTTATAATGTCTTATGGTCTGTCGTGGGCTCCGTTCTTTGGGTTCTGTGTATGTCCATTTTTGGGAGTGACCGAGGTCGGTATCTTTATTTATCGTTGTTTAGCGGGGTGGGCGTTCTTGTGCGTCACTGTTGTAGTTACGCTGTGAAGAGCCATGATTTGAGGAGTTTCCTGAAGGCTAAGTGCTTTGTTGTGTTCCGTATATTCTTAGGTAGGTCATTCCAGGTTTTCGGTGCTTGGTGGGAGAAGGAGGATCCTCAGAGTTTTCTTCTTTTATAGGGTTTTGGTTCCAGGCGGATGTCGGTGCTTGATCTCAGTGTTCTTGTCACCCTCACCCCTCCTGAGACTTAGTCTTGACCGCCTGCCATAGCTACCCTGATTGGTCTGGCTTGTCCAGAGGTTACCCTGTTCCAAGAAACTAGGCTGGCCTTATGAACCTCTGCTCCTCCAGAACATTCTTTGTATGACAAGAAATCTGTGCAGTTAAAGCAATTCACAGAGAGATGACTTCATAGAGTTTGCAAGATAGTTACGGTACTTTAGTTCAAGTTAAGTAATGCAGTGTGTACAGTATGGCCAAAAGACTGTGCGCTTAAAACAATTCAGAAGAGATGACGTGGTAGTGCTAGCAGGATAGTTACTGTGCTTAGCTCTAGATGAGTAATACAGTTTATATAGTACCGTTGATGCATGCTAAATACAACAGTTTAGTCGAATATACAGTACGGCGCAGTTATAGGCATATACAAAGGTTCGGTGCATTGTGAACATATAGGACAGAATCACTTTGCGAATCACGAAGTGCGCGGCAATTGTGCAGTATGAATGTTTGTTTGACAAGAACAGTTGGAAGTTTGGCTAAAGCATTTAACATTTGTGTCTGAGGATACTCGTAATGCGAAGAAATTACAGAAGGACAGTAGTCTATGAGATAAGCTCAATTGGTGGTTTAGGCGACAATCGGTTAGGCAGCTAAGCATGTAACATTTTGTATAAGCCGAAATGCGAGGCAGTTATCTCAAAAAGGGCCAAAGCACGCAAGGCACTTGAAACTGCGTTTTCCAGCTCAAAGATACACATGTTCAGTATGAAGGTACACAAGATCAGTCGTTAGACTGCAGGAGTCTCAAGTTCTAACCGTCATTAGGGTATGAGAGTTAGAGGTACGTGGCTCTGCACTGGCTGTGGCTTCTCGAGGGGGCTGTTAGCCATGGTGGTGTGGCTGTTAGTGAGGTACGTGATCCGCTAAGCGGGGCAACTTACTTGTGTTCCATAACTGGGAAACTGGATTTGGGGGACTGCTTGTTAGGTTGTAGCCAATGGGTGATGAAGGGACAGTGCTCCAGATGAGGCCTTGGGGAGCCCCTTCACGCTCCGGCAGTTGCACTTCAAAAGTCATGTGTTTAGCATGGATGAAGGTGGTTAGGGGACTTCACGGGAGCTTATTTTAATTGTTGCCAGCAGGCCTCCAGAGAAGGTGCGTACTAGGCGTTTTTACGCATGAAAACCTTGTAAATACGACAGCTTTATTATTTTCCTGTGTACATTTACACACAAGTTGAGAGCAGAAGGCAGTGCAAAGGTCAGGTTATTTGACAGAAGCCAGAACGCTTTCAACATTTAAATATATACAGGAGAGATCAAATGGCCAAACATTAGAGAAATAAGGAAAGGTGTATTCTGTCACAATGCAGAAGGCTGCCGCATAGCAATGATTTCCATACGTCGGCTGGATGTCACATACATTTTACTCTCCTGCAAAGGAGAAAAGTCATTTTTACTCTCTTGAAATCACATTTACGCTCAAAGTTTAAAAATACGGAGTAAAATACTCCCACCTCAAAATCTTATCTGGAGCACTGGTTGCCAGGCCTGCATATCAAGATATGGTATATGGTATGTGACGGGGGTCAAGGAGCAGAAGGAACAAAGATTCTTGGATCTCTACATTGCTTAGGATTGAGTGGAAAGGCACATTTGTCTGCAGCAGGCATCTTAAAAAGGTTTCAAAGGTTTACAATGCTACTTTTTAATCACTCTATATGGGTAAATGTGCTTTCAAATGTACACCTTTACCTATATCCAAAATGTCCTTTGAAGTTTGGTGATTAATCGCTATACTTGTCTGTGCAACATGGGGCCACTTTTGAAAGTATTTTCCAGGGCCATTTTTGGGACCCAGCCCACCCCTGTTGGTGGGCGTAGGTTTGCAGTAAAACCTGCTTTAAATACTATCATTGGAAAAGTTTGACTTTCATAGTTGGTAAATTCAAGATTGTATGTGTTGGTGTTAGTGTGTGTTATAAATTCATCAAGTGACTATTCCAAATCTTTCCGTCTGATAAAAACCTTATTTATGTAACAGACCCATAAACAAGCAATACAGAGGCGAATTTCATCCATGTGGCTGCTGCAAACGCTGGATGTACAGCTCATTGTCAAAAAAGAAAAATATGATTTATTTTGAAGAGCGAAATCTAACATGAAAAACAGTATAGTACTGAACTGTCGTAAACTAACAGATCTGGTGTACAGGAAAATGTTGACCACCTCTAGGCCCTCATCATGTTACAAGGACACGGTGAACTCTGGATTCCAGTTGATTCTGGAGATTCTGTATACCTGTACAATAATTCAAGGAATACAGACATGATTTCGAAATTAAGAATCAGAACCCTCAACAGATAGGTTGTCTCAGGAGGATAGCTCAGGGGCAACATGCTCGCCTTGGAAGCAAGACGACACAGAGCAACACAGGTTCGATCCCCGGGTCAGCGCTTAGAAACAAAATAACCAATCATATCAATTGAGGAGGGGGGAAGGGTTGTGGCAATATGGAACACCTCATGAAGAAAACAACTGAAATATTTGTCAGAACATTTCTTTGTTAATTTTACAAATTTTTCCTGAGTCATGCAATTCGAATTTCACACTTAGAAATACATGCTAAGAATAAACAGGACTGGATGACTTACAGTTCACATGGAGCAACCTGAGCGCTATCCCAATTAATCCCGATATTTTAATGTTCTTGCTGTATTAAAAGAAATAGATAGTGCAAGATTTGAAATGTGTTTTGGAGGTTTATATGGCGCAATGCTGCACACTGGGTCACTCTTCTGCCTATTAGTTGACTCTTGGCAGGAACAATGCAATCCCGAATGAAACAGATAGGTTTCCGATTGTTTTCTGAGGGAAGATTAGTAGCTAGCATTCATGATATGAAGGAACAGCATCCACTGTAAGGCGCAGTAACAATACAGATCCACCCCCAGGATGATACAGAGTTTTGAAAGGTTTCAGCTCAGACTCAAAGAATAGGAAAGAACGTGAGCAGCTGGTGAGCAATTTTCATTGGGGAAGCACCCACTTTGTAGCTTTTGGCTTCCAAGCAAATGTTCACAATAAGGAGATGGCAAGTCATTGGAGGTTCCATGACCATATAGAATCTGGTTATCTCTACAGGTCACGAAACAGCAAATTAGCTTGCGGCATCCCTTTACATATGTCTGTGGGTATGTTATACCTTATGTTACAGGATCCAACCATCATCAGAATCTGTCTCTTGCTCTCTCTGATGCAAGAGACCTTCCACTATTGCATATTTAGAAGATGATTATAATCTGCCCCGAAGGACTAAATGAATATATACACTACTTGGAATTTGTTACAAGCAATTGTTTTTTCTGTTTTTATTAAAAACATATTTTAGATGCAGATTTCTGGTTTGAAATAAGTGTATGTGTTTATGTGAAGTTCACATAGTCCAACCTTAGCTTAGAAACAATGGAGCAGTGCACAGTGGCAAGGCAAGCGATAAAATATAGATGGTGGAAACATGCAGATTCCTGCTTCACATCACTAAGTCACAGAAGTGCACGACCTAAAGAACCAACTACAATGGTCTTCTTACCAAATTAGGACAATGAATTATCAGAGAAAAAAGTAATGTTAAATTGGGTGATAACACCAATTTGTAGAGGAGCAGGTGGACACATTGACCCTAACTCCCTCCCCCTTGATGCCATCAGACTGGAAAAGCAGGACAAGAGCTGTATGTGGGACCCCCTGTGTTGTCCCTATAACACATCGAGTGTACGAGAGACTATATGCACTCAGACACCCGGACCAAATGTACCCTCGCACTAAGAGAGTTGAAGGATGTCTGCACGCACCATTGGACATCATGTAGTGCTGAGTGACATCTGACGAGGGCAGAGTGATGTCATGAAGAAGATGTATGAGGACATACTGAAACGATATGAAAATACTTAAGAGTGACGATGTAAGTGAAGTGACAAGAGAAACATGTACAAAATGATAAAGTAATCATGTATGCAAAAGAAGATAAAGTAACTTGCTGACGAATAAGTCTAAATACACAGTAATGCAAGGTAGACAAATAATATAGAACCTTTTTATAGAGGAAAATATAATGTGGCAAGGACGGCCAGGATAGGAAAATGGACATTGGCTTGTGTAAAGGGTCATTCCAGCTACCACAGAAAAAGACCAGGGCTGCAGAGTCAGGAGATGCTGGAAAACAGCTTTATGTGCAGAACAAAGAGGAGTTTAAGTTGGCATGCGATCAAGGGTACTATTTCAAGGAATAGCTGCAAAGCACAAAGCAAAAAAGGGAGGCAGATGGATTAGCCATGAACAAGAGACATATTTATCTTAGATCAAAGAAGAAGAAAAGAGAGGCAAGTATTGGACAATTAAAAATGGATAAGGCTCCTACAAGATGGAGTGAGCAAGTCTCTAGAGGCCAGAAGAAGCAATAAAACCCAGAATTATTGAATCAAATAGCAGTGAATAGGAGGTCTAAATGGACATGTGATGCAGAAGTTGAAAACAAGGCCTATTCATTAAGCTGTGGGTGAAGATAGACATGGTTCATACTCCCTTGACGGTCCTAGAATAGAGAGAAGACTACAAGGTCAACTACAGACAGGAAACTTTGGCTCATTGTTGGACTCATGAGATATGATGCACTAATTGGGAAAGTGGGGAGTAATCAGATGTGACTCGAGCACCTGGGTTTCGTTTCACTTATGTGCTGCTAGCCGAGCTGAAAGTCGAAGATTGGGTGGGAATCCCAACCAATCAGTGGGTCTATGGGGTAACCTGCTATAAAATGTTGCATAGACCAATCTACTGCCATTTTGTCCACTATAATCAGTATTATACGTATTTAGAGGTAGTTCATGGCATGTCCTACAGATAAGGGGCAGCCAATGAAGTACTAACCCATATGTATTCTATAAGTAGATATGTTCCCCTAACCAATACCTCCCGTGAATAGGTTTTACAGTTTGCCATGTAGGATGACATAATAAATTACGGATATTGGGGAATTGACAATAAAGTAGTATTTTGCCATGTTCTTTGAGTCTCTCCAGTTATTTGATCTGAGATCTTTATTGGTAATTCAATCTAGCACAAGAGACACTTCAAGGTGCTAGAGCCCATTATGTTAGTGGTGCAGATGGTTCAGGTCTAATCGACTTAGCCCCCGACCCAGACCCCCGGATGCTCGACTGCTGCTGCCATTAGCCAGAAGACGGTGTAGCTTCCTGTGGAGAAGGTCATGCAAAATCACGTGTCAGAAGATACAGTTGACAGGTTCCCCTTTGACGAAATTCCTGTCTGGTCCTTGCCAGTGCCCCGTGGACGGAAGGCGAACTGGTCGGTTGAGGGAGAGTCGATGCTGAGGGACTCGGGTTGAGCAACGGACGTAAGGAGAACATTGAAAGTGGCAAACATAGGGGGAGGTACTGTGTTGTAAATAATGCATATATAAAAAAGTAACAGAGTTCTACAGGATTATCAAGAAGAGAAGTAGATACCTCGATTCCTGGTTCCTAGGGGATGGAAGGATTTGCACTAAAAAGACTCAAACAGGGGTGTTAAGGATACCTCTAGCAAGGCCAACAAAAAGACTGTGTATCAAACTCCAAGATGGAGTAAAAATGAGATGAGATACATTTACTAAACATAGTAAAGGGAGGCATACGCAGGGAAAATGTATTGAAGTGCACATGTGTGTGGGGTTATAAATAAGTCAGTATAAAGCTTTTGTTGTGTTTAGACTAATAGACATAAAACGATTGTAAATAATTAAGGTGATTATTAGATTTTTTAATGAAAAGATTGACGTCAATCAGGAGGATAAAAGTTAAGGGAAACTAATAAATAAATAAAGAAGAGACTCCTAAAATATCAATGATAAACCAATATGATACTAAAAATTGATAGAAAGTGTAAACGAAGGAGCAAAAAGAATATTTTTTTTAAAAGCGGATAAAATATTTAAATTCTTGGATAAATAAGCGGCGATTGATGGTGCCCACTCAAATTGATCAGTATGATGTATTTTATAAAATAAACAATAGAATAAAAGGTTGGGTAAGTATAGACAGGCGAGATCGACTTGTCACCATGGGGGACACTCCACTTCTACACCTATGCAGGACATTGCCAAGATACACAGCTATAATAAGGAAGTATCATTTGGAGTGAGTTCAAGGCATGACCAATAAGACACTTTTGCCATGGCGTGAGGAGGGTTTGTTGTCAAAAGCAATATTGGGACATATGATGACATATTTGCATGCCACATACAAGGGAAAGAAGTTACATAAAAGGTTGGCTATTTTAGAGTTATGGAAAATGTATCACAGCGAGAAAGAAGATCCAACTGAGAAGGAGTGGATGCTTAATCAGCATAAAGGAGAGGATGTAATGCCTTTGGCTCCCTTTTCTCCTCCTGGGAAAAAGTTTGTAGACCCAGAGGAGAAGGGATTTTATCCCTTAAATGAATTGAACGCAGCAGCGGGGATACGTTAATCTGGCATATGGGCCCCCCCTCTTATAACAGTGAGGATAACATGGAAGAGAGCAAAAGCAGAGAACGCAAATATATGTTGACGTGCAATGACAGTAAACAGTATGATGAGAGAAAGGATAGACAAGATAGACAGCTGGTTATAGAGGAAGAATCAAGGAAGCAGAAAGAAATAAAGGATAAAACAACAATAGTACAGAATGAATGGATGGGAGGGCAAATATTACTCAAGCTGGGTGAAAAGGGCATTGATGGGGCTCGAGAAAGAGAGGAAACAGAAGAACGGGAAAAGAATGAAAAGGAATAAGAGAGCATATAAAGAAGAGAAAGAAAGGTAATGCAAGCGAAGAGAAGAACAAAGAAGGTATGAGGAAAGGAAGCAAAATTAAAGTCTAGAAGAGAAGAGATGAAAGGAAGTAGAAGCACAAAGAAAATGAAAGCACATAGTTTACAAAGAAGGCAAGAGGAAGATGAATTAAGGGAGATGAGAAGGGAAGAAGAAATAGGGGACTAAAAGATGACGAGATAGAGTATTTATGTCATAGAAGCATAGTGCTGATCGAAGCATAAGAAGCACTTGAGGAAGAGAGTGTGTCACAAGGGAACTGCAAGGAGCCAACATGGTCTGATGTGCAAGATACAGAAGACGTAGGGAAATGAACTGGTGATTTATAGAGACAAATGAGGGATAAAGAAGGGTATAATACCCAAGAGAATATAAAAGGATCTCTATCGAAGGAAACTGGAGGAAGGTCATCTGATGTCATAACCGATGAACACAGAACACTCTTTTTAAGCAGACTAGATCTTGATGATTCAGAAAAGGATAATATCAACACAAGCTGGGGCTTAATGATGTCAGACGAAGAAAGGGAAGAAAACGAAAGAGTATGAAGGGAGGGCGCAAGCAGATTTTCAAAAGAACCGAGTGAAGAAAAAGGGGTAATATGGTTAGATCTAGAGTACCTCAAAGAGAGAACACCAGAATCGACACCATATATTGAGCGACCACAAGAACGATCCCGCAGTACAGGGGATGTATCCCCGCCTTATGTAAGCAGATTAAGGGCACTACCAGGATCGAGACAAATGGGCGAGACTAGCCCCACCTGGAAAACAAGGAGTGTCAGGTATGATTATGGACCAGGATTTTCACAATTCCCATTATTAGAGAAAGGGGGAGGACGGCCACAAATGGATAAAGATAATTTAAGATGTAAATTGCTGAGTTTAACTTCCAGTGCAGGGAAATTGATTTATGAATTAGAAAGAATGATATCAGGAATGACATTAGCCATAGGTGACATAAAAGACTTGTTAGCAGCCATCATAGGAGAGAGATCTGACAACATTTGGAAGTGAGCAGGATACGCAGGTGCGACTGCACAGAATACGGCAGATGATGAGGCTCCATTTAATAACTATAGAGCAGATGTATGTCGGGAGCTCAGAGTACAATATCCTGATATATCCGATATGGGTGTGTTTACGACTAGGAAAATTGGAGAGGATGAGGACCATGTTTCCTATATTCAAGATATTCAAAAGAGATGGTGCCTTGAGACGCGTGAACCATGGGGTAAAACAGTGGCATTATTTTACCAAATTGTATGTTAGGGGCTGCCCGAGCCGGTGCAACGGCAGATGTAGAAACAGGTGGGAATGGAATCGAAACCATGGGCAGAAATACAATTAACGATCGTGCATCACTGCTGATTATTGCAGGAGAAAAAAAAGAAGAAAGCTGAGAGTAGAAAGCAGGAAGAGGCGAAGTTAGTTCAGAAGAAGTTGTCATTAATAGCCATAGAGGGAGCATATATTGACGAGTAATGAAGGTGGGGTGACACAGGAGATGCAACCAGCACAGCAAAACAACGTAATGTATCCTACGGATCAGAGTGGGTAAACTTTTTGGCCACAAGGACGAGGTGGATTTCAAAACCCTCAGGGAAGAGGAGGATTTAATGACTGACAACCACAACAATGTTGGAATTGAGGAAGAATGGGAGCCAGAACATGTAGAAGCAGAGGAGGCAGTTAGCAGAATTGACAAGCTCCGAGTAGGGGGATAGGCTATTTTCCGCAATATAATACAGAATCGCAAGACTATTATGTCCAAGATCACACAGAGGCTCAGGCATATGTGCTGCAACCACAGAAAATACTGCAAGCACCATTACAAATGCAATCGCCACAAGGACAATCACAGCAAGTGGCCATGCAAACACAACAGGTACAAACCCAGCAAGTGCAGACACAACTGGCTATGGTACCACAATGGAATATGACTACAGGAGTACAGCAAGCACCCTCACCTAAATTAGGGAGCGTGACTGTGGTAGGAGGAAATCCTTTCACAGGTACGGATGAAATTCTATCAACAATAGGACAGTCCACAAAGCGACCTGATGTGTTCAGTACTATCAGCGACACCAGACCCCCAAGAGGAACCAAGGGTCAAGGTGACGATAAGAGGCAAGACATTTTCATTTCTTGTAGACACTGGAGCACCTTGTTCCTGTGTCCGTGAGGGAAAATATCCAATGTCAGGTATTGCCATGAATGCCCAGGGATTCTCTGCGGCGAGGAGTTTAATTCCTTTTACAGACGAATTACCAATCTCTATAGGACAACACAATATGTTGATGTCATTATTATATTCTAGGCAGACACCAGTTAAGATATTAGGGTGTGATTTAATGACGAAACTTAACATGACGTTATCTTTTACTGATGAAGTAATAGTGTGTTCCACCCTAGGGATACAGTATACAAATGTGAGAGAGCGTATGTTATCCATTACAGGCCAGAAGCCATTTTGACGAGATCCCTTAGATACAGAAGTATTCTTGTATGGAGTGACTGTTTTATTATCATGGTTGCCCAGATTGATAGATAAGCTATGAAGAATAACTGACACGTTTTTTTGCAGACCAGAAATCCCTATGGATGATGAAGAAGGGCAGATTATCCCCTTGGAGTTAGAAGCAGCAGTGGTCAGAGAGGAAAGGGTGGTTCTTCAAGGGACGGATGATGAAGGAAGAGGATGGAGAACAGTGATAGCACTCAGTGAAGGATACAGACTGACAGAGATGACAGACGAGGAGCTGTTTAAGGATGAATACTCAGATGATCAGTTCTCACACATTGGATCAAAGTAGAGAATAGAGAAATACTGCAGGGAATGGTGATGGTAAAAAAGACACCGTTATTTTTCCAGGAAGATTTAGAGAAAGTGGCACATATTTTATGGACCACAAGTCCAAATGATGTGGGTCTATTAAAAGGAGTAGGAGCAGTTAAAATGAAGCTTAAACCAGGAGCCCGTTTGGCACTTTCAAAGCAATACCCCGTTTCCAGAGAGGTAGATAAAGGTATACTTGAGAACATTTCCACATTAATGAAGCAAGGAATATTGGTACCATCTGATTCTCCATTCCATGTAACACAGCTGTGTAGCCAGTGAGAAAATCAATGGTGGGGTCATGGTGATTTATACAGGACCTTTGCCCCCTAAACAATATAGTTGAAGCTGAGTTTTCTTTAGTTACAAATCCTGCAACAGTATTGCGTAGCATCCCATCTAAGATCAAGTATTTCACATTTATAGACTTAAAAAACACATTCTTTTCAATTCCTCTACATGAAGATTTGTTTGCCCAGGGGTACTGTGAGTCCCCTTCAATCTTTAACAGAGTTGTTCAGATAGACCTGGGTAATGTCTAGCTCGAAAGTACAATAGTTCAATAAATGGATGACATTTTGGTGTGTAGTGAGACAGAAGAAAGATGCAGAGAAGATTAATTTAAGCACATGACTATACTCTCAGAGAAAGGGTAAAAAGTGGACAAAGAGAAGTTACAATATTGTCAGAAAGAGGTCTTGTATATAGGACAGTTGATTTCTCAGGAGGTGAGGAAAATGACGCGTGAAAGAGCAGACACAATTATGAAGACCTCAACCTAAAACAGTGAGGGAAATGCAACAATCTTTAGTCCTATATAACTACGTTAGGGCCTGGGCTTTCGATTACAGTACATATATTCAACCATTGTTAAAAGGACTCAAAAAAGCACAGGTGGGCAAGAGTAAAATAATATGGACAGATGAGATGACAGAAGGATTTGAGGAATTAAAAAAGGCAATCAGTACAGCCCCTGTATTGGGAATCCCAGATGATCATGGAGAGTTTTACTTATTTTCTCATTCAAATAGAGAAGTCATGACGGCAGCCCTTACACAGAAAACAACATTAGGATATGGGCATAAACCATTGGCCTATTATGGTGGGATTTTAGATACAGTTATGAAAGGGCCTTATCCATGTGAGCAATCTTTAGCTGCTGCTGCATTCACGACTGAAAAAGCTTCAAGTATAACAATGAGTTGTTCAGTAACACTATTTGTAGAGCATGCATTGTTTGCGATTTTAAAGAAACCTAAACGTATATATTGACCACACAAAGAGCATTGAATCCTGCGATTAAAATGGTCATATGTAACACAGTGAACACAGCAACGTTCATAGCAGAACCAGTAGGGGAAGATGATTATGTACATGATTGCACAACGTATACTGAAAACTATAATGAAATTCCCCTAGTAAGAGAAAATGCTCTCAGGAGGGGGGACTTTTTTATTGTTGGTTTATTGATGGTTCTTCCAAAATTGACCAAACAAATGGCGAAAGGCATACTGGATCAGTGGTCATAAAGCTGAACCGAGAGGGTGAATTTGAGTTAGTGACAAGCAAGAGATTGTCTTTGCTTTATTCAGCACAGGCTGCAGAATGAGTGGCGCTTATCGACGCACTTCAGAGATTCAAAGATGAGGAAGTGACGATGTACTCTGACTCCGCCTATGTGACATCTACTGTACGTGCAGGTTTGTCATGCTGGAAAAGGAGGGGCTTCCTCCGCTCAGACGGCACTACAGCACAACATGCAACCCTCTTGGATAAACGTATTGAATCATTAGCACTCCTATTGATACTCACAGTAGTAAATTGCGCAATCCACAGTAAAAGAGAAGATGTCATTTCCCGCGGAAGTGAAGCCA
Source organism: Ambystoma mexicanum (assembly GCF_040938575.1). NCBI lineage: Eukaryota > Metazoa > Chordata > Amphibia > Caudata > Ambystomatidae > Ambystoma > Ambystoma mexicanum. Next base: position 383,092,922 of record NC_090926.1, on the reverse strand, counting down.
CAGATTTAGAAGCAAAAAAGGTAACCTATTTCCCAACCATTTCTAATTTTGAAATAGAAAGTGTTAAACAGATGATAGGACGTTGCATGTTGGTAAAGCTGTCTATTGTCCAGTTAATTGAAATACAAGGTCAAGCATCACAAGAAGAAAATGACCTTTGGAAGAAACAGGGGTGATCTTTAGCCCCCAAAGAGGCAATTTTGAGACAGCATAGCACTGGAAAGCCAGTTATGCCTATAGCATTATTGAGGCAAGCATTGAAGCAACTCCACTACCCAATGCAGGAGACTCAAGAGAGTCTAGCTGCTATAATTGCACAAGAGTGGATCTCGCCAAATCCGTTAGAGCATGTGGCACAGTCTATTGTAAATTGCATTGTGTGCCAGAAATGTACTGCAGGGCACACTTTGTGAACAGTGAAAGGAGCACTTCCTAGACCCAATTGCCCATTTCAGCACCTACATACAGACTATGTAGATATGCTGCAGACATGCACCAGTTACAGATGTATGCTGGTCGTGGTATGTCCTTTTTCTAGATGGATTGAGGAAGTTCCATGCACACACCCTGACGCCACGTGCACTGCCAGTTCCTTGTGCGTGAGCTGTTTCCAAGATGTGGGTGTGTGTGTGAGGTTTTGTGGTCTGACAATGGACCGCATTTTGTAAATGAGCTTTACAAACAAATAGTTCTCTTATTAGGTATTAAGATACATGTTCCTCTGCTTATCAACCACGGGTGACTGGTGTCTGTGAACGATTACATGGATTATTAAAGGAAAGGATTGCAAAAATAAAGATGACCTTAGAGAAGTGATGGCTACATTGCCTACCCCTTGCCTTATATGCCCAAAGAAATCAGCCTGGCTCAGATCACCACTTAACTCCTCATCAGTTGGTGATTGGACGCCACATGAGAACCCTCCTTGCTCCTCCTACTAGGTTAAAAACTGATGCCCCTAGTGTAGCAAAGACACTAGGTGCCAAGATGCATGATTACCCAACAACAATGACTGCAAGTGTTTCTTTCATGTCTCAACAGGTCAAGAATGGAAGGGAGGGGTCAAAGAGAAGCAACAAAGATGATCAATCCATTGAAGCAGAAGATTTGTTAAAACAACCCAGTCTATACCCAGGGGACTAGGTGCTGGTACGAAGGTTTGTATGCACTTGGAGCACGTCCCACTTTGAAGGACCATATCAGGTGGAAGAATTTAAGGGAGGATATCCCAGGGGCAACATGCTCACCTTGGAAGCAAGACGACGCAGAGCAACACAGGTTCAATCCCTGTGTCCACGCTTAGAAACCTCTGGGTATTAAGTGCATTATAAATAATCAATTATAACCGATTACACAGCTGCCAAGGTAAAATGAAGAAGAGCTTGGCTGCATTTGCATCAAACCATATAAAGGAGAAACCCAGACCCCTTGCAATTACCGACGGCGAAGCAAGAGAAGAAGTTCCGCGCATGCAGACTCGCTGGATGGCTGGGAGTAAAGACAAGGAAAAACAGCAGCACTTCAAAATAAAGATTGATTTTTTTCATTATTCGATACAGAATAAATAGTCTTGCAGTCCTTACAGAACTTTTTAGATAGGCTCAAGGAACACTGTTATAACATACCGTAGCTGAAAAAAGAGAAGCACATTTCATCTTATGTTACCCATTTTAATAGTGATACACACATTCTTGTTTGCTGGTATTACATATATATGACAGTCTTATCCAGCTTTCGTTAGTAAAAAATGTTGGCAATCCTAAGTACAATTATATTATTTTTGGGGTAATTATAGCAATCATCTTGCAGTTCTTGATTTAAAAGTGTGATCTCTAAAGAATTACAGTTACATATTGAGAAGTAAAAAAAATGAGGAGGCTCCAGAATATAAGAGGCTCATTGCCATCAAAAAAATCGATGAGCTTTTATGGAAAAATAATTGTGATATCATTCTGTGTTATGATTTGTGTTTCCCTTCTGATTATTATGGCATTTAGGCATGTTATAAGAAACAATACAGACATGGTGGGGAACAGTGAGACAGTTACTATTGTCCCTGATGAAAGCACAAACAGTATCCTTTATAAGGAATGTTGGGGTAGATCATGACGATACAAACACATATCTTGATAATTCAGCTCATCTAAAAAATAACTTATGGCATCAGCACATGAAGGAGGTGGAAGAGAGAACGTCAAAGCTGCTATGTCTGTTCCTTAATACCATATGCCATTAACACAACAAGGACATTCATTGCCAAAGAGATGTGTCTGCACATGAGGCAATATCTCTCAGTCATCTAGCAGCGTCTACAACCAGAGGGCAATTCGAAGGAAAATGGGCAACATTACAATGGCGATCAAGAGGAAAATTTCCATATGAAGATACTTATGTGAAAGACAAAAAGAATAGAAAGCGGGATGGGTTGGACAAGCAAAAAACACATGTATCAATCCCTGGTTGGAGAGCGAATAAAAACTGTCAAGATGAAGAGTATATATTGCCCAGATATGACTGAACGAGCAGGAGACCCAGGATGCTGGGAGAGACCTCAGCTATTGGTCTATGGGTGTGTCGCCACCAGGACCGGATGGGAAGAAGGACTATTATCTTGTGAAAACAGAATCAAAATATCGAGGCTGAGTACCCCAAAAGGAAATACACCGAACACGGGTTACAAAGGAACATACAGAGTACTTTATTTTATACTGAATCCAGTTACAAAAACTGAGCAAAGTCAGATAGCTCTCGGCCCTCAGTACAACACAACGAACTCCAGCGTGGTTCAGTGTGTTCAGTGAGAGACGTTGTACATTAGAATACATTCGCTTTTTATACACTTGGTGGGCACGATGTCCAGCCCCACTTCGGGTTAATATTCAACTTAATACATCACCGATCTAGGGTTCGTGCCAAGTCTTGAACAACCGCATATGACTGGTTTTGCCTTTAATACATGTATCAACAAGCCTATGCAATAACTGTGTATTCTAAGATTTTCCATGCAGGCCTTCTCAAACATTAATACAATGTAGTTAAACAGATGTTCTACGTTCAGTATTTGAATACATTGTTTCAACATATGCTCGTGGATTAGTTTCATTGCACGAGTAATCCTTCTACACACAGGTCAACGAAGGACAAGGTCTCAGTTCACGACCTCAACAAGTGGCCTGCAGGCAAGTTACATATTAGCTATGTACAGAGGTCAAGACGGCCATGTTGTATTCTGGAATGACATCGTCCACCATTTTAACTCACAGGGTGACTTTTACAAAGTGAATCCTAAAATGGCGGTTTGACCTAAAATGGCGGCTTACATTGATTTAAGGTCAGGACCTTGCAACACGGATTCTTTCGCAAGCGACTTTCGAGCAGCTTGGTGTAGGCCAATATTAATATATTTATTGCAATAGGAGGCACAATATGATTTCTCTTTTGACAATCTTGCCATGCACACTTATTGAAAAAAGAACCAGTAGGCATAGTGTCAATAGTGTCAAAAGAAACAGTATTCAGCCTTTAAGAAAAAAAACACTCCCTTGGCGACTACTTTTATAGTTAAAGGTTTCTACTATGTTAGTTGTTGTGCTCGATGTCTGTTGTTGTCAGCATGAGTAATTACCCAATCGCTGTGTGGCTGTTACACATATTCACAATAGAAAAATAATTGGGAATGGCTAACTCAAATGCGCCAACCTTACTTGCAAATTGTTCACAGGTGAGTTTGAGTCGAAAATAGTTTTTGATGGATTTCTTTATTTTCCAACTTAATTTTGGTTCATTGAATAAATCATATAGAGTTGAATTCACTCTTAGTTTTTCCCAGTACCAGTTCAGTGTTATTTTCACAATACAAGTTCAGTGTTATCTTCACACCTTATAATGGATCAATTCTTGCTTTACAGTACAAGTTCAGTGTTATTTTCACACCTTATAACGGATCAATTCTTGCTACACTTTGAAATCCAGTGCATTGACTTTTATTTCAATTATTGGTTCTACTTGATAGTTCCTAACCGACACGTTTTTCCCCACTGTTATTAACAATGGTTCCTCAGGAGATGGAACTTGTTTTACTAACTGAAAAACAGAAAAAATGAATAAAACAAACTAAGTGTGTTTCCTAATTACTAAAGAAAGACAGACAAACATTCAATGCTTAATAGTTTGAAACTTGTTATTAAAAATAATTTTTGTAACTCACCCTGATTGATAACTTGTTACTCAATATCCATTTTCTGGTGATAGCTATGTGCAATATCTTTTTCCTCTTTATGAGAGATGTTGATTTATTATGCGCGTGCCTTATTTTCCAAGTTTCAGTTTTCTAAAGAGGCAAAGGGAGAGCAGAAATTCCGTTTTTCATTCAATAAAAGGTTATGTGGGTATTTAAGGTAAATGGCTTGGAAAGAGAGCATGTTGATTGTCCAGCTGCTAGAGCAAAAATAACAGGTTTCTTACCTTATGCCATGATAAGCATGCAAGAAGTGCATGAGCGAGTGGTCCGTGTTGTTGTGACTTTGCTCGTTATTTTGTTCAAATTCGGAACCGGATGACGTCATTACGTTCCACAGTATGCCCCCTATATGGTTTGGTTACAGATTTAAATTTACAACCAATTGAACATCTCTGAGTCACAATTTAATCCTGCCACATTTCATCACCCGAAACACACCATCAACAATATTCCTTATGGGGAGATCCTCAGAATTAAAAGGAACTGCAGCACACCTCTCACCTTTCAAGAAAATTTAAAACAAACTTACCGTAAATTCAAACAGAGAGGCTATGGATAAAAAATCATTAAAACTGCTATTAACATAGCAAAGCAGAGAAAGTGACAAGAGATTCACTTCTAAGTTTGTCAAAAATAATATCCGAAACAAATATCCAAAAATAGGTAGAAAATAACATATTAAACAATATCCTTGTCTTAGTTAACTTGAACCGTTTTGCCCCAATTCAAAATGGCCGAAAATTGCGTGAATATACACGATGACGTCATCACACCGTGCCAGATCACGTGGAGCGTGACGTAATGACGTCATCCGGTTCCAAATTCGAACAAAATAACGAGCAAAGTCACAACAACACAGACCACTCCCTCGGGAAACTTCTTGCACGCTTATCGTGGCATAAGGTAAAAAACCTGTTATTTTTGCTCTACCAGCTGGACAATCAACATGCTCTCTTTCCAAGCCATTTACCTTACATACCCACATAACCTTTTATTGACTGAAAAACGGAATTTCTTCTCTCATTTTGCCTCTTTAGAAAACTGAAACTTAGAAAATAAGGCACGCGCATAATAAATCAACATCTCTCATAAAGAGGAAAAAGATATCGCACATAGCTATCACCAAAAAATGGATATTGAGTAACAAATTATCAATCATTTTCAAACTATTAAGCATTGAATGTTTGTCTGTCTTTCTTTAGTAATTAGGAAACACACTTAGTTTGTTTTATTCATTTTTTCTGTTTTTCAGTTAGTAAAACAAGTTCCATCTCCTGAGGAACCATTGCTAATAACAGTGGGGAAACACGTGTCGAGTTAGGAACTATCAAGTAGAACCAATAATTGAAATAAAAGTCAATGCACTGGAATTCAAAGTGAAGCAAGAATTGATCCGTTATAAGGTGTGAAAATAACACTGAACTTGTACTGTAAAGCAAAGAATTGATCCATTATAAGGTGAGAAGATAACACTGAACTTGTATTATGAAAATAACACTGAACTGGTACTGGGAAAAACTAAGAGTGAAGTCAACTCTATATGATTTATTCAATGAATCAAAATTAAGTTGGAAAATAAAGAAATCCATCAAAAACTATTTTCGACTCAGACTCACCTGTGAACAATTTGCAAGTAAGGTTGGCACATTTGAGTTAGCCATTCCCAATTATTTTTTATTTTTCTATAGTGTCAATAGTGAATGACAGATGCCTAGAATCATGGGCCAAGTATTCCAAGTTACTGACATGGGTCGACAACGAAGCAGGACCAGTATGCATAATACCATTGAAGAATGCAACAACATGCTTCAGAAATGGAGGCTGAGTTCTGGTTGGAGAAAATAAAGGATGCAAACAGGTGTTCGAAGTCCCAGGAATGAATGGTAGAACTACAGTATTGATGGACCGAAATTGGGCCTGTGGATCCAGAGATTATATGCAGTTGCCTAACAATTGGGGAGGAGTATGTTCCATTGTGTTAATACATGTTTCAGCATTAGTGATTCCTCAACTTGATCTCAATATAACTGAATTTCCAAAAATGAACACCAGAGAAGGAAGAGGTCACTTATTCTTCGCCGACTGAAAAAGGGTGAACTACTTCTAGTCAAAATCAATAAAGGCTATGAAGACATTCCAGATAAACATAAACTGTTCAGTAAGACAACAATAATAACAACATTTATATTTAGGTCAAGACTTCATACTGCAGTAACGCCAGATGGGAGCTGTTGCAGATGATCAATGAAATAATAAAAAGATTTAATGTAATCATAGAAGAATTGAGAGCCATCAGGCTGATGAATCTCCAGAACAGGTATGTCTTGGACTTAATTAGAGACGTGTGTGCCAAGGTCGGGCCTTCTTGCTGCACATTCACACCATCCCATGATGGAGAAAATGCAACTCTGACAGAAGCAATAACTATGATGACAACTCTGCATAAAATGACGGAGTATGAAGTTGATGAGACAGCAGGAGATGACTGGTTTTTGTGGATTCCAACATGGCTGGCAAACGCCTTCAAATTACCTGGAGCAATACTAGTGTTTGTATTAATAGAATTCTGTCTTATAAGGATCATCTTGGGACAGTGCCAGTAGTCAGCCAAGAAAGCTATTGGGATGAAGATAATGATGGATATAGATGCTGGAAGGAGTGAAGACATGCAAAATGAGGAAAGTACCCATGAGAATATAAAGAAAAGCAGCCTTGCACCTCCACAAATGAAGTTCTCCTTTCCCCAAGATCATACAAACTATGTAGGACGTTGTATATTCTGTCCACCATCATGAGAATGCTGCCATAGGACCTGGAGTGTGGATGAACACATAAAGAATGCAGGTCACCTGAGGGGGTGACAAAGATATGGTTTGCAAAGAAACAATTGTATGAAGAGAAAATGAAGGCGATTGAAAAGGAGAATGTGGTCGAGAACTCAACCAAAGGGTGGCAATATAGAGGAGCAGGTGGACGCATTGACCCTCACCACCATCACACTTGAACAGTAGGAGAAGCACTGTATGTGGGACCCCCTGTGTTGTCCCTATACCGCATTAGCACACTGTATTAAGCTGCACAAGTGGTATGTCTAATCCAGAAATCCTGCAACGAGCCCCCAACCTATAAGTGGTTTCAACCCAGCACTCCACCTAAGTCAATGCCTAGTATGGGATGCCCAATTGAAACCCTTATTTATATATTTTTATGTCAAAGGTTCTTTTATTTCTGGATGATGTACCCTTATATCACGCCCCTCTCTTTGAATCCCCCCGGTCTCACTGAACCAAGAAGTAGGTTTGTTTTGCAAATTTAAAAGATTTATTTGATGAATTGAACAATATATATATCACACTTTTATGAATTTAAATAATATCTAAACATCACACTTATTAATATTTATACAATGATTAGCAATGGGTATTACTACAATAATCAACAATCTCTTTAATCAATTAGGAGTTGGAATAGGAAGAATAATGTAGCAGGGAATAACTTTGTGTGGGTTCAATGAAATGCAATGAGATGAAATTAATGCAACACAGAAATGAAACTTGATATGAATTCAATCAAAGACAATGTAATAACTCTTTCCCCCTGATACTACTCACTCCCCCCAATATGCAATATGAAGAGATGGAATGGGGGCACACAGGTTTCAGGAACAACAATCAACAATTGCAGTTTCAATACCGATTCCCCCCAGCAAGCTTAGAAAGAACAGGAAATATTTTCAAACAGGTTAAATGCTTTTGAATGTGGTTTGAAATGAATGGAAAATGCTAAAAATGGATTTTAATTCGCTAAATGGGATTCAGAACTAGTAAGAGCCACTTTGGATAGGTTGAGGTAGACACTAGCAATGAATGTTGAATGATTGCCAGAAAGGAAATTAAATTCAGAGGTTGAATGCAAGAAATAGCTGTTTTTACATGTGAAATTGAACCAAATGCAAAATCGCAGCTAACTTTTCAGCGCGCGAGAAATGTGATTACAGAGAAATTATAAGGAGTTGGTTCTTAGTTTGTTTGAAAGCTGAGGATGTTAGCTTCAAAATGACATTTAAATTTCGTTCCTAGCATTTACGTTTCAGAAGTTACAGAGATTTTAGTAAAGGTCAATTTTTCTCAAAAACGGTCAAGATTTTACAAATGAGATTGCGCTTTTGAAGATTTACCAACAAGGATGGGCTATTACTAAGGGGCTATGAAGATGCAAGATACCCAACAGCCAGCCACCAGAGCAGCGGCGCCTCCGCTCCCACTTTTGTCCGCCAGGACACTTGACTTTCTTCAGAAAAATATCAGCGCACAGATGATTATCACTGCAATTATCACAGGATTATATGGATGGGAGAAGGATTTCAGGATGGACAAAAGAGATTCTACAATGCAGTTCAGGATATGTTGGAATGGGTTGGATTGGATTACTCAATACTAAGAGGTTGGTTATGGACAGTTCTACGCTAGACACTCACAACTATGGTTTGGAATGGGCCCATCAGAGATCTGGTCAAAGGTTTGGCTGGAATTCGCTCGCCACCGGACAGGTCTCAGGCGCTTGGTTCTGCTCTCAGCAAGGCACTCTGCACGACCTCTTGGACTGGATCTGACGGGTTGGTTCTGGGTACAGCTCTGCTGGACTGATCTGGATCTTGGGTTCTAGCAAGGGTTCTTGGCCAGAAGCAGCCAAAACAGCACAGCCAGGCTGTTGAATTGGTTAGGTCCCATGGAAGTTTAGGGGTTAAAATCAGGTTGCAAGATTTTAAAGGCCAGCTGAGAAGGGTTCAGCGTTTTGGGTTGGGCCTTTTGCTTCAGGGTTCTGGAGTCTGGATCTGGGTTCTGGAGTCTGGATATGGATTCTTCCTGCAGAGCGCTTCACAGGTAGATCAGTGATGGGTGAATGTGTGTGTTGCCTGTCCTCAGCAGTCCCTATTTAGGTATTTTTCAAGGGGTTGGGGAGGCTGATTATACTATACCCAACCCTCTAAGAATCTGATAGGTCAGAGAATTCCCTCTCCCCTGATTTGAGAAGGGAACAGTCTGTCATGATGTGTCATCATGTGTCAGAGGGACACCGTGTTAATGGTCCAGAGAAAAACCCCTCCCCTTTTTTTCTACCCAGAAGATCTATTTTTCCTAAAAGACATATTTCCAATATGCCCAACTTGTTAACAATGCATATTTACATTACAGATTAACTAAGGTACGTTTCTGTCAAAACCTCATCTTCCTACGAGTTTTGGTTCACAAATAACAGTTTTTAGCGCTTTTTTGGGCGGTTACTCAGTGTCAGTTCTGTACCCATTTTTTTCCATACATGCACATACCATCTGGGCATATCCCTGTAGATTTTCATATTAATAACATAATCACAATAGCTAGAATATGAACATATCCGTGGTTTAGTCTCTGAATATCGCACAGATTCCAGATTATTTTTAAACTGTGAGTGAACTTTTCATTTTAATAACCTATAAATTCCATATTTTTATCAGTTCAGCATAATTTGCTATAAGTCTTTTTCAAAAAGATATTTCCTGTGCTTTCTGAATACACAAAACGGTTTGTCTCCGCCTCCAAGGTCTTGGCTGGGCCAGAGAGTCCCATGGGCTTGTCTTCCTGGGCAGTTGGTTTCAGTTCACACCCGAATTAGCATTTTCTTTCAGTTCAAGAAGCCCATTGTCTCTTTACCGGAGCAGCAGAGCTAGTCTCCTCCCCTTCTCATTAGCATCCAAATGAGATATCCTCTCCTTTTGGTGGGAAGGAAAAGGGTGGTGTTTTCTCAGTGGGGGAAAACCTCTTTGAAGTTTTAGCTGAATCAGGTTACCTAACAGTAAATTGTGACATTGTTCCTTGTTAAAATTACAGTTACAAATTTAAAATAATTAAACATATCTTCAATTCCAGTCTTTTTCAACATTAAAATCAATAGTGGCACCCTATATTGCATTTGATGGAAGTCCCTTCTTTCCCCACACTTGGATTTTGAGACACATGTTTAACATGACAGGTTTAGAGATTGCCAGCTTCTGACAGAGGCGAGTAGCGGTATTGCACCTATTTTCAAAATATTTTCCCAAGCAAGCATCTTTAAATGTAGATTTTCTTCTGATAAATGTACTTCTGCTGACATTCTATTTATGTGGATTCTTGAAGTAGCATGATGTTTAACACCCAAGAAGGAGGTTGGATCTTTTGTGTGGTTTGTGAACCATGATTTTTGCAAATTTGACAACCAAGAAAAATGGATTTCCAAACAGCTCTGTGTTTCTTTTGCAATCAGCATTGCTTTTTCAAGTAGTTTCAGGCTACTCTGTGGGTAGCCCAATGGTGGGTTTTGGCAGTGGTCTCCTGTGTTACCAGTGACATAAGCAAAAGTAGATTGGTGGCCTATTTCTCAGGTTTTTCCTGTGCACTTCTGGGTGATTTTAGCGTGCATAATGCTTTCCAGCTGCCATTCTGATGTTCCTGATGCAAGCAGCGCACAGGAATGTTGCAGGGCCTGGACTAGTCGGTTAAAACATCCCACAAGCCCCCCCTTGCGATTTGACGTTGACCGTCCATCAATGGGAATTTGCAAGACTGGGATGTCAGTTTCAACTCTTCTGATTCCACAAATGGCAAAGTTCATCATCATTTCCTCTATCAGGGGTGGATCGATCGGTTCTCCTCGCCAGTCCTGATGTGAGTATTGAGCGATACTCTGGGCCCCTCAGACCTTTCCTCCCGGTCCCCGGGTAGTCCTCCTTGGTTATTCCCCATGGTTTCCAATCAACTATGGGTGACAAAGCAAAAAACATATTTGTAGACGTTTCCCCACCACTATTAATGTAGTGGGGCGGACACATACATTTTGATAAATCAGGACACATTTTTATATTGTAAATCATGGACTATATATGGAGTATTTTATAGTTGGAGTTTTTTGGAGCTGGAGTGGCCCCCTCTGGGGTTCCAGAAGTCTCCTCCAGTTGCTGCAGAGTGTGCCTAGTATGGCAGCATTTTAGTTCGTTAATATGGACCCCCTTATCTTCCCCCTCTGCCAAACTGCCTTTGGGGATGCAGATTTTGTAGGCGACTGGTGAAATTTTGTCTACAATTTCAAAAGGACCCCTCCAGGTAGGCCAACATTTGTGCTGTTTGGCCTGGTTCCTTTGGAAATTGTATAAGTAGACCCAGTCTCCTACATTGTATTCCTTTCTGGTAGTCTTTAAGTCATAGTGGGTCATGCTCTCTGCAGATCTCTCTAGATTTCGCTGAGCATAGGCAAAAGCATGTTGAAGGTGTTTTCGTAGATTTTCAACATACTCATGAGTTGTGGAGGCATTGATCAATGTCTGCTCTTGGGTTCTGTAGAGCAGATGCTGGAGAAGCACCATCCTGCGTCCAGACATCAGCTCAAACAGTGACATTTTAGCTGTAGATGAAGGGGTAGATCTGATGGCCATTAGGACAAGAGGTAATCGAATATCCCAACTTGGCGCACAATCTGCCACAAACCTTTTTAATAAGCTCACAATTGTTTTGTTGTATCTCTCTACTGCACCACTAGAGGCTGCCGGTGTAATGCTCACCTGATTCCCACGGAGGCGCTGGTCTTGGCAGGAAGGTGTCTGTGACCCGAAAAGTGATGTGCAGGACTCGATTTGCTTCTGGGGCCGAACCTCTTCGCACTGTGTGTCGAACTCGAAGAGTGAGATTTCTGCAGGTGAAAGAATATGGGTATTAATGATCTGGGTTGTTGAATGTCCCTCTCTCTCTCTCTCTCTCTTCTTAGCTTCTCCGTAGAGCCCCCAGGTCAACGTGCTCACCTTAGATAGGTGAATGCTGGACTCTCCATCTGCGTCTGGTGCAGGGTGCCGTTGCCAGTTCCTTCAATGGTGAAACATAGGCCTCTTGAAATCAGAGGATCGCTACCGTCGTTAACTGCACGAGCGGTGAGTTTCTGGACACCTTTTTAGTCCTTTTAGTCTTTAGGTGCGCGGGCACGTTAATATAGAACAGGACTCTGTATAATGCTTTTTCCTATTTGTCTTGCAGGGCTCTTGAGATAGGAGATGGTGTGAAGAGAGCCGAAGTTGGAGCCAGAGCCTTGGAATGAAGCGCTTGGAAATGCGTAAGTAAATGCAAGCGCTCTAACTGTCTCTTTTCCCTTGCAGCTGTGAGTTCGTGCTGAAGAGATGCTGGAAAACGCTGGAGTATTTGCAGGCGTTCTACTGTGGCGAGCGCGATGGACGTGAGTAAATACCTGTCTAATGTCTCTTCGTTTGTCTTTCAGATGCTGGGTTGCAGCGTTGAAGAAATCCGGAATTCGCGGAGTGCCGGTAAGTAATAACTATGCTTTTGTCTTCACAGGCGGAGGTGCAGCGTGAAGACATGTTCGCTGCCGATGGATCAGGTGAGGAAAGCGCTGCGTGTAAAGGTTGCAGTGCTAACCTGTTGTTTCTTGTCTTTGCAGGTGCTGCTGAATACTGGATACAGGAGTGGTAAGTATTGTTCTTGCAGGTTCAGGATCGGAAGGAAAAAAGGCTGGAACAGACTCGGTGAGCGTTCTGCTGTAGATGCAGAATAACGCGAAGCTCGTTTGTTCAATCGGGTGTGGTTTAAATAGCCTTGGAGTGATGAGGCGTCTTCCTCCACGGCCCCGCCTAGGTAAGAAAAGAGTTCCAGTTCCAGAAGAGTTCCTGTGTTGTATCCAGGGAGTGGAGCTTGCCCCACCCAGGTAAGAAAGTAGTTCCTGTTCACAGAGGATTCCTATGTGGCTGGTAAGTAAGCAGCATGGTCTGCTGCAGGTAAGTCCACCCAAGCATCTTCATACATATTATGAGCCCGGCGCTTCCAGTGCCGGGACCGATGACTTTGATGAGCCTGGTGCCACCGGCGCCAGGACAAGGTCCAAAAGGTCCCAGTGGGGACCGGCTGGTGCCTAAGATAACGGTTAGGGGCCTGCTTCCAAGGACGTTGGGCTGTTCCTGACTCCTTGGAAGCAGTGATCATGACAGCACCCCCCCTCAAGGCCCCTCCCAAGCGTGTCTTCTCTGGGGGTTTTGGCTTGTCGGGGTGATTCAAATGGAATTTCTTGACCAGACGAGGTGCGTGGACATGCTCTGAGGGTTCCCAAGACCTTTCCTGGGGGCCGTATCCTTTCCAATCAACCAGGTAATATAATTTAGATTTGGAGATTTTGGAGTCTAGGATGTTCTTTACTTCGAACTCAAGTTCTCCATCTACTAAAACAGTTTCCGGGAGTTCGGTCAATCGGGTTCCTGGTTGCACTGGTTTTAGTAAGGAGACATGGAATACTGGATGTATTTTCATATGCGAAGGCAATTCCAATTTAACAGCCACCGGATTAATTATGGTAGAGATAAGATAGGGTCCAAGGTATCTCGGGATGAAAGTGCGGGGTCCTTTTAGAGGTAGGTGCTTAGTGGATAACCAGACCTGATCTCCCACTGCGTAGTGAGGGGCCTCTTTACGGTGCTGATCTGCTCCTTTCTTAAATTGAGCTTTAGCTCTTTGCAGATGGGCAGTGGCTTCCTTAAAAGCACGAGTGATCTCCGAGTGCAAGTGATCCACAGCAGGTGTTTCGAATTCTTGGGGAGGATCCAGGTTAGAGGTTCTAGGATGGTGTCCGTATAATAGGAAGAAGGGAGTCTTCCCGGTTCCAGAATGAGTCGAATTGTTATAGGCGTATTCAGCGATCCAAAGAATGTTCTTCCAAGGGTTTTCAGTTTGTTGGAGCATGCAACGTAGATATTTCTCTAGAGTTTGATTTGTCCTCTCGGTTTGTCCGTCAGTTTGGGGATGGTGACTGGTAGAAAGTCTCACATCAATTTGGGCTAAACGACAGCAACTTCGCCAAAAGTGGGAGATGAATTGACTTCCCCTATCGGAGACCAAAACCGAGGGGAAACCGTGTAACCGAACGATGTTTTCTAAGAATTCTCGGGCTAATACTGAAGCTGAAGGTAGGCCCTTCAGGGGAATGAAGTGAGCCATCTTGGAGAATAGATCCACGACTACTAAAATGGTATTATACCCTGAGCATGGAGGTAAGTTTGTGATGAAATCCATGGACAGGGTATGCCATGGACAGGGAGGGATGTCTAGTGGGTGTAAGAGACCGGCTGGTTTCTCCTTCTGACTCTTATTCTGGGCACACACACCGCAGGAGATTACAAAGTCTCTAATGTCCTTCGTCCATGATGGCCACCAGAAATGTCTTTTGACCTTTTCCATGGTTTTGGTTATGCCAGGGTGACCCTCCATTAGTGAATCGTGATAACAGGAGATTACCTGTTTTTGTATTTTCTCACTGGGCAAGTACAATCGTCCTCGGAAATATGGTAGGTCTCGATCCACTGAGAATTCTTTTCCTTTTAATTGCCAGTCCTGTAAGTCGACCGGAGTTAAAAGTGATTTGACTGTAGTCTTAATGTCTTCAAAGGATTGAGCGCTGACCAAGCCCAAAATCCTTTGTTCTGGGATTATGGGTATTGGTTCTGGATTGGTCAAATGTTCATCTATTCCCATCCGGGAGAGGGCATCTGCTTTTCCATTTTTACTGCCTGGTCGATAAGTAATTATAAAGTCAAACTCAGCCAAAAACAGAGCCCAGCGAAGCTGCCTGGAAGACTGAGCTTTGGCTGTCTTCAGATACTGTAAGTTGCGGTGATCAGTCATTACAGTGACTGTGTGTCTGGCTCCCAAAAGATAATGCCGCCAGGCTTTAAAGGCCGATCTGATAGCTAAAAGTTCCTTGTCTGTAATTGAATAGTTGATCTCGGGAGCCGAGAATTTGCGGGACCAAAAGGCTACAGGATGTAATTGGTGTGTGACCGGATCCCTTTGTGATAAAACTGCCCCCATAGCAAGATTTGAAGCATCTGTTTCTACGATGTAGGGGAGTTCTGGGCGAGGATGTTTTAGAACAGGTGCAGAAATGAATTTAGTCTTTAAATCCTGAAAAGCTTGTTCTGCCTCGGTAGACCACTCAAAACGTTTGTTTTTCTTTAACAGAGCGGTGATGGGCTGGACTATTCGAGAGAATTCAGGGATGAATCTGCGGTAAAAGTTAGCGAAGCCTAACATGCTTTGGACTCCTTTTACAGAGGTTGGTGAAGGCCACTTGATGATTGCATCGACTTTCTTTGAATCCATATGGACTCCGTTAGGTGACAATATGAATCCCAGGAACTCAACTTCAGTTACGTTGAAAACGCATTTTTTTCGAGCTTAGCAAAAAGGTTATGTTGACGTAATCTCTCGAGGACCTCTCTAACGTGTTTCCGATGTTCTTCTTCAGATGATGAATAGACGAGGATGTCATCAATGTAGACAACAACACACACATCAATGAGTTCTCTAAGGACATCATTCATAAAATACTGGAAGGCGGCAGGAGCGTTGCAAAGTCCAAAGAGCATAACTTGATATTCAAACAGCCCATACTTGGTGCGGAAGGCCGTCTTCCATTCATCGCCCTCTTTTATTCGTACCAAATGGTAGGCTCCTCTGAGATCCAACTTTGTATATATACATGCGTCTTTGACTTGGTCCAGGAGTTCAGGGATCAAAGGTAACGGGTATCTGTTTTTAACGGTGATTTGATTCAGGGCGCGGTCATCTATACAAGTCCTAAGGTCTCCTTCCTTTTTCGGAACGAAGAACAAAGCCGAGGAAGCTGGAGATTTTGAAGGACGAATAAACCCGTTAGCTAGGTACTGGTCCAGATATTGTCTGAGGTGAAGATTCTCTGGCTCGGTGAGGGCATAAATCCTACTGCAAGGAGGAGTTGTTCCGGGTATCAGATCTATTTGACAGTCGTAAGACCTATGAGGAGGCAGGGTGTTAGCTTGGTCCTTCCGAAAGACGTCTTGGAATTCCTGGTATTCGGGAGGTAATTTGGGAACCTCAGAAGAGATTGCCGCCAGTGAAACATCAGGCCGAGGATAACAAGTGGTAAAACATTCTGGAAACTGAACCGTCTTTGCTCGCCAATCGATCTGAGGATTGTGCTTCTCTAACCAAGGGATTCCCAGAATGATCTGGAACTGAGGGGCCTTGATCACATCGAACACTATTTTCTCCCGGTGTCCATCTTGGCTCACTAACGTCACTTCTTGGGTGGCGTGCGTTACTGGTCCGGAGGCTATCTCCGTGCCATCCACTGTAGTAATGATGTCTTTTACTGCCTTAGGGACAAGGGGTAGATTCATCCTTGATACCAGTTCACGGTCCACATAATTACCGATTGCTCCGCTGTCGATGTAAGCTTCAATTGCATGCAAACGATCCGGACGTTCAGGACTAATGAGGACCATAGGCACCACGAAATGCGAGGTCACGGGACAGATTTTAACGCTCGGCAAGAGGACCTCTACACTTGTCGGGCTAGGTCGTTTCCCTGCTCAGAATTTGTGGTACAGATATCTGCGGCTCCTACAGCCTTCTTAGCTGGTTTCACTGGACAATCTCGAAGAAAGTGCCCCGAGTTTCCGCAATAGAGGCATAATTGCAGCTGTCTTCTTCTTTCCCGCTCCTTTTGGGTTAAAGGTCCTTTCATGCCCCCTATTTGCATGGGTTCCACAGTGTCAGCTCCCCTAGTAGAGGTCTGTGGTTTAGAAAACATTCGGGTATCAAATTTGGAACGATCAGCCTTCCTGTTCTGTAATCTGTGGTCCAATCGGACAACTAAGTCAATATAGTCTGAGCATTCTTGTGGAGGATTCACGACTTGAGCTAACACATCCTTGAGCTCTCCACGCAGGCCTCTGTAGAAGAGCGTTATTCTCTTATCCTCAGGCCATTGAGTTTCCACTATAAGTCTGTTGAATGAGGCTATATAAGTCAAGAGGTCTTGATTACCCTGTCGTAACGAAAGAAGTTCATTGTCCAAGGCCTGCCCTTGTGCATGTCTTGCGAACAGTTTCTCCATGCTGGACTGGAAGGCCTGGAAATCATGCAGAACCGGATCATCCTGAGTGACTAAAGGGATCGACCAATCTGCGGCGCTGCCACTGAGATAAGAAAGCACGAAAGCCACCTTGGTCTGATCTGTTGGGAAGGCAGCTGGTCGACATAAGAAGTGTAGGCGGCACTAGTTAATGAACACTGCAAATTTCTTTGGGTCACCAGAAAAGCGTTTGGGCGGAGCCAAGGGCACATTGCCGGGTAGATTGATTTGCACAGGATTTAAGGATGATGCAGAAGGATAACTTCCTCCTGGAGCGGGCAAAGGTGTCTGTCCTGCCTGCGTTTGTAGCAATTGCCTAGCGAGGTCCTCTGTTCGCTCCTTGGAAATTATCAGCTCTCTTCTTAGAGAGTTTGTTTCCTGACGAGCTGCATGTACTTCTGCTCTTAGTTCCCCAAGCAACTGGGCTAATTGATCAGTGTCTGAGGTTTCCATTGCGCCTGGGTAGGAGTTTTGCGGTGGGCTTCGCGTTCTGTAACTCTCACCTGATTCCCACGGAGGCGCTGGTCTTGGCAGGAAGGTGTCTGTGACCCGAAAAGTGATGTGCAGGACTCGATTTGCTTCTGGGGCCGAACCTCTTCGCACTGTGTGTCGAACTCGAAGAGTGAGATTTCTGCAGGTGAAAGAATATGGGGGTTAATGATCTGGGTTGTTGAATGTCCCTCTCTCTCTCTCTCTCTTCTTAGCTTCTCCGTAGAGCCCCCAGGTCAACGTGCTCACCTTAGATAGATGAATGCTGGACTCTCCATCTGCGTCTGGTGCAGGGTGCCGTTGCCAGTTCCTTCACTGGTGAAACATAGGCCTCTTGAAATCAGAGGATCGCTACCATCGTTAACTGCACGAGCGGTGAGTTTCTGGACACCTTTTTAGTCCTTTTAGTCTTTAGGTGCGCGGGCACGTTAATATAGAACAGGACTCTGTATAATGCTTTTTCCTATTTGTCTTGCAGGGCTCTTGAGATAGAAGATGGTGTGAAGAGAGCCGAAGTTGGAGCCAGAGCCTTGGAATGAAGCGCTTGGAAATGCGTAAGTAAATGCAAGCGCTCTAACTGTCTCTTTTCCCTTGCAGCTGTGAGTTCGTGCTGAAGAGATGCTGGAAAACGCCGGAGTATTTGCAGGCGTTCTACTGTGGCGAGCGCGATGGACGTGAGTAAATACCTGTCTAATGTCTCTTCGTTTGTCTTTCAGATGCTGGGTTGCAGCGTTGAAGAAATCCGGAATTCGCGGAGTGCCGGTAAGTAATAACTATGCTTTTGTCTTCACAGGCGGAGGTGCAGCGTGAAGAAATGTTCGATGCCGATGGATCAGGTGAGGAAAGTGCTGCGTGTAAAGGTTGCAGTGCTAACCTGTTGTTTCTTGTCTTTGCAGGTGCTGCTGAATACTGGATACAGGAGTGGTAAGTATTGTTCTTGCAGGTTCAGGATTGGAAGGAAGAAAGGCTGGAACAGACTCGGTGAGCGTTCTGCTGCAGATGCAGAATAACGCGAAGCACGTTTGTTCAATCGGGTGTGGTTTAAATAGCCTTGGAGTGATGAGGCGTCTTCCTCCACGGCCCCGCCTAGGTAAGAAAAGAGTTCCAGTTCCAGAAGAGTTCCCGTGTTGTATCCAGGGAGTGGAGCTTGCCCCACCCAGGTAAGAAAGTAGTTCCTGTTCACAGAGGATTCCAATGTGGCTGGTAAGTAAGCAGCATGGTCTGCTGCAGGTAAGTCCACCCAAGCATCTTCATACATATTATGAGCTTCCAGTGCCGGGACCAATGGCTTTGATGAGCCTGGTGCCACCGGCGCCAGGACAAGGTCCAAAAGGTCCCAGTGTGGACCGGCTGGTGCCTAAGATAACGGTTAGGGGCCTGCTTCCAAGGACGTTGGGCTGTTCCTGACTCCTTGGAAGCAGTGATCATGACAGCCGGTAAGCAATTTGTAGCTTCCTTTTAACCCCAAGTATCTCCCACATCTTTGTCATTACATTGCTGGTGAAATGGCTACCTCTGTCTGCCTCGATCCTTTGGGGTAGTACAAAACGCAAAAAGATGTGGTTGATCATCAGGGCAGCGGCTGTTTCTGCCTTGTAGTTTGGGGCCGGGAGACATTCCACCCATTTAGTAAACAAGCATGTCACGGTCAACATGTACTTGTTTCCCCTAGAGGAGCGAATCACGGGCCCGATGAAATCGACTTGTAAATCTGACCATGGCAGTGTCATCCTCCTCTTTTGGAGAGGCGCACGGTGTGTGAGGGATGTTGGCTGAAATTGTGCACACACAAGACACCCCTTCAAGTATTGGTCGAGGTCCTGCCCTATGTGTGGCCAGTATGCAACCTCTCTTAAGATTTCAAGTGTTGTATGAAACCCCCTATGACCGGCTGTGGCCGCATCATGGGCGTGACTTAACATCAGGCTTCGGAATGAGGTAGGGACCACCCACTGATCATGGCCAGCTAGGGATCTCCTTACCAACAAACCGTCTTGGATTCGGAATATTTTTGGTCATTTCATCAACACTCTGATGTCCTCTTTCCCAATGTAATCGGTATCCATCAGGGGAAAGTTCTCAGGGTCCTCGATGTGTTGATAAAACTTACCAATTATTGGATCCCCTTTCTGAGCTGTAATCAAATCAGCATCTGGGGTCTCCTTACTCCATTTTGCAGTTGAGAGTTCATTGTGAGCATTTGTCTGGGACATAGTGATAGCAGTGACCTGGATTTCCCCCAACAGGCACTCAATCTCTACTAGATCCCCTTGGATGGCTCCAGTTTTGGCCAGCTGATCAGCTAAGTCATTTCCAGTTTTGTCTGGTCCCTCTACTTTGGAATGACCCTTGATCTTTTTCCAGTAGATGGTCATCCCATTCGAGGTGACCAGATCATCAATATTTTGGATTCATTTCCCATGTTTCAAGGGTTTGTTGTTAGCACATAGCATGCCTCTGGTTTTCCAGTTAACCAGGTGTTCCACGAACCCGTTCCGTACATAATCCGAATATGTGATTATGACCAGTTCGTGGAGTTGATGTTGGACAGCAGTGAGGATGGCTTGATGCACAGCCATCAACTCTGCCACTTGACTACTTGGGGGACCAATCTTGTACCCAGTGGAGGTACCCATGCATTCCCTACACCGGCCACAAGTTCTTTTTCCCCGTTGTTGTCAACATGGTAAGAGCATCCATCCACATAGACAGTGGGCATTCCCTCACACTTGTCTTCTTCAAAGACTTTGTGTGGGGAATTGAGGTATGCCTCCATGTTGTCCTTGATTTTTAGACTTTCGTCCTCGAGACAGTTTTCTCTGGCACAATCATGCAAGTCAGCCAGAACTTGCGCGAGGGGACTCTTCTTGTTTTGGACATATCTGGCCTCCACAGGAAAGCCTTGCATTGACAGAATCCAGGAAGCAATTTGGGAATTACTCACATTTCCAGCCCGGATTCTGTCACTTTGGAGATATTGCAGAGGCTGGTGTGGAGTCTCCACTATGATGTGTTCCCCCTGGATAAACGGGCGCTAATTCTTCAATGCCCACACCGTTGTCAGGAGTGCCTTCTCACAGTCATTGAGTTTTTCCTCCACAGAGGATAAAGTTTTACTGACATAGGAGATTACTTTATTGACCTTGTCATGCATTTGGTATAATACTGCAGTCAAGCATGTATTAGAGAACCCTGTCTCCAAGAAGAACTCCTTGTTTCTGACAGGGTAAGCTAGGCAAGGCACTTGTGGGAGGCTTCTTTTGAGTTGTCTTACTGCCTTGGCCTGTTCTGGACCCCACTCCTACTTGACCCCCCATCCAAAAGATGAATCAGGGGTCTTGTGAACTCTGTGTAGCCCTCAATGAACTTTCTACTGTAATTAATCAGTCCAAGGAAGCTCTTTAGTTCCTGCAGAGTTGTGGGGTCTTTTAATTTCTGGAGTGCTTCCACTTTCTTTTCCTGGGGACAGAGAGCCTGAGGAGTAATCTCATGCCCCAAGAAATTGACCCGGGTTCTACAACACTGTGCCTTTTGAAAGGAAAGTTTTGCTCCAGCAGCCCTCAACTGTGTCAGAACATAACGGATCTCTGCTATGTGTTCCTCCACAGTTGAGCTTTTGATGAGAACATCATCTACATAGGCCAAGTTACCCCTCTCTCCCAGGTCGGGCATGGCCTTATGTAGAAAAATGTTGAACTCATTGCCGGAGTTGATGTATCCGAAGGGAGTCCGGATCCATGTGTACTGCTGCCCCCCAAAGGTAAAGGCCAGCTTGTATTGGTCCTCCCTACTGACAGGTACAGTCTAGTATCCATTGGTCAGGTCTATTGCAGTGAATACCTGTGACCCCTGGATCTGGGCCAGCCCTTGGTCAATGTAGGGAAGAGGCCATCGGGAAGTATGGACCCGTTTGTTGAGCTCCCCAAGGTCAGCGCACAGTCTCCACTGGCCGTTTAGCTACAATATCCCCAGCACCAGATTATTGAAGGTGCTGTGGACTGGACGGATTATCCCACGGGACTCAAGGTTCTTAATTATTTCAGTAAGGGACTCCATTGATGCGAGAGGCAAGCGATATTGCTTCACAAACACTAGAGTCATGCCTGGGTCCATGGGAATTGTTGTTGTGTGGATGTCGGTGCGACCACAGTCAAATGAGTCCACCGCAAAGAGATCTTGAAAATCCAAGAAAACATGTTTCAACTTTTGCTTCTGCTCCAGAGTCTCACAGGCATCAGCTAGGTTGACTCTCTTTTCAACCATCTGCCTGAAGCCTGGAAAGACTTCTGGTTTTGCTATCTTAGCGGCCTCCTCCAGCTGGGTGGAGAGGTCCCTGGTCAAAGTGCTGATTTGGACTGGTGGCTTCAGGTGGAAAAGGCAGCCCTCATGGACCTGGAAAATCACCTCATCCCTCCTGAAGTCACAAGTCACATCTTCCTTACCCCCATGCGGGTAAAGATCCTGTCTGGGGTTGTGTTGTCATTACTGTCACTGTCAAAACAGTCCTTGGGGATTGGTCCTAACAGTTCATTTCCTAAATCTATGGAAAAATGTTGGTCATCAACCGCCATTCCAATAATGGTGCCTGCGGCCAGAGTGATACTCTTTAAGTCGCAGTTATCCACCTCTATTGGAATGGTGTCATGTTCTATGTTGTCTAATGGTGTTGGGTTTACCCCCAACCCTTGCTGTTTGAGAGAAACATTTAGATGAATATAGGCATCAGGGTTTTTCAATTTCTGTCCGCTTTTAACTTTCACTTCCAGGGAGAATTTTCGGGTCCTTTCTGGGATGGTGACTTCCTCTCCAATATGAATTTCAACTGCATGAGGCAGCAGCTGAGCTGACCTAAATGCTTTCTCTGGATCATCAAAGCTCATGGGATTATCCGCTAATCGGGATCAAGCTTTGAAGTTTATTAGGTCCAAACTAATGGCAAAGTGATTGAGAATGTCACTGACGAAGTAAAAGGCAGCAGTGAAGTGGTGCACGATCCAACAATTATGGACTATGCTCTTGTTGCCTATTTAGATTTCGAGCATACCCCTGCTTGGCAGGAGATGTTTGGAATTGGTTGTTTCCAGATCCATTTCCCATTTGTCTATGAGTCTAAATGTGGGAATGGCTGGATCTTTTGGGAGTTGGCGGAACATGGCTTCGCTGATGGCGAGAACAGAGTCCTTCCCTTCATTTAACTGAACAGGGATGAATAACTGCTCTCCAATTTGTTGAATATCAGCCAGGCTCTGAGCTGATTTCTCATCTTTCTGGACTATAGAAGTGGGAATGTCTGATTGTGGATTGGTAAAGAATTTCAGAGTGTTTCCTTCCAGTGTGGAATGCCACCTTAAACTGGAAGGAAGGTTGATTTTCAGAAATAGAAGGGACCCCTATCACCTGTTTGTTGTCCTACCGCTATTACTGTCACGTCTGGGATTTGGTTGTTCTGGAAGTGAAATTCTACTTGGTCAGATTTCTGTTCAACCATGAAGCAGGTGCTGTTTAAACTAACATGGTTGACACTCTGTTTTAACTTTATTGGTCGGCTAGTCTGGGTCCAGAGGACCTTGTTTACGCAATCTATTAGGGTGACAACCTTCGCAGGAGGTCATTCCCTAGTAAACAAGGGTGCCCTCTGGAGTCACAACTATGACCGGGTGCTTCACCTTGTGTCGCCCTATTTTAATGTCCAAATCCGCAGTCCCCTCGATGGGAATTTCCTTCCCGTCAAAGTTCTGAAGTTGTCCAGGAAGAGGGGTGAGAGGAATTTGGTGTTTCTCCCCCCTTCCTGAATTCAGTTCATCAAAGGCCTTTTTGGACAGAGGGTAGCTTGGGATCCAGTGTCCACCAGTGCCAAAATTGTACCCTGCCCCTGTATTTTTACCGCGGCATAGTATCTTCCCTCCTTCTCCGCAAGGGGGCACAGATAATGCACATTTTTGGACATCTGGTGGGCTAATTTCCTAGTTTTGGACATTGAGAGAGAAGAGATTGGGGCAGAATTATGTGGGGAGTCTTGGGAATCTGAAAGGAAAAGGTGGCAACTAGAGATGGGAGAAGTTTTGAGTTCCCCTGGTTCTGGTTCTGGGCCACCCCCCTTTTTGGAGACAGTCACCAGGATGGGTTTGAACCAGGGGATTTTGATGCTGCTGGTTCTGTGATTGGATGATGGGCGGCGCTAGTTCAGTCCCCACATCTACCCATTCTGGATTTGAATCCTTTGGGACCCATTTTTCCTTGGGAGGATTTCCCCATCTCTGAAGGAGAAGATCCTTTTCCCAGGATCCTCTGAGGACCCCTCTCCTTCAAATTGGAAGATCTGTACCTCCTCCACAAAATGGGTCTGTTTGGGTTCTTTGTTTCTCCTTCCCCCCCTCTGCTCCTTGGGTGGCAGACTTTCAGGGGCAGGAGATTTCGGTTCCGGTTCCTGGGTTTCCAGGGGGTTTTTACAAGTGGGTAAGGAAGCTTCCTCCAAGGCTTTACACCCCCCTTTCCCTTGTGCCTCCTCCCTGGGAACCGGTGGGTTGTCAGGGTGCTGCCCCGATCATTGTTCTGGAGCACCAGGTCCGGAGTTTGAGGGATTCTGTGCCGGCATGCTCATCTGAGGGTTCTGCTGAGCCCTCAGCATGCAACCCAGATCCTGTGCCATATTCTGGACCTGACGCTCTAGCTGTGAAACCCGCTCAGGCTGATACGGGGCTCTCATTTCAACCCCGGGCTGATCCCGGCAAGGGTTGCTATCCCTTCTCTGGTAATACCCCGGGTTAGGAAGGTTTGGGTACCCCTCCATCCTTGGCCTCCCCTCTCCCGGATTAGGTTGTCTGGGCTCAGGAAATTGGGGAAAGAAGGATGGATTGTTCTGGGGTTGAACATTTTGTGGATACCTGGGGAAAAAGTTATGCCCAGGATTTGGGGAATTTCTGCCCTCCTGGGGGAAGTGAGGAGGGAAGTTCCCTGGGTTAGGTGCTTGGTTGGATCCACCCCCTTGGGCTGGAGGAGTCCACATGTAACCCAGGATGGGTCTGTTCCCCTTGTAGCGGGGATTTACATAGTCAGGGGATTGAGGGATCCCATTTGTGGGACTACCTCCTTGGCTCCCTGTCTGTAACTGGCCCGAGGGCCTTCTGGGCTTGGGATTATTCTGCTGTGCAGGCAGGTTTTTAGGCCCCCCCATCTCCAAATCCAAAATGGGGGCACCCTTCACCTCTGCCACCTTAGCAGCAGCAGGGGTGTTGGTTGTTTTGGGGCTTTTAGCATCATTTTTGTTTTCTATGGGCTTTTGCACCCCATAGATTTGGGTTGCCTGTTCAATGACCCAGTCTAGTGATCTTTTCTCATGAAAATCTCTCACTAACTGGATCATGATGTACTTTGGTAGAGCATGGAAAAAAGTATTAACAAATTCTTTGCTGTCCGTGCGCACCCTTTTTGTGGTCTGCGCAAAGGCACGCTTTAATTCCTGCACAAATTCTAGTGGGGCCTGATCCTCCCCACATTGTAAGTTGTAGGCTGCCTTGCGACCCTCCTGGGGATTTCTGTCTACAGAAAAATGCTTCAAGATGGCTGCCCTATGTGTGGACCATCTAGAATGATTTTGGTCCTCCAGCCCCGCAAAGAAGCTGGAGTATTCTGGTGAGAAGGTCCATTTTACATACTGAATGCAGCAACTGCTGTCTTTCAAATGGAAAGTTTCTATCATCTGCTCAAAGAGCTCTAAGTGCTCCCAAACAGAATATTTGGAGTTCTTATGATAAGGCGTGATGATGCTCCTTATTGCCTTGATTGGTTTTAAGGGGTCCTTAAGCAAGGCCTTTTTGCCTTTTTGGCCTTCTTGGTTCGGGTTACCCTGGTCCATTCATCCTCTGACTCAGAGACACTGCTCCCAGAGTTGCCCGTCTGGTCTTCTGGGTTTTTCCGGATTCTGCGAGCCTGGGAATGGCTGGCAGAATGTGGGGACCTAGTCTCCTGTGTCCTGGGGTGCTCAGAGGAGTCTTCTGATTCCTCCTTGCTCCCAGGATTTGTTGGGTACCCCCCCACTGTCCTAGCTGGGCAGAGGTTTTCAAGATGCCCTTAGTGTGCCTACTCTCATGGGGTTCCCCACTAAACTTCACAGTACTTGGGTACCCATACCCAGATGCCCGGCCCGGTATTCCTGGGAGGTACTGGTCTATGAGCCCCAAACTTCTGATTGGATTGAAATCTGCCATCCCCGTGGCCCTGGGCTCATGTGCGCCAGTGGACACAGGGGTGGCAGAATCCAGGGACTGGGAGAGATGCACACCTCTGATACTAGGGTTTCTGAGGTTATGCTCAGGCGTTTCCCTTTCCCAGTGAACCTCATCTCTATCAGCCCCTGCTCCCTGTTGCCATGCAAGTACCTGAGATTTCTGTTCCTCAATCAAGGCCTTACTAGTCTCTATCAGTCTCTCTTGCATGGCTACCTGCCTGTGGAGCTTGTCATTGTTCTCACACAGAGCCTAATTTCCTCTCTGTGCTTCCTGGGTGGTTTTTGAGTACTGGGCCAGTCTTTGCTGCAATAGGTTTACCTCCCGAGTCCTGTCCATACTGGCCTGGTCCTTCCTTGTCAGAGCATCTTCCACCCTCCTGGTGTGCTCTAACAATCTTTCATGCTCTTTTTGGAGTTCACCCATTCCTTGAAGGGCCAGGTGATTTTCTTCTACTTTCCCTTTTAAGTGACAGACTTCCTGGCCTAAGGTGTCCCTTTCCTGAGCAAGGGCCTGCCTCTGTGCCGCCAGGTCGTCGCTCTGTCTTTGGAGCGCACCAGCTTTCTGGCGCTCTTCCTCAAACTCTGCCTTGGTGTCCAGGTCTTTCAAAATCAATGTATTGTTTTCCTCTTTCTCTCTGTCTAGTTCGATTTGCAGGGTGGTACCTGCTCTGTGTATGCCCTGTTGAAATTGACCTGTTGCTCCAGCTTTTTCTGGCTCTGCAGTAGGGAATCCAAACTTTCTTGGTACTCCTTCTGCAAGGCCAGAATTCTGGTTTCCTGTTCTGCCTTTTCCTGCTGTAGGATACCCATGTCCTCTTTTATTTTGACTATATACTGCCTGCTTTTATTTTCTGATTCCTGGCTCCTCTGCAGCCTCTGCTCAGAAGAGTCCAGATCAGTTTGGGCCTTTTCTAACATCATCGGTTGCCTACTTGTCAGATCTTGGCCTCCAGCATATTTATCCTGTATGGCTCCAATAGATAAATATAGATATGCCGCTATCTTGGCAATTTTATTTTGCTCATTCTTGGCCTTAGGGGCCATATATAGTTCAGTCAGGGCCACATGTAAGGGACCCTGGTCTTTCCATAGGTCTAACCCTGTTGCAGTGATCTGTTGTGTGATTGCCTGCAACCACACCTTCTGATCCTGCTCTGTCCATTCACCTCTCACAAATAACTTATGCAAAAGGTGTTCTCTAGCCATATTGATGTCTACCAATGACGCCATTCTGGAAATATTGATTTCCTTCCTGAGTTACAGAAGTTTATTTTATCTTTGCAAAATAGACCGTTTCCTTAGAATGCTCCCTTTTGAGGGGTGCTTTTACAGTGTAACACAGCGTGGTAGCCCAACAGGATTTATGTATCCTGTCAGTCAGCACACTGTAGTAAGCTGCACAAGTGGTATATCTAATGCCGAAATCCCGCGACGAGCCCTCAATCTGTAAGTGGTTTCAACCCAGCACTCCACCTAAGTCAATGCCTAGTATGGGATGCCCAATTGAAACCTTTATTTATATATTTTGATGTCAAAAGTTCTTTTATTTCTGGATGACGTACCCTTATATCACGCCCCTCTCTTTGAATCCCTCCGGTCTCACTGAACCAAGAAGTAGGTTTGTTTTGCAAATTTAAAAGATTTATTTGATGAATTGAACAATATATATATCACACTTTTATGAGTATGAATAATATCTAAATATCACACTTATTAATATTTATATAATGATTAGCAATGGGTAGTATTACAATAATCAACAATCTCTTTAATCAATTAGGAGTAGGAATAGGAAGACTAATGTAGCAGAGAATAACTTTGTGTGTGTTCAATGAAATGCAATGAGATGAAATTAATGCAACACAGAAATGAAACTTGATATGAATTCAATCAAAGACAATGTAATCACTCTTTCCCCCTGATACTACTCACTCCCCCCAATATGCAACATGAAGAGATGGAATGAGGGCACACAGGTTTCAGGAATAACAATCAACAATTGCAGTTTCAATCCCGATTCCCTCCAGCAAGCTTAGAGAGAACAGGTAGATTTTAAAACAGGTCAAATGCTTTTGAATGTGGTTTGAAATGAATGGAAAATGCTAAAAATGGATTTTAATTCACTAAATGGGATTCAGAACTAGTGAGAGCCGCTTTGGATAGGTTCAGGTAGACACTAGCAATGATTGTTGAATGATTGGCAGATAGGAAATTAAATTCAGAGGTTGAATGCAAAAAATAGCTGTTTTTGCATGTGGTGAAATTGAGCCAAATGCAAAATTGTGGCTAACTTTTCAGCGTGTGGGAAATGTGATTACAGAAAAACTATAAGGAGTTGGAATGTGGTTCCTAGCATGCACGGTTCAGAAGTTACAGAGGTTTTAGTAAAGGCCGATTTTTCTCAAAAGGGTCAAGATTTTACAAATGAGATTGCGCTTTTGAAGATTTACCAACAAGGATGGGCTTATACTAAGGGGCTATGAAGATGCAAGATACCCAACAGCCAGCCACCAGAGCAGCGGCGCCTCCGCTCCCACTTTTGTCCGCCTGGACACTTGACTTTCTTCAGAAAAATATCACCGCACAGATGATTATCACTACAATTATCACAGTATTATATGGATGGGAGCAAGATTTCAGTATGGACAAAAGAGATTCTACAATGCAGTTAAGGATATGTTGGAATGGGTTGGATTGGATTACTTAATACTAAAAGTTTGGTAATGAACAGTTCTACGCTAGATACAACTATGGTTTGGAATGGGCCAGTCAGAGATCTGGTCAAAGGTTTGGCTGGAATTTGCTCGCCACCACACAGGTCTCAGGCGCTTGGTTCTGCTCTCAGCAAGGCACTCTGGTCTGCACGGCCTCTTGGACTGGATCTGACAGGTTGGTTCTGGGTACAGCTCTGCTGGAATTATCTGGATCTTGGGTTCTAGCAAGGGTTCTTGGCCAGAAGCAGCTAAAACAGCACAGCCAGGCTGTTGAATTGGTTAGGCCCCATGGGAGTTTAGGGGTTAAAATCAGGTTTCAAGATTTTAAAGGCCTGCTGAGAAGGGTTCAGCGTTTTGGGTTGGGCCTTTTGCTTCAGGGTTCTGGAGTCTGGATCTGGGTTCTGGAGTCTGGATATGGGTTCTTCCTGCAGAGCGCTTCGCCGGTAGATCAGTGATGGGTGAATGTGTGTGTTGCCTGTCCTCAGCAGTCCCTATTTATGTATTTTTCAAGGGGGTGGGGAGGCTGATTATACTATGCCCAACCCTCTAAGAATCTGATAGGTCAGAGAATTCCCTCTCCCTGATTTGAGAAGGGAACAGTGTGTCATGATGTGTCATCATGTGTCAGAGTGACACTGTGTTTATGGTCCAGAGAAAAACCCCTCCCCTTTGTTTCTACCCAGAAGATCTATTTTTCCTTAAAGACATATTTCCAATATGCTCAACTTGTTAATAATACATATTCACATTACAGATTAACTAAGGTACGTTTCTGTCAAAACCTCATCTTCCTACGAGTTTTGTTTCACAAATGACAGTTTTTAGCGCTTTTGGGCAGTTACCCAGTGTCAGTTCTGTACCCATTTTTTTACATACATGCACATACCATCTGGGAATATCCCTGTAGATTTTCATATTCCTAACATAATCGCAATAGCTAGAATATGAACATTTCCGTGGTTTAGTCTCTGAATAGCGCACAGATTCCAGATTAGTTTTAAACTGTGAGCAAACTTTTCATTTTAATAACCTCTAAAATCCATATTTTTATCAGTTCAGCATAATTTGCTATAAGTCTTTTTCAAAAAGATATTTCCTGTGCTTTCTGAATACACAAAATGGTTTGTCTCTGCCTCCAAGGTCTTGGCTGGTCCAGAGAGTCCAGGGGCAGTTCCTGGGCAGTTGGTTTCAGTTCACACCTGAATCAGCATTTTCTTTCAGTTCAAGAAGCCCATTGTCTCTTTACAGGAGCAGCAGAGCTAGTCTCCTCCTCTTCTCATTAGCATCCAAATGAGATATCCTCTCCTTTTGGTGGGAAGCAAAAGGGTGGTGTGTTCTCAGTGGGGGAAAACCTCTTTGAAGTTTTAGCTGAATCAGGTTACCTTACAGTAAATTGTGACATTGTTCCTTGTTAAACTTACAGTTACAAATTTAAAATAAGCAAACATATCTTTAATTCCAGTCTTTTTCAACATAAAAATCAATAGTGGCACCCTATATTGCATTTAATGGAAGTCCCTTCTTTCCCCACACTTAGATTTTGAGACACAAGTTTAACATGACAGGGTTAGAGATCGCCAGCTTCTGACAGAGGCGAGTAGCACCTATTTTCAACATATTTTCCCAAGCAAGTATCTTTAAATGTGGATTTTCTTCTGATAACTGTACTTCTGCTGACATACTATTAATGTGGATTCTTGAAGTAGCATGATGTTTAACACCCAAAAAGGAGGTTGGATCTTTTGTGTGGTTTGTGAACCATGATTTTTGCAAATTTGACAACCAAGAAAAACGGATTTCCAAACAGCTCTGTGTTTCTTTTGCAATCAGCATTGCTTTTTCAAGTAGTTTCAGGCTACCCTGTGGGTAGCCCAATGGTGGGTTTTGGCAGTGGTCTCCTGTGTTACCACTGACATAGGCAAAAGTGGATTTGTGGCCTATTTTGCAGGTTTTTCCTGCGCACTTCTGGGTGATTTTAGCATGCATAATGCTTTCCAGCAGCCATCCTGATGTTCCTGATGCAAGCAGCGCACAGGAATGTTGCAGGGCCTGGACTAGTGGGTTAAAACCTCCCACACATGTATGAAAAAAGGTTAATGTAACTTGCTGACCAATAAGTGTAAATCCGCAGTAATGCAAAGTTGACAAAGAATATAGAAGCTTTCTATAGAGGAAAATATAATGTGGCAAGGATGGCCATGATAGGAAAATGGACGTTGGCTTCTATAAAGATTAATTCCAGCTATCTCAGAATCAGACCAAGGCTGCAGAGTCAGGAGACGCTGGAAAATAGCTTTGTGTGTGGAATAAAGAGGAGTTTGAGTTGGTCTGGGATCAATGACGCTATTTCAAGGAATAGCTGCAAAGTACAAAGGGATACAGACTGATAAGAAGAAAACCTCTATGAGAGCCAAATATTGGACAATTAACAATGGATAAGGTGCCTACAAGATGGAGTGAGAAAGTCTCTAGAGACCAGAAGGAGCAATAACACTCAGCATAATTGAATCAAATAGCAGTAATAGGAGGTCAAAATGGACTAATTTGCGGTCTCCTCACACGTGATGCAGAAGTCGAAAACAAGGGCTAATTATTAAGCAAGCTGTGGATGAAGATAGTGATGTGCTAATACTCCCTATAATGTCCCAGAACAGAGAGAAGACTACAAGGTAATCTACAGATGGGAAACCTTGGCTTATTGTTGGACTTATGAGAGATGATGGACAAATTGGGAAATTGGGCTGGAATGTGACATGGCTCAAGCACTTGGGTTTCGTTTCACCTACGTTCTGCCAGCTGAGCCAAAAATCCAAGGTTGGGTGGGTATGCCAA
This sequence comes from Ambystoma mexicanum, assembly GCF_040938575.1. Lineage (NCBI taxonomy): Eukaryota > Metazoa > Chordata > Amphibia > Caudata > Ambystomatidae > Ambystoma > Ambystoma mexicanum. Next base: position 383,061,460 of record NC_090926.1, on the reverse strand, counting down.
TCAATCATTGGTCTATAGGGCAACCTGCTATACAACGTTGCATAGACCAATCCGCTATGCCATTTTGTCCTCTATAATCAGTACTGTACATATTTAGAGGTCATTCAAGTTGTGTCCTACAGATAAGGGGCAGCCTATGAAGTACTAACCATATGTATTCTATAGGTAGATTTGTTTCCCTAAGCGCTCCCTCCCGTCAATAGGTTTTACATTTTGCCACGTAGGATGACATCATAAATGATGCATTTTGGGGTATAAGACCTCTGTGTAATCAAGTTTGTTTGTGAGTCTGCGAGCACCAGTCCATTGTCTGCCAGTTTACCCTGCTTTATTAATTTGAGAATAAAGTAGTACTTTGCCATATTCTTTGAGTCTGTCCCGTTATTTGGTCTGAGATCTTTATTGGTAATTCCATCTAGCACAAGAGATGCTACAAGGTGCTAGAGCACACATTCTTACAGCATATCAGAGCATGTACAATTAGTCATGAAGTAACAATATCTATTGCTTTCTCAACTGGCAGCAACTATTCTGCTCAGGGGTCTTCCTTTCATGCTGTCGTCTGGCTCCGGCAATAATTTACTGTAGTGTAAATAGTCTTTTATAATGTGCCAGTGCCACTGTACGGGTCGATAACTGCCCAGCTCACTGCAACCTTTATCACTGCATTTGGTAAATAGTCGTTTTACTATATTTGTTCATTTAATTTTTATAGTGGGTCCAGGGTAAGGGTTTAGTTTAATTTAGATTTTATGGTACTGGGTGGTGGGGTGAGAGATGAAGGCGTAGAAGGAGGGCATGAGGGATTCCCACTATCAAACATTTCGCAAAAATCTGCAGTGAAATGGTCACTGTGTTGAGCTGTACAGGGTGGGACTGGGACATAAAATTGTCTTGGGCACCAATTAAAAGGTGTTCCACAGTTGCAAATCGCAATTCATTCCTTTTGTGACAGACCGTTTGAGTGGTACCCAAGGGGGAGTTTTTTGATAAAATGTGATGCAAATTGTGCACTTTAAATAATATTTATTTAGTAACAATGGTCAAAACTACTAGCCATATGGTGAAGTAACACATCAAACTGTACCACTTCGACCAACAAAAACTGTCACACATTAGCATTTAGAGTTTTCGGTTTGGGCATTGCTCTATTGCCCTGTAGGCCAATCCAAGCCTGGAGTTGTGGCCCCAGTCTGCAAGTTGGTTGAGATGTGTCTCTTTCCAGAGTATCCAGACAGAATCTGAGGAGAGAAGGATTTAGGGTGAGACAGGAGGCTAAAGTAGAAGCATCTTCAGACACAGTGATCTTGAATTATTGATGAAGCATAGGAGAAGAATGGAGATGGCAGCACGGCTTGTTTGCGGACATGCATTTAGACTAAACATGCTGACTGGTTGTGTGGGGCGAGGAGCACACCAATGCAAGGACACTAAGTGCCAACGACAACTAATACGAAGTGACAGAATAATGGTACTGACTAGTAAGTACCATAAATGGGGCGTGACTTTGTGGTGGTCTCGGATGTACTCAAGCTTTGCCTTGAAGCATGGAGACTTATTTTGATATGAGGAGAGATATCAGCCCGTCTAACCACAGTAGATTAATCCAGGGGCTGCCAAGCAGTGTGCACTGTGATGTCAAAATTCAACTTTGATTATGTTTTGCAGTTGAATGGAGATTTATTTTTATTACAGTTGAGCATGTATTATAAGGCTATTATAAGTGACCGAGGAGTTCTGTGCCATTTAAAGAACTGATCTGCTAGTCGGTAAAGTACTCAAATGGGACTTGTGACATCCTTAAAAGGTTGCTGATGGGAACACACACTATACAACAACCACATGATAATGGGTGAATGTGTATTCACCATTTGAAGTCTGTATTAATGGGTGCTTTGAAGTTATGGGACTGTCTCTGTCTGAAGGGCTGTCTTTCAGTGTTCCCTGAGTGAATGCTCTGGATTACAGGCTCATAGCCAAGATTGTCTAACAAGTGGGGCCTCAATCTAATGTAGGTGGGCCCACCTCAGTGACATTAACATCTGTAGATGTCCACACAGTGCTGCTAAATGGGTATTTATAGATTTTGGGTGGGCCTTGTCCGATCAGGCCCATCCCTGTCTCTGCCTCTATGTACAGTGGGTGAGAATGTTGTCTGTACTCGGTGTGTGTGAGGAATTCAAACATCCGCATGGGAGTGTGTACTCGCCTCAGCTTTTTTTATATTTTTTTAAGAAATTGAATGATGGAAGATGAACCTTGGAAAATGTGTGGGGCATATTTTCCTATGCTCACCGCACAACAAACACATATATAAGTCTACTCTGTGGGGACACAGCCTACAGGTGCAGTCCCCCCGTCATGTTCAGCTGGAATGTGACAGCCACAGGTACATCAAAGCATCTCAGGAAGGGGGAAGGCCCCTTCCTCCTGCCATGGCCAGCCTAATTAAAATATGAAAGGCTCCATGGATCCGCCCTGCTCATTGTCAAAGTTCTGCTGGTGGCAGCGCATACTGATGACAGCCAATTGAGGCAGACCTGCCAGAGGCCTGATCACAGTGCTGACAAAAGGTGACAGAAAACCAACACCTCTTTGATATGCAATGTGTCAACTTAAAGCTAAAGCTCGCTCCCACCCCTCTATATGAAGGGCAGTGAATGCCATGTCTGGGACAACTGTTTGTTGGGATGAAGTATGTGATTTGGTGCACTTTGATCAGGGGCTGCAGAGAGCTCAATTAACCAGAGAGACACTTTGATCCACAGCAGACAGGAAGATGGGTGGGACTGGGTAGCACATGTTGTCACCCTTTACCTTTCCTTTTGCAAAGCACTTTGGTGATGTCCTCACGCATAATAGAAGATTGTTGGTGGGGACCCATGATTGGTTCATTAAGGTAGGCTTAGACTGCACCAATCACTGGGGCCCATTTGGCTTTAAAAGTTGATTGAGCCCTTATTTTGGTAGATCACCCAACAAGTTCAAATGGAGTAAGGAGAAGGACTCATTTGGATCCTGGCTGAAGATACAGTCTACCTTACAGCTTCCACCAGTGAAGGAAGGCCAGGATTTCCAAGAGGGAAGAAAGATCCCTCCACTAAACATCTCCCAGGGAACAGAGGGAGATAGCGATCTCAGAGAACCCGTTCAGCAGCTCTAGAACTGGCACCCAGCCAGCACACAGCATACTCTGCTAGGTTCTGCCAACAAGCTTCCTAGTTGGGAAGTTCCAGGGATTCTCTGAACAAAGGACAAGGCTGTTGCCTGCAAACACTCTTCTCAGCATTCGGCTGTCCACCTTAAAAGACGTCACACGCCCTGTGAAGAAGCCAGGAGGAGTGCCACGACAAGCATCAACCAGCGCCCATCTTTTAGGGACATTTTCAAGGAAGTCGAGCCCTTGGTACACAACCGGCTGCACCACTGACTGTTGTCACGCTGCAGTCACTAAAGTCATCCAAGACTCCTCGGCCAGTGTTCCAGATCCACCAACCATCACAAAGACAATGGTTCTTGACCCTGAGCCGCCGTGTAGGCCAGCCTGCAGCCATCCATCCAGCCTCACTTGCCGAACTGCCTGCTGCCTGATACCCACAGCTGTCTCTCATCTTGACCTCTGTCGCAGGAGCTGCCAAGTGTCCTGGAACGGACTTGACGCTGTTGAGCATCAAGATCATCTCAAGCCCCAGGTACATTGTGGTTCTATCCCCCTGGTCCTTCTCCAAAGGCCCGTAGTGACATTTAAGAACCCTTACTCCCTTGTTGCTGAAACCAAATAACTTTGAGCAGTTAAGACTGATTGCTTTACCGACTATCCGCCTGTCAGTATCCAGAATGCATCCCTTTCCGTCGTGAAACTGTCTGTTCTCTGTGTTCCTTTACAGGGTGGTTTATATTTTGTAGTGTTCTAGAACTGTCTGTTGTAATAACAATAGAGTAGATATTTTTTGCAACCTTGACTGGACAGTCCCTTTTATCATTGGGTAATAATTGTATTTTCGCTGTTTTGCAACTCACCAACGATGCACGACCTTGTGGAGATAAGCCTGCCGTTCCGGCTACATCATTACCAAAAATGGACAAGGAGGTTTATAATTGACTTCTGTTTCCAATCTATTCAGATCTCTTCTGGTGTACCAGAGGTGTGGGGCTGATTGATGATTTAGAAACCGATATTCATCCCTGGACCAGTGGTGCCCCGGAGGTTGATTCGTCACCTTGGTGGTAACCTGTCAGATCAGTTGGAGCCTCACGTACAGTGTAGTCACCCAACGATAAAAGTACTGTTGCGGGCAATGTTAAGTCACTGCTAGATATTAGTAATAGTCATGCATCTTGACATGGAAAATGTAAAAGGCATGACCAAGGATGTCCTGCACATCTTATATAAAGAGAGGGGACTTCCCCACAGCACTAAGGTTAATAAACCTGAGTTGTTGACCAGCCTCCAAGCTTGGGTAGAAGCAAGGGTGGTTGGGGAGAAGACCCCAGGGGATGGGCTAGGCCCCGTGTACCCAAACAGACAAGACCTTACGGAGGGAGAAAATGGCGAGAATGACTGCATAAGCAGTGTTTCTCGCCAATCATCCCGCCGGGGGACAAGTGTGGTTTCTCAACCCTTGTGAATGTCAGTGAGGACAGAGGGTAGTGCGGCATCCCGCAGGTCCTAGGCCTCAGCACAGTCTATAAGGGGCCAGTAATTGTTCCGGCTGTTAACTAGGTAGCGGCTAGAAAGCTCCTGCTCAAGAAGAGGAGACTATGGCTAGAGGAACAGAAATAGCAGGACAAGGTCACCATAGAGCAATGCAAGCTGGCGTTTTAAGGAAAGGAGGCCAACAGATCCACCTTTTGCTAAAGCAGCTGTTGACTTAGGTATACCAGCGGTACTGGGGTCACACTGCAAGCTCACCATTCTAGCTCCCAGGGCCCAACAATCTCTCCCCCAGTGCACAGATGGAGAACTCAACCAAGGGAAAGTTAGAACTGTTGTTTACTACACAAACAGGCATGGATCATGCAGGACATTTGAAATCTCCCAGACTCACAGCGCCTATGCTCGTGTTGGGCCATTTGTTCAATTTCTATGTCAGAGCATGGGGCTCTTCCCGAGAAACCTACAAGAAGATTCTGGGACCCCTGACACTGGAGCTGTGCATATTGCTTCTTTCAGCTCATCAAATGCTGTAGTCATTTCTGTTGCCCATTGTAATGTCTTCTCTCCTCTTTGTGCTTCCTTCAGTGCGCTCAATAAGGGCCTAGTGTAAGTGCTGTAGTAGAATAGCCATGCTCTGCAATAGTTACATAGTCCTAGGAACTGCTGCATCTGTCTCACAGTTGTGGGTTTTGCTGTCCTGCGTATTGCTTCTACCCTTTCTGGTGTTTCTCATCTGCCATTTTAGGGTATCATCTGTCCAATGTACAACAGTTCTGCCTGGCAATATTGTAACTTGGCTTTGTCTACCTTGTACCCTTTTTCTGTTAGTACTGTCAGCATGTGTACTGAGTCATATCTACACTGTTCCTCTGTCTTGCTGCAAATCAGTATGCCATCTACCTAATGTATAACCATGCCATTTGTACGTTGCCTAAGTCCATTTGGAGTACGCTGTTGAATATAGAAGGGGATTCTCAGTACCCTTGAGGAAGTCTTGTAGGTTTTCACTTCTTATTTCTATTTACAAATGAAGTTAAGTCCTGTGAGCCTGGATGTAATGGTATAGAGAAGAATGCATTATTTAAATCTATGACTGTGAAGGAAGCTGCTTCCATGGGGATGCTGCACAATATTGTCACTGGATTCAGAACTAAAGGAAACACTGCTTCTACAATGTGGTTAAGAGGACGCAAGTCCTGTATAAAATGCCATGAACCCCCTGTCACCTTTTTGACAAGGTACACAGCCATATTGCATGGTGATTCCGATGGCACTAGGATGTTCTGCTTCACTAGTGCTGCAATGGTCTCATAGATACCTTTGCCTCTCTCAAAAGTGGGTACTGCCTAACTCTTGGTAAAATGGCTCCTGGCTTCAGCTTTATTTTCACTGCTCCTATGCCTTTCAGAAGCCCCAAATCATAGGGACTTGTGGTCCATAAAATGCTGGGGACCTTTGCCAAATCTTCCTCCAGCAAGGTCGGCAGTGCTTTCAGCGCCATCACCATTCTCTGTGGTACCTCTCTGTAATGTATTCTCACCCAATATGTAATGCTCATTTCGAACACCATCTCGTGATCTGATCTGTTGTCTTTGAATAGTTCTTCGTCTGTAACTGTGGTCAACCTGTATCCTTTTGTCACGGCGATCAATGCTCACCATGGTCACCCTGTGTCATCTGTCCCATGCACTGCTATCCAGTCACGCCCCACTATTACTGCCTCTAGTGGCACTACTCTCCCCACCTTATCATCTAATCGTATTTCTGTCCTGAATAAGTACTCATTTGGGAGATGCCACATTTTCCCCTGAATCCCTGGAAGCCATGCTAATATTATTTCAGTCCCATACTACACAGTTCCTCTTCTATGGGCACCCCCTTCTGTACCTTCTGTCTACAATAGGCTTTAATCTCCCTCATATTTAGAAGGTGTATCTGTGTTGTGGAACACACTATCCCCTTGACGGTGAATGAAATAGTCATATTAAGTCTGCTCATATCTCTCCCCAGTATGTTTACAGGTGTCTTTCATGAATAAAGTAGGGGCAAAGCTAAGTCGTGTTCCCATATAGAAAGTGCAATATCTTCTGTGAAAGGAATCAATTCCGTCACCCCAAAGAACACTTGAGCATTCATGGCATCGCCTGACATACTGTATTTGCCCTCCCGGATACAGGATCTAGTCGCCCCTGTGTCTACAAGAAAGGAAATAGTCTTGTCACCTATCATCACCCCTATACATGGTTCCTCCGCCGGGTTGGGTGTAATAGATAGGACGGAACACATCAAGTACATCTGTGGGCTGTCCTATTGAGGGTATAATGAAATTCAGTTTCCCAAGAATGGGTTGCCCCCCACTACAGTGACCCACCCTAATTTCCTTATGAGAGTCGTTGTCATGGAGTCAGTGCGTGCCACTGTCCCGTTATTGGGTTGTGAGCTGTTCTGCATCTGTGGTATTTGCTGTGCTGTGTCTAATTGCTGTGTGTTTCCTGGCAATTTTGGTGCCTGCGCATACTGCTGTAGGGGCGCCAGCATTTGTGGTGTGTGTGTTATGGGCTGGTGCGTCTGCGGGTATGCGTTCACTGCCTTTCCTTGTTGTTACGCCTGGTTCTGGGCATAGAACTCATTCTGTTCCCATGGATATGCTGGCTGGTATTGCATTCTCCCATTCTGTTGCAGACCTCCCTTGTTCCTACATATCGCTGAGATATGTCCTAGCTGTCAACACACCCAGCACTGGGGCAGTTCTCTCAGTTGCCTCTGATACCTTCCAGGGAAACCTTCTGGACCCGGCTGCCTTTGTTGTCCGTATCCCTGATACCCTCCCAGAAATCCCCCTTGTTCTGTTGCATTTGTTGCCCATACCCGCATCCCTTTGGTGGCCCCCTCTTCCTCGAAACCCGTGATGCGCATCCCCCACCCCATGGACCCACCTCCCGCGGGCGGTGATGTGTACTGTTTCTGTGGTGCCACTTGTCCTCCTATGCTTGTTAATACTGCCCCTTCCATGGCGTATTTAGATAGCTTCTTCTGAACTAACTTTGCCTCCTACTGCTTTCTTTCCTCGTGTTGTTTCCTCGTGTTCTCTTGCATTAACCTACAGTAATGTACTATTGTAAGTTGTATTTCTGACCATGGTTTTGCTTCCATCCCCATCAACTCCTTCAGTTGGCTTTGCACCTGTTCTGGCAACCCTTGGCATAGTATATGATAGAATAATGCCACTGATTTATTCCATGGTTTGAACCGTTTCAAGGCACCAGAGCTTTTGAATAGCCTGAATATACCGTAGCAGGTCTTCGTCTTCCCCCATTCTGCATGCCATAATCACAATAATGTCTGACGTGTCTGGGTACTGCGTCCACAAAGCTTGCCATACAGCTGCTCGGCAGTTAGCGAACAGTGAACCATTGTGCTCCGTGTTATGGGTTGTTACTCCTCTGCCACACGTCATCAGCGGCCTTTCTGAGGGTCGCCACTAATAAACCTTTTACGTCCCCTACTGCTAATTTCTGTCCTGCCGTCATTCTTTTGCACACCGAGACCCCCGGCCGACCATAGAGCCGAGGCTTGCTCAGAAGTACTTTAAGACGAGATAGCTGCACACTTGAGATGGATGGGGGTGCAGATTCATTACTCCAACACCAATCAATAAGGACAACTCAATGGTTTGGCAAAGGGAGTCCGTTTAATGACAAGTACAGAAAACGGGGAGTCATGGATATCAACAGTGATGCGATCGTCCTTCTCGTTTCAAACTCCAACGAACTTCACACAAGTTGTAACTTTTATACTTAATACTCGTCATCATTGACGTGTAACACTCAAACGTTAACATGCAATTCTATTGGTTAGAAAAAGGTAACTTTACTATAGGTACTATATCTGTATATGGTAACGGAGTGAGGGGATTGGGCAAACACTGTCAGTTAGGCGTCTAAGGCCTTCCTTCAAAAATGACTACTGTAGACGTCACTAAAAGTGCGACGTCTCATTGGTTCTACTACTATAGGACCCTAGATTATTTGGTCCATTGTGACTGGGTTGGCACCAACCCCATGCATACTTTTCCACTTCGCTTAGCAGCGCGCAGAATAGTCGGCCAGGTGCGGGGTGCCCCTTAGTTACCCAGCCTTCCTCCAATTATGGTTACAATCAATCATCACTTTAATATCCATGTGTCAATAATTTCACTGTGGTTGGCCTCGAGACTGAATATTCTGTCTGGAAATGTTCTGATATCTCTGCCTGGTCAGGTGCCAAGCGTAGGTGTGAGCCCTTGCTTCACCTTGCTCGGCTGGTCACGTGATTCCTACACCGTGAATTTGTCTCTTGTCTCTGAATTTGTGTATTTGATTCTCATTTAGCCCGCCACCTGCCTGCGTCTTCTTATCTCAACCTTTCAGAGGCAGGATATTCTGTTCTCAGTTTCAATTAGATGTAGCTACTGTTCGCCTCTTTTATTAGTATGATCTTTGCTTTCCTGGCACGAGTTGCCTCTGCTGAGTTTCGATTCAGCCGCCTCTTCTCGTTTTGCTAAATATTAATCTTTCTCATTTGGCCTTTAGCAACCTGGGTTGATTCTGCTTTTTATGCAAAGTAGAAATATACTTATAATACTGTGCTTCGTTTGAGGTAGATTATGTATAATGGCACTTGCTGCACTATTCTTCTACTAAGCATAGCAAGCCACACTGTTTTCTTAGCTTTCTTGCGGTTCCCAGCATATTTACAGGTGTAAACTGGTCGACTATCTTCATCTTGCTTACAGCTTTAAAGTTATTTGCATTTCGACATCGTCCTTTCACTTTAGGTTCATGATATCCTTCTTCATGGTGTTTCGTCTCTGTGTGTCATTCTCTGTTTGTCATTTCTTCTATCTGCAAGTCAGTCCGGGTCCTTGTGACATCACTATTCGTCTTCCATTAAGACCTTTTTGGTTTCTTCCAGGACTATGCTTAGGCAATCTTCATTTAGTTTCATTTGTTGGTAGGGTTTTCTTAAAGGATACCTTACTGTCCATGGTTTTCTTGGTATGGTTACTTTAATAGGGGCTATTCTTCTGATAGGCACTGGGCAGAGCCCTAATGCGGCTCGCTGCTGGTTTATTTGCTCATCATAGATCACATATCTCGGTGTGAACATTCCTGGAACTTCAAAATGGACGATTGGAGTGCAGGCTTTATTTGGGACCTCCTCTACACATTCCATCTCGTGTATCCATTTCCCGGCACCTGCAGTCAATGAGGGTAGTCTACACCTCAAGTTCTCCTTGTCTATATGTTTCCATGGTATGTACTCATGTTGCCCTCCTCCCTTTTCCAGTAAGGACATCTGTGTGAACCCAATCTCCCTGTCCGGTCCTCTTGTTAACTTTATTTCCCCCTCTGGTCTCCCGGTGTCTTTAGTGGCGGTGAACACCCTTACCATTTCCCCCTCCTTTGTGCTGGGAGGTTGCTGTGCATCTGTGCATATGGAGTTACACTATCCAGGGTACGCAATGCATCCCTGGACTGCCGTGGTCTCTCGTCTTTGTCATCCTGCAATTACCCTGCATCTCTGTCTGCTCCCCATTCAAGCATCGATCAGTCTTATTCCCTGTCAACCGACAAGCAGGTTGTACCATCCCCTCGTCGTTACCTGTGTCAAGTCGTCTTCTGACTCGGTGTCTCCATCAGTTTACCACTGTCCCCCCTCAGGGAGGACCCTGCATCAGTTTTGTCTAGTAGCGCGGCTGCCCTCTCATATGTCTTACTGCGATCCTGCTCTGCTTGCCTATCTCTTCCCGTGTTATCATCAGATGCGGTTAATCCCCATTTCAGTCTTATTTCTCTCACTGCGCGCTCCTCCTCCTTGCATTTGCGCTCTCTTGTGAGCTGCTCTAGTTCCCACTTCCTCCTTTCCATTCTTACTGAAATTTGCTTTTCCTTCTCGTCTTCCTCTCTTTGTCTCTCTATCTCCTCCCGGTCCCTCTTTCTCCTCACCTCTTGCTGCTCCTTCTCTTCTTCGTTTGTCTCTTCGCACCCTCTCACATTCCTCCTTCTATTCCTTCTCTTTCCTTTCTACAACTTCCATTATCTCTGCCCACACGTGTGCTTCACTGCTTCCCTTACACCTAGCTACTTCCTTCCTTGCCCCTCCTTTTTCTCCTGCTGTCTTCCCATCTAATTTCAATAATATTTGCCCTCATACCCACTCGTTCGATGCTATTCCTTCCAGCCCCGCCTTGGTGCTTGTCTGGATCTCGCTGCATGACCCTTTCTGCCACCCTCCTTGGTATAAGGTGGACGTTCGAATGTTGATTTTGTGGTGACTCATTCCAAACGGGCGTTGTGAACCATCCTCTGCTACCAACTTGTTGGCTTAGGTATACCAGATGGATTGGGGGGGTCACACTGCAAGCTCACCTTTCCAGCTCCCAGGGCCCAACTAAACCTCCCCCAGTGCACAGACGGAGGACTCAGCCAAGGGCAAGTTCGAACTGTTGTTTATAACACAAACAGGCAGAGATCATACAGGACATTTGAAATCTCCCGGACTCACAGCGCCTATGCTCGTGTTGGGCCATTTGTTCAATTTCTATGTCAGAGCATGGGGCGCTTCCCGAGAAACCTACAAGAAGATTCTGGGACCCCTAACACTGGAGCTGTGCATATTGCTTCTTTCAGCTCATCGAATGCTGCAGTCAGTGTTGGGCCATTTTGTTCGATTTCTACATCACAACATGGGTCTCTTCCCCAAAAACCCATGAGAAGACAGGATTGGGTAGTGGGGTGGAAGTGCCTATGCATGCCACCTATAGATACTACTCTATTGGTCCTCACATGTCAGGTGGCTTGCCTGCCCCTTCCCCAAGAAACTATCTAGTACATTGTTGCAGGGATGCAGGATTACCATTGGCCTTTGCCCTCTGCCACCCACCCCTGGATTTCTGTTCCCTGATAGGCTAGAGCAGATCTCCTGAGTCCTGGGACCCAGCTCTGTTCTCAGCTCTCAGTGCACCTTCTCAAGGTGATGAGAAAGACTAGGTGTTCCCAATGTAACTCTTAGTGACACCACTTTTGCCTGTGAGAGTGCCCTCAGCGTTGCAACGTTGTTAAAGAATCCATTTCACTTCATGTCTGTGTTGCTGAGAACCGTTTGTCTTCCCACCGCGGGTGAATGACCATTGTATGGCTCGTCTGCACAACTTGGTTGAGGACCATGAAATCAAGCTCTCTGGTCTGCAATTTATGAGGATTTATTCTGCTCTTCTGCAGATGGCTCTGTGTCTCTTAGGTTTGGAATGTGCTGTTTGTCTCTGACCTTGACTGCAAGCCCTGGCCTGCTGCTCTTTGCATCCTAGTTCTGCATTCCTTCATCTCTCGTCCTGTGAACTTGTGGCCTCATGTAACCTTATTACAGTTATGCTGTAATTTCTATATATCTATACCATGCTATGCTTCCGATAGGTTAGGAGTATTCAGTTCTTCCAGGCTTCTTATACTATCCTGTAGTTCTATATGGTTAGTTGCGATAAGCATCTGCAAGCTTGTTCTGCATCTCTTCTTTTTGCCTTGCATTCAGCATTTCTGTACTTGGCTAATGAGAAAAATAATAAAGCTTTTGACAGTATGCATATGCATCGGTCCTATATATAGAGAACTGTGTAAGCATGTTCTCCGTGTGAGACTGCGAGTTTGCATCATGACTAACGTTGTTATGTCGTGGTGTCACTAATGACGTCAGAACAATGGTTTTCCGTTGTTAGTCAATCTGATCCATCGGGGCATTTGAATCCATGATCAGGTTAGCGGCACCGGTATCCATAAAGACATTGACTGGATAAGGTTTGAATGGCTGTGTAAGAGAATATCTGTTCGCATATGGGGATGTCACTGGCCCTCCTGCAGGCTGTCCAAACAGTGAGTTGCTTTGTGCGTTCTTGTCTCTTCTGGCTGTCATGTTCCTGGTGGCAAGGAGAGGCATTCCATGGACCCTCTCTTCACAGCAGTGGTGGTTCAAAGCAGAGTGCCCAGATAAGCCCCAGCGACACATCCCCAGAGACTTCTGAGCGGGTGGGTGAAAAGTTGACACATTTAAAGGGATGTACAATTTGATTGAGTATGAGCATGTTTTGAAAATTGTGAGGTTGACCTACACCAGCATCTTGTGGAAAAGACTATGGGCCTCATTACGACCCTGGCGGAGTGGGTTTACGCCAGCGGTATTCGCGGCGGACCCATCCGCCCTACTACGAGTTCCCGTAGCGCCATGGAGCGTTTTCCGCCTGGTTTTTCCGGGCGGAGAAATCCATGGCGCTACGGGACCTTGTTGTTAATTACGCCACCGTAATTTACGGTGGCGTAATTAACGCCTTCCCCACTCCCATTATACCCTATGGGGCAAAAATGGGAATGGGGAAGGGTAAAATGGGGAATGGGGATTTACCGCCCCGCCAAGGTCGGAATGGGGCGGTAAATCCGCCAACCCCCATGGCGCTATCGGCAGCTTTCCGCCGTGCTCCATGGTGCATTTGGCGCCACGATTTCCGCCAGGGTCGTAATGAGGCCCTATCACAGACCTTAGGGAGCTTGCAAAGGGAGCCGACAGGTTTTTGAGTACTGGAGTCCAGAAAAAGGCTCAGGTGAGCACACCCAAACCGGAAGAGAAATCAGCAGACAAAAAAGTAAACAAGGATGGGAAGGACAAAGGTCCAACCCAATCCTATTCAAAGTCAGGTCCCAAAAAGAACGAAGGGAAATCCCAAAACTCTAGTTCAGCTGTGCACACTGAAAAGAAGAGTGCAGGCACCCCTAACACTGGGACACCTGTGTTCTCACCACCCAAAGGTTGTTTTGTGTGTAAGGAGCTGGACCATAGGAAAGGGGATCCTGCTTGCAAGAGTGTACCCAAGCAAGCCATAGTGAATGTTGGACTCATGGAATAGGCCATCATTAGTGTGGGCCTCCTAGAGGAGGACTTCCCACTAGGCCATGGAGTGGCCGCATGTGGATTGGTTACACTGAGTGGGAACGGTACCGGGTCTCCAGAAGAGATCCTATTTCCCAATAATACTCAACTCTAACTAGAACATGTGTATATCAATGGGATCTTATTCCCAGGCATTTCTATTTGCGCCATAATGACCATGAAGAATATCGATCCATGACAAGTTCAGCTGGTGAGGTGAAATGACCCAGCACTGTGTAGTGGTGAAAGACTCCATCCCTGTCCCATGTCTGTTTGGTAATGATCTTCCTGATCCTGAAATAGTCACAGGGCTACCCGATCGAGGGCCAAAGAGATCGCCAGATTAAACACTCTCAGACCCTTAGGGCCTGGAGTGCTTCCAGAGGGCTTGTTGGAAGGACCGGCGTGGCCAGTAGCACCCAGTCCAGTTCCACAGACTATTGAGTGACCTAATCCTGCAGGAGAGGGGCTAGTAGCCAATGAGGACCAGACTTTGGTAGCAGGGGACTCAGTGACTTCAGAGACCCAAGCTGGATAAATTTGCATCAGCTGGGGGCCCAGATCAGATTGACTTCTTTAATGCCCAGTCAGAGGAGCAGGATAGGAGCAAAGCCCCTGGCCTATTCAAAGTGTACTGGGAGGACGGACTCCTGTACAGTGAGCCACGAGACTGCAAGGGCACCAGGAGGTTGGCGATTCCCCAACGCCACAGAACGTTCCTTTTGGATTTGGCTCACCAAATTACTTTAGCGGGTCACTTGGGAGTGACAAAGACTCCAGGCCAGCTGTCTGTGCACTTTTACTGCCCGCAGTTTGCCGTAAAGCTTAAGGAATTTGTCAGGTCCTGCCCGACTTGTCAAGCTTCTGGCAAGTCAGGTGGTGCCACAAAGGCCCCCTTAATTCCACTACCCGTGGGTGGGTGGCCTTTCCAGAGAATAGGCATAGTTATTGTGGGTCATTTGGATCCTCAAACCGGCTCAGGGAACAGGTACATCTTGGTGGTGGTAGACCATGCCATAATATACCCTGAGACTGTCCCTCTGAGGAACATCAAAGCCCCTGTGGTTGCAAAGGCTCTGATTCGAATATTCTCCCATGTTGGATTCCCCAAGGAAGTGGTTTATGCCAGGGGATCAAACTTCATATCTGCGTATATGATGGCTATGTGGGAAGAGTGTGGAGTCACCTACCGGTTCTCTACATCTTTCCATCCACAAATGGGCTTGCTGAGCAGTTCAACAAGACCCTGAAAGGCATGATAGGTGTCTTGGAATAGAACCTGAGGAGAAAATTGAATATTCTCCTGCCATGCCTTCTGTTCGCCTACAGGGAGGTGCCACAGAGCAGAGTAGGGCTTAGCCCCTTTGAGCCTCTGTTTGGACACCCTGTATGACGTCCCCTCAGTGTAGTGAAAGAGGGATGGGAAAGAAAACCCTCATCCCCTACACGAGATGTGTTGGACTACGTACTCGGCCTTCGGTATAGAATGGTAAAGTACATGGAACATCGAAAAAAATTGCAAAGGCCAGTCAGGAGCTGATGAAGCACTGTCACGACCAGAAGGCCAGAGTGACAGTCTACTCTCCAGGCCAGTGGGTGTGGATTATGGAGCCTGTCAAACCCAGTGCCCTTCAGGACAAGTGGACAGGACCTTACTGTGTGCTGTAAAATGTCAGTGGGTGAATTACCTTATTGACATAAAAGGACCTAAACAGATGTGCAGGGTCTTTCACGTCAACCGGTAAAACCCTATTATAGCCAGGATGACTTTGTCATGGCATTAATGACTGAGAGACTGAGGAAACAGATCCCCTCCCAGATCTCTTGCACAGTTGAGCCACAGATGGGTCAGTTGAAGGTGTCAACCTTGCAATGGACCTGTCAGAACAGCAACTGATAGACTCTCGTTTACTGGGACAGTTTGCCAGGCTGTTTTCTCTGACTCCATTTCGAGCAGATTGGTGCTACCCTTATGTGGACACTGGAGACAGTAAGCCGGTGAAGAGTAGGATTCACTGGATGTCCGATAAGGTCAGGGACACCATCAAGAAGGACGTTTCCAAGATTCTGTACCTTGGAGTGATAGAGCCATCCCACAGCCCCTTGGCTAGCCCAGTGGTACTGTTCCCTAAAAAGACCAGTGGTAGGAAGACTGAGGTTCGCTTTTTTGTGGACTACAGGGGGCTCAGTTCTGTCACGAAGACAGATGCTCACCCATTCCTCGGGCAGATGTGCTCATTGACAAACTCAGAGCTGCCAAGTACATGAGTAACTTTGACCTCACAACGGGGAAATAGCAGGTCGACTTGACAGATGGAGCGAGAGAGAGGTCAGCATTCTCAACCCCGGAAGGACATTATCATTTCACTGGGTTGCCCTTCGGATTGAAGAATGCGCCTGCCACTTTTCAGCAGATGGTTAACCAGGTTTTGTCTGGTCTGGAAAACTTCAGTGTCACCTCACACCTGGGAGGATCATTTATCCCACCTGAAACAAGTGCTACAGGTGCTGCAGAACGCAGGTCTATCAAGGCCATGAAGTGCCATATAGCTCAGGGTACTGTGACTTACATAGACCACCTGGTCGGTGGAGGTAAGAAACACCCTCTCTAAATGAAGGTACAGGCTGTGAAGGAATGTGAAATCCTCACCACACAGACGCTGGTGAGAGCCTTTCTAGATCTCACCGGGTACTACCGATCATTCATTGGAGGTACGGGACCATTGCTATACCCCTGAATGATGTAACTTTCAAGAAGATGCTGAAGAAGGTAACTTGAACCCCCAGGATTTCAAGGATGGATTGTGCAGGGCCCCTGTTCTGAAAGTGCCAGACTATGGTCAGGAGTTCATTATCTAGACAGAAGCCTGTGATTCTGGGATTGAAACAGTGTTAGCAGAGCTGAACTCTGAAGGGGTAGAGCAACCGGTCGCCTACATTAGCAGGTGGTTGACAAAAAGGGAAAGGAACTGGGCTGTCATCTTTGGGTCTCACTTTATGATCCAGACAGACCACTGTCCTCTAGATGGTTAATGGCCATGCAAGGGGAGAACCCTAAGCTTTTGCGTTGGGCCATAACCCTACAGGGATTAGATATGGACATCCAGCACAAGCCAAGCTTGCAGCATGGAAATGCAGATGGCCTCAGCTGGTACTTTCCCCTTGATGACAAACCAGACACTCAGTAGGGTGGTGGTTCACCTGTTGAGGCTGCGGGCATGTGAGGAACTCGACCATCCGTACGGGGAGTGTGCGCTCGTCTGGGCTTTTTTGATATTTTTTTAAGAAATTGAATGATGGGAGATCAACCTTGGAAAATATGTGGGGCTAATCCACACACACTTCAAGGGAGACCTGCGCTTGAACATGCGCTTTGATCAGGAGCCACAGAGAGCTCAATTAACCAGAGAGACACTTTGACCCACAACAGATAGGATGATGGGCGGGGCTTAGTATTACATGTTGTCACCCCTTACCTTTCCTGTTGCAAACCACTCTGGTTATGACCTCACGCATAAAAGAAGATTGTTGGTGGGGACCCAGGATTGGTTCATTAAGGTAGGCTTAGCCTGCACCAATCACTGAGGCCCATTTGGCTTTAAAAGTGGGTGAGCCCCTCTTTTGGCAGATCATCCGACGACTTCGAAAGGAGTAATAAGAAGGACTCATTTGGACCCTGGCTGAAGGTACAGTCTGCCTTACAGATTCCGCCAGTGAAGGAAGGCCAGGATTTCCAAGAGGGAAGCAAGATCCCTCCCCTAAACATTTCTAAGGGAACAGGGCTCCAGAACCAGTAGCTCTAGAACCAGTACCCAGCAAGCACATTGCGTGCCCTGCTAGGTCCTCCCAGCAAGCTTCCTAGGTGGGAAGTGCGAGACAATTTCTGACCAAAGGACAAGGCCGTTGCCTGCAAACACTCTCGTCAGCTTTGGGCCATCCTCCTTAAAGGACAACACATGCCCTGCGAAGAAGCTACGAGGTGTGCCATGACAAGCATCAACCAGCGTCCATCTTTTAAGGACATTTTGGAGGCAGTCGAGCCCACAGACCGCACAGGGCTGCACCACTGACTGTTGTCACGCCGCAGTCACTAAAGCTGTCCAGCCTCGCTTGCTGAACTGCCTGCCGCCTGATACCCGCAGTTGTCTCCCGTCTTGAACTCTGTCGCAGGAGCTGCAAAGTGTCCTGGAACGGACTCGACGCAGTCGAGCATCAAGGTCATCTCAAGGCCAAGGTACATTGTGGTTCTGTCCCCCTGGTCCTTCTCCAAAGGCCCCTAGTGACATTTACAACCCCTTGCTCACTTGGTGCTGAAACCACATAACCTTGAGCAGTTAAGAATGATTGCTTTACCGACTATCCCCCGTATCCAGAGTGAATTCCTTTCCTTCGTGAAACTTTCTGTTCTCTGTGTTCCTTTACAGGGTTAGTTGTATTTTGTAGTGTGCTAGAACTGTCTGTTGTAATAATAATAAAGTCGATATTTTTATACAACCTTGACTGGACAGTCCCTTTTATCATTGGGTAATAATTGTATTTTCGCTGTGTTGAGACTAACCAATGATCCATGACCTTACAGAGATAAGCCTGCTGTTCCGTCCACGTTACCAAAAGTGGACAAGGAGGTTTATAATTTACTTGTGTTCCAATCTGTTCAGATCCCTTCTGGTGTACTAGAGGTGTGGGGCTGATTGATGGTTTAGAAACTGATATTCATCCCTTGACCATTTGCTCCCCGGAAGTTGATTCGTCACAGTGTGGAAGATGAACCTGCAAGGACTTTAGCCACCTGCGATGAGCTTCACTTCCCATAGGTTTGTTTTTACTGACATCACAACTGAAGAAGTATAACAGAAATAGAAGGTTATGATGCCACAACTAGAGGATTATTAAACAAGTGACCTGTTGTGATGGCCCAGCATCATCACCAGAGGATTGTAATGATTTATGGCCCCACTCTTAGCTATGGCAGCATTTCCAGAGTGCCAATAGTTTTGGAGGTAAATCTGCCAAGCTATAAATGGAGGTGTTAGACTGCGGTTCGCAGCCTGAAGGGACTTCATTGGGGATTTTGAGCATTTGTTGTGGAAGGAGTTTCATTTAGTGGTGATAAGGTAGAAGAAAAACCTCAAGCCGAGTACTGGAAGGTTTCCCCCCAATTCCCATCCAACATCGCAATATGGTGTGCAGTAAATCTGTCTGAATGTCTGCTACCGCCCCTTTTTTTTTACCACACCTACACACTTGGGCTGAACCTCATAATATTTCATTAACTATTTGTCTGTTATGCTACAGGGTGGTATTATAATGGAGTCATCTAAAGCCATCCTTGACAATATAAACAGTGAGAGAACAATGCATGAAGAATTAATGCAGTGCCAGCCAGATAGAAGGGAGCGGTGGAGCATCCCCTAAACTGCAAAGTGCGCTCTGAGGTCCCCGGGCGAGTAGCGCTTTACAAAAATGTATAATAAATAAAGTGAAGGGACCTTTTTTCCCCCACACATGAGCCCTTCAGCTGCAAAGCAAAACATAGTTTTACGCCTGCCATCTAATCATGTGAACAAAATTAACGCCAATGCAGAGCAAATTGTCATAGCAAGAGTAGCTGCAGGAAGAAGGGGTCTGCGGGTGCTCAGGCTTTACAGGCAAATGCATTGACTCTCAAGTAAGGAATATTCTGCTTTGTATTGCCATTTGTGGTTCATTTTTCTAAGAGGCATGCGACCGTGGCGTCAGTCGCTGCCCTTTCCGTGTAGAAGAATCCCAAACTTCATATTTTGCCACGAGTTTCCCATCGGTGGCTTGACAAATGAGATGCCATGGTGCTGCTCTTCCTTCCCACCTCCTGGGCATATTCTATCAAGCAGCAGCCAGGGCATCACCGAGGGTGTGTGCCTCGACCTGCCGCTGCTGCATTCCCTTCATACCTGAATAACGGTGGGCGGCAGGCCCAGCTCACCTGAGCCTGCCCTGGGCTCGCGGCAGCATCGACACGCGCTAAAGGCGCGCCTCACTAGCAGGCCTTGTCAACAGACGGAGACGTGTGGGAGGTAGGCCTCGCCGAGGGAGGGAGGGAGGGCCGGAGAGACCTGCCTCACTGCCAGGCCACATGAAGTCATGCAGGATACATGTTTCACTGACACATCAGCACATATCAACAAACTCTAGTTTGGGCCGGCCTCCGCAAGAACCTTTACATAACATGTAGCAGACAGGACTCGCCGGCACACCACCATAAAGCGACAGGCAGGAGTTGGTCCTCAGCGACAGGCTTCCACATACGCTAGGAGGCAGACGAGAGCAGCAGGGCACACAGAGATATGACGCTGCATGCCTTATTAAAAAACCAGCACAGAAATTAGGCGTAGGGCCTCCAGTGATCGAAGTGTACAAAGAAGAGTACTTGAGCTATGTTCTCTGCTGATTTGCCGCTGCTCTCCACAACCCTATCCCCACACCCACTCCCACACACAATCCAAACATCCAAACAAACACACTTGCTGTTTAAGGGAATGTTCAGTGCAGAGCACTCAGTGAAAGTTTCAACTTCTTCCTACACTTATTAATATATTTTATTTTGTATTTATTGGGCATTTGTATGGCTATACTTAAGTGTTTCCATGTGCCACAAGACAAAAAATGCGGGCGGGGCATAGAAAAAGAAAACAACAATGACGGTTATATTGGCTTTGTAGTAATCCTACAGTGCAAGTGCAAAGACAAAGGTGATAAGTGCAGGGGAAGGAGGAGTAGGGGGCAGGGATGGGAGTGGGAGAAGTGCATTGGTGTCTCAAAGAGGGGTGAGCAAGTGCTGAGGGGGGCCAACGAGGGCAAGTGCTAGGGGAAAAAAAGGGGAAGTACAGATAAGTGCGATGGACAGGGGGACTAGAATCGGTTTGTCCGGGGGAGGGATCCCGAGGGCAAGTGCTGGGATGGGATGCTGGGTGACATGTGAGGGGTGGTCTGGCCCCTGTATGCCTCAGAATGGACCAGGCACCAGTTGCAGCAGCAGAGGGACATTAGAATCGGAAGGGAATATGGAAGGAAGAGGGGGAAACTACAGTCTCGAGAAGCTTCCAGAATTTAAGGAGATCCTTTAACTTTAAAACTAAAACATTCCGGAGTGGTTTCTTTTTAAAATGAAAGTATAGGAACAGTAAAACGTAAAAAATTAAAGTAGAGGAGCACCGCTCCCAGCCGCTCCTACCCACTTTGACCAGTGCGCCTACCTCACTGAGAGAACATAAAGAGGCATTCATGCGGCAGGTCCCACAAAGAGAGCACATGAGGCGAGCACGTCCAGGCAGTCATCACTGACAGACAATATAAAGGAGACAGCCGTCAGCAACAGAGCTCATGGAGACATGGAGGAGGCAGTCCTCACAGACGATGGACTTTACCCACAAAGGGACAGGATTGTGACAGGCCACACTGATAAGGAACATAGAGGCCTTTTGGAGGCCAGCCTCACTGCTACATCAAGCAGGGATCGTCTCAGGAAGTGGTGGTGCAGGGAGCTTGAAACCCATGGACAAAAGTAAATGTACTTAGAATTCAGGCATTGCATGGTGCAATTACTACCTTGTGCCAGCTCCCAATCTGTTCATTACATTCAGGGAAGTGGGTGGAGTAATTGGAATACAAAATGTGCAACACCTCGTGAAGTGATGTTGGAGGGCATAAAGTCACAGCAGGGAAATGCCAACCCTTTTAGTAAATGGGGTTGTCTCTGGCCCCTTGGATGAAGCAGATACGATGGGCAGTCGAGCATGATCGCTCTTCTGCCTCAGAGCAGGCCTCTGCATGGAAGGAAACTACTGATGAGAAAAATGAGCCTAGTTGTTAAACTACTGCCCACCTTTCCTTGCACATTCACATTTATTTAATGACGCACAGAATGCAGTGATTGCATGCAAGTCCTGGCCTTTTACTTGTGTTATTTTCAATGCTTATAACATACTTGCAACGTTATCTGACCCTTTATAAATGTAGGAACACCATTCCACAGTGAAAAGATTTATATCCAGGACTCGATGAACAACTTGCACTCACAAGATCTTGACTTGAGACTTGAGATCTCTGTAAACTCTCCTACTAGAGAAATAAGACAAATGTTTCTTGTGAGGGGCTCAGAGGTCACACCCCCTTACCACCGCTGCCGCTTCAAGAACTGCCTGGAGGAGCGCCAAGCTGCCACGCTAAATACTGCACAAAGTCGCGCTATTTGGCTATTTGGCTGTTTGGCGGCTTGAAAAGGCTGTAGGCTCCAGTTTCTACTACCTGGTGTTCATAGAGGCAGTTCATAAAAGAACTCTTGCTGACGACACAAGAAAGTGGGAAAGCGCTGTATGAACCTATGAAACCTCACTTAATGCTTTCGCCCCCTATACAATGTGATTTTCAAAAGCCACACCACTTTCTTGCCTTGATGAGTCTGTAAGTGATCTCGAGGCAAGATGGTCCCTGGCCAGTAATTCTGCTGACGATATCTTAGATCAACACGCTAGCCATCTTTTGTAGCACTCTGCTCTGGAGCCACTGCGGATATACTAGAACCCGGCTTAGATTTGGGGGGTTGTCAATAAGTGAGATGCCACGGACTATGGGTGCCCCTTGAGCCAGTTGGGCGTTCCTTTTGAAACCTTCTGAGATTAAGTGGCAGTTTTAACGGTTTAAGTTGAGTCTTTTGTATAATATCATTGGGGACGGTCTGCATTTTGGTAAGTCAATTTTAATACATTTTAACAAAACTTTTGAAAATGATTTAGTACGCAAGCCACTATGCCTAAAGGGAACGCCGATAGAAAAATATCCTCCAAGAAAAAACCGACAGAAGATGGCACACCTTACAGAACCCATTAAGTAAGTTAACCACTTAATAAATACAATCGAGATTCTCTTTGTGATCTCGATGATGGGGGGTGAAATTCGACCTCTATAAACAAAAACAAAAAAAAACAACTAATAAGACCAAACACATGACAGCTAGCAAGGGGGATAAGGCAATACCTGCCAAAGGGATGTAGTCTAAATTATCCTTTGTTAAAACGGATGAACCTCAACATAGCAAATTCTATGACTGTGCGTTGGTTGCAATTGATAAACTCTCTTAACAGGAAGGAGGCCCGAATTTTCAGTGCCAACATGTCAACCACCCCATCAAAAAACAATGAAAATAGAGCGAGGGCCAGAATGCATCCCTGCCGTAGCCCTTTTTCCACCGTCCCAGTAATGAAGAGGGGGACCATACACAAGCTCTTAATTGATTCAAAAGCTGCTTTTGACAGCACTGCTAGGGTAACATTATGGAACTATCTGTTAGGGGAAATGAGAGTGAGGGCCAGAAAGCATCCCTACTGGTACAGCACTCTCTTTTCAATACTTTTTGATGGGGTGGTTGACATGTTGCCAATCTCCAGTAGCGATGCCCTGACTCTGGGGAGATAAAAAATAAATAGGAATTCTAATGTTTTCAGATGATGTGGTCCTAATTTCCAGAACCCCTATGGGCTTTGAAAATCTGAAAAAGGCTTTGTAGAATTCTGTGAGAAAAAAGGGCTAGTAATAAACATTAATAAAACAAAAGTACTGCGGTGTGGGAAAAGGATAACATATAGACGACTTGGAGTCTGAGGCTTTCCTATCCTGTCTTCGCCTGACTATTTTTAACACCATATGGACAGAATTAATTTATTAAAAAGATTATACCTGTGGTCGGAAAATCCCTAGATTTAGCTTAATGTCCCTGTATTGTCTAATCTCTCCTCTCTTCAGGGTGTGTACTTACCCTAGAGTTTCGCTGTTAGTAACGACTATCAAGGGGACAGACAATCAAGGGGACCTATCCCTACTCTTGCTCACTACTTTCCTGTCAACTAAAAAGTTACACACTTCATCAAGGTTGATAGTTGGCTTTATTGTTGGGCGTTATCTTGGTTTTCGGATCCAATGGCACCCAGTGCCATTGGAGCCAAAAAACAAGATAACACACACCAATCTACGAAGGTAGTAACCTGTGAACATCC
The DNA here is from genome assembly GCF_040938575.1 of Ambystoma mexicanum. Classification (NCBI taxonomy): domain Eukaryota; kingdom Metazoa; phylum Chordata; class Amphibia; order Caudata; family Ambystomatidae; genus Ambystoma; species Ambystoma mexicanum. The sequence goes on along the minus strand of NC_090926.1, from coordinate 383,037,820 downwards.
CAAGCCATATACAAGGACAGGGACATGGAAGGACTGAAGAACAGAGACCACAGACTACGGACCATGCAGATGTCTGAATTGTCAAGTGTACCACAGTTTGGGAAAACACTCTCAAGAAGGGCAGATCCATAAAAAGAGAACACTGGACACGTGATCAAGAAACCACGACCAGTGAGAAATTGGGGGAAACGATCCACTAATCCTTGAAGTGGACATATGGGACGAGAATAGCAATCATTCTTGTTACTGCTGTTTAGTGCTCCGCTTTACACTTTTGGTAATAATAATTTAGACCAGTAGATGTAAAGTTAGAATATGTCCTGAAGAAAGCAGGAAATAAAGAGATAGAGCTGAAACAAGGTTGACAGTAGGTTCAGGTGTGATGACCTGAACCCTGTGTGCCACGAGAAGAAAAAGCAAGGGACACGGTCTAGACATAATAGCATCTTTTTAATTAAACAGCCCAATAGGAAACAGAGTTGTTTTTGGTTTTTAGAAACTCATTGAACTTTGTGATCAAGGACTTAAGTGTTATAAGACACACAGATTCAACACGATGAGAATAAAGCCAACTCTTGCTCCTAATCATTCTTTGACACAGAGGTGAATCTTGCTCTTGTGCATGATGAGATTGCATCTGCAGTTCATAAGAAGGAATATGTTTTTTATGTGACAAGCACGCATCTTCTCCACATGCTTCTCATTGGTGCCATCTTCTCTCACCTCACAGATGTTTCACCTGCTGGGCTGCCCGGCACACAGAGTGAAGGCTCCGGGGTCCCAATATTGGGATGCAGCAGACAGCCAAAGGGGCCACCTTTTGGGGCTGTATGACTGATGGATGGGACCCCAATTGAGAGGTCAGTGAGAGAGCTCTGGGCCTGAGAGGCTTTTCCAGAGGCACACTCTCCCTGTTAGTCAGCTCTGCTTCATCCACCAACTGTCAACTGCCAAATTCTCTTCAGAAACTCTTCCTCTCAGACTGCTCGGAATGTTCGATTAGTAATGAGTAAATAGTAAATGGTATATAAGCCTTTTCCCATATAGCGTTGGATCATCCTTAACATTTTTTGAACATTTAAATTAAGTTGTCTGGTCTCCTCAAAATTATAAAAGAATACTACATAAATTAAGCTGATCTGCCCACACGTCTTCTAATCCTTTTTTCACACGTGTTTATAACATGACGCGTGGGACATTTAATCAGCACCTGTGACAAACCTTCCGAGGGGGTTTCTTAGGGGCTGTTACATAGCACTGTTTTTAACGTTCTTTTTCTCACACCCTTATACATGACCCCAACATGAGCCCAACGCATGTTTTATTCACTTATTTTGGACCACTTGATATTATTTACACTTATTTACGCAGGAGTTGCATGCTGACTCCGTAAAGGCTTTAGGTCAGAACATGTTTAAGGGGGGAGGGGTACATAAGGCGTACAGATCCTTTTCATCAACGCTGCTCAGTGACAGAAGCGACAGGTCTGAAGGAGCATGACACCAGTTTCGCACCATCCTTATTTATTGGCATTTTTAGTCTACTCATATGATAAGGGTCAGGGATGAGAATCATATGGTCTCACAATGTGTCAAGAAGGGAAGCGGGTGGACATGCAAGAGCTTAATAAGCAACTGAGAGTCTTTTGGTGGCTTCAGAACTAGCAATGGGGGGGGACACAAAGTGGTCGACTCAAATGCTGATTCAGACACTGCAAACATTGGTTTGATTTGTCTTGAGCCACTCGAGCCTCCATAGAAATGGCTCACGAATAATATTGAACCGAGTTGGTCAATGCCTAATTCAGCTTTTAATGTTAATGTTAATGGTATTTGTACCGCACACCGTCACCAACAGAATCAGTCTCCAGGCACTCAGGCGGACCTGCAAACAAGAAGGTGTGTGGGTGGTTAGTTAGGTGGAGAGGGAGTAGGAAAGTGAGAGAGTGGTGTCCTGTTTTCACCGTGCGCCGAGCTTGGGTGCGAATATCGGATTGAGGCGAAACCTTGTGTGCTGTTGGTGTGGCTTATGTGCTGATTGTTTGCTGGTGCGATGTGGTGATGTCCATGCGGTTTGCTGTGTGAGAGGGTGGTTGTGTGGATTATTGGGTGAGATAAGTAGGCAGAAGTTTGAGCTATTGGGTTAGTGGGTTATTTACAAACGCTGGTTCCCTTCCTCTCTATTCCTAGTCGGTGATCCATTGCTGCCTGTGTTTACTTTGCAGACCAAGATATTATTGACATATCATCCTTCACCTTCCATCCTGATCTCTCCCTGCTCGTTCTGTGGTATTATTCTAGCTTTCTATCTTTCAATTGGCTCTGTTTACTTTGCAGGCCACAATAGTATTGGTTTTTGGGTAAAGTAAGTATGCAGAGGTTTGAGCTATTGGGTTAGTGAGTTATTTACAGTCCCTGGTTCACTTCCTGTCTATTCCTTGTTGGTGATCCATTGCTGCCTGTGTTTACTTTGCAGGCCACAATATTATTGCCCTTTTACGTGGCTCAAATAGTTTCAATCCAATTTGAGTCAATAGGTCACTCTGGTTTGAATTGGGTTAGCTTTTCTGAGAGATAGTGTGGGATATATTTACCCATTCAACAGTACTCTCATCCATAACACAGCTGCATTTCAGCAGAAACAGCAAAATGACTGCGCTTGCTCCTCGGAGCTCCACTGCCTCACACCAAAACTGCATTTTGCAGCAACAAAAAGATGGCTGCACCATCTTGCTAAGCACATATTGGGCAGGATGGAACAAGGGGGCACACTGAAAAAGCCTGCCAGTGTGTTCTTACAAGTATCAAAGAAGGGGGGGTGAAAAAAGCAGCACTGCTTTGCTGAAAGCCCAAAGTTCCCATTGAAAAAGGTAAATGTTCACATTTAAGAATGATGCCGCTCTGATGCTCTTTTCCTCTGATTCCTCATCACAATACTTTATTAATGAGACCCTGCCATGCCCATTCACATTCACATTGTGCTCCATCAGACAAGAGCATTATCCCTGTTGTTCAGTTCTGGGGAAAAAAAAGAAACTTCATTTTCAGTCGCCCTGCCCTTGTCTAGCAATGTAAAGGGGGTTTGTGCTGTGAAACATATATGGGATGTTTTATTCAACAGGCTTGTTTTGATTCTGGACAAAATGAAAGAAAATAAAGGAATTAAACTGCATCGGCTGGATTTTGCAAGCTCCAGAACAGGTTTTTCCTGCTGGCTAAGCTAAGGCTTCCCCCAAAAGGAAACACCAAAAACTTCCAGGACACTTGGCTGATCATTCATAGGTTTGAAAACTTTGACTGACCAAGACAAAGAAAGTTCACATACTCATCAGACTTTCGTCTGGGCAGAGGCCTCTTGCGATAGAAATTCTGGGACATGAGTATGTGAAAAACAAAATCACACCTCCACGTGACTTCTACAAGAAGCTTCAAAGAAAAACTCCAGGAAAACCCTGGACTTAGAGAGGTAGCCTGGAAAGGCATGGCCATATTTGGAGGACAATGCTGACCATTTGGCTTAAACAGCTATTTTAGTAAGAAACTTTTCAGACTTTTATCTTTGCAACCAGACTTTGCAGGAATGTAAAAAGTTAACAGCTTTAATGTAATTTTATGGGTTTTAATTTAAGACATTGTAGCTTTCACTGCCACATTGGGAACAGAAATGGCTGTCACGATCTCTATCCATGACCACCTCAGAGGCAACAGCCCCCTGACAGCAGTGAGGCTACACCACCCCCAAAAGACTCCAAGGGCCTTAAAGACCCATCCACAGAGGACATGGAGTCAGTCCTGGTGCCTTTGGTACCAGGCTCATTATTCAGAATGAAGCAAGCACCACTTGGGACCTCAATCCATCATGGAGGTCCTTATTTCAACTCAGCCCCAAGAACTGAACTTGGCAGTCTAGTGTTTATGGTGTGGTCTATCTTCAGGTGTGGCTGGCTATATAAGCCACGCCCGAACTGGGATTCATGCTTCACGTTATTCTGCACTCCTGCAGCGTAACGCTCACTGTGTCCAGCACCAGCTCACCAGCTTCCTCTGGTGGCTTACATCTGGAGTCATCAACCTTGATCCCATCGGGAACCTGCAAGAACAAGGAAAGCATTAAAAGAAGCTTACCTGTGATACTCCCATCTGCACTTCTATTAGCGCTCGGCGGTCTCGCCATCTCTGGAGCTCTTTGCAGCCTGCAAGAACAAGAACAGCATTACCAAAGGGAGTTTACCTGTGAGTGGCAGTTCCCACGTTCATCCGCACCTCCATCAGCACTCGGCGGTTTTGCCATCTCCGGAGTGCTCCGCAACCTGCAAAATAAAAGGACAGCAGATTAATAACCTGCACTTGGCGAGCAACGAGTTCTACATCCCACCACGATTCCTGCAAAGGTGATAAACTAAAAACACCAAAGTTCACTCACCTGAATAACCGGTCGTTGGTTTTATTTCACTCCGGATCATCTGCGCACTGCATCCTGAAAAAGGCGAGAAAGAAAGAAAGGCAGGTTAGCAACTAAATCACATTGAGAGGCACAGTGCTTCATGCTAAACTACTTACCTCAGCCCTATTCATCCGGTGCAGCAGCTCCGCATTCAATAACTCCTGTGGAAGACAGAAAGAGACTTTAAGCAACATCGAAAAGACAGGAAATGAAGAAAAGACAGGAGAAGGAACAGAACTAAAAGACTTGCCTGAACTCTATAAGCAGATAAACAGAGTCGGTGTCACAGCCGGACTGGACCCGACACAAGGGGCACCGGACCAGTGAAGTAACTAGGCCCTCTGAAAGCCCCCAACTACCACACACCTTTGCACAGAGACACAGGATGGAGAGCTCAACATACAAGAAACTAAGGTGAGGCAGAACCTCCAAGTGAAGGGGTTTGGTCAGTGGGAGGTGGGGTCTCCATCACAGACTCGGTACCTAACCTCCATTCTCCTGTCATAGGATCTGTCCACCAGCCAACATACAAACAAGCAGAAGAGGGCCAGGATAGTGCACAGCCTCTCATCCGGTGTCGTGTGGTGCCCCGTAGATATCAGCTGAGTGTAACAATGGCAGAGAATTGAGTATCCTAAGGAAAGTATACCGATGCCACTGTGAATTTCAATGCTGACATGCCTAATGATAATCCACACACATGTGTAAAATTATAGAATTTTAGGCCGAATATTTCACACTAAAAATGAACAAAAATTATTAGAAGGGCGAAACAATGTCCTACAAACTTCAGATTTGGACTGACATGTGCTGCATAAAATATGTAACCTGTTTATGTAATTTGTTAAGATGCCACAATTTTACAAATGTGTCATTTGTGTCAAAAATTGATTTTAGCTAAAGTAACTGTGGGAGGGTCTGGACATTGTAAAAATCACATCATAAATTTTACATCATGCCCTTGAAACGCAACCAGCTGGAAGCAAGGCGTCTATCATTACCCTTGACCAATCCAGTTGTTTAGAGGCGTGCTCAGCTAAGCCTGCGCCACCACATAGTTTTATGATGTCACCATGCTTTATATAAAGGGTGGCTGACAGGACTCTAGGACACTCTTTCCTGAATTTCCTGCACCTGCGTTCCTGATCTTCTCCATCCATCTTGCCTCATTCTAGATCCCACTGCAAAGCCAAAGCATACCAGATTCCAGATCCCACTGCCAAGCCAAAGCATAGCTGATTCCATATCCCACTGCAAAGCCAAAGCACAGCTGATTCCAGATTCCACTGCAAGGTCAAAGCATTGCTGACGATCCCAGCAAGGCCTGAATCCTGAAATCCCACTAAATCCCAATAACCAAAGGGAAAAGCTGTGGTATCTATTGGGAAGCACCCTGCGACCGCCTGTCTTTTTGCCCACTAAAAGCATGCCCGCTGCAACCCTGCCATCCAGCTGTCCTTGTTATCCAGTGACCAGACCTTTGCCCAGCTGTCTTTTGCCAGGAGAGTCCGCTATCCGGTGACCAGAATCTTTTGTGACCAGAACCCTGACTGTTCCAAAATTCCAAAACTCAAGCGTGGACTGTGAGTATTTCCCCATCCCGGAGAAACACGTAGTCTCCCCATCTTGACCCTTTTGTCTTTATTCCACTCTCCAAGCAATCCTACCCATACCCTGGTAACTTGTTAAAACTGTTAGAATTCTCTATGCATCCTGTCCTTGAATTTCTATGTGCTAGCGCCATCTCTCTATTAATTCTGGCTTGTGTAGATCATAAGCCCTTAGTCATATTTTGAGTAATCAGACTAATTTCCACATAAAGTTGAATGCTGGGGTGGCAAGGTTGATGTCACGAATCAACCTTGGATCTTACTGTGTCCCTCTTTAACAATATGTTTCTAAGATGATTTTCTCTCTTCTACGGCTTTATTTTACCAAAAGCGAACCTCATTCTACCTTCCAAATATCTCCCAATTCTTCACCTACAGCCCTCCTTTTACTTCTATATTGTCCCTGTGCTGTGCATTCCCCAGCCCATAAACCACATTCCATTCAGTGTATTTCACCCGTTTTTTGAAAAAAACGTTTTTGCATTTAAAACTGCAAACCAGAAAAAATCAACTTTTCCATATGTGAATCCCGGCTGCACTGGGTTTTCAACTTCAATCTGTTTTGTGAACTGTATGCTTTTGTGATACCTTGCATGATGGTTGATAGTGAGATAACACCCCTAACACTGTGATGAAACATATATATATCATTATTTAACACACATATAATTCATTATTTGTCAAAATCCAAAGGCCTTTGCAAAGGGTTTAAAATCGGACTACCTGTTGCTTCTTTCTATCCACTCAGAATTCTGCTAATTGTGGCTTGAGGGAATATTGCAGGGGGAAACCTTAATTTGGGTGCTATCTATCCTAATTCAAAAAGTGCTCCTATTCAATTGTGCTTTGAATATGTCCTTGTAGAAGGTTAACCAATGTAGTTCAGTAGTTTTTTTATTGTAATTATCACCCTGTTGGTGATTGCTGCCTAATATTAAAATGTGTGCGATTTTTGTGAATTTTAAAATAAATAAATATTGTATTTTGACCAAACGGCCTGGTTCATGGTCCATTGTGACCCGGGGTTTTTGTAAAAGGGGGCGTGAGACGGGTTGGGTATCGGCTCAATTTGAATTAATTAAAATTAAAGAAAAAGCATTCCTATTGAGTGCCACATCCCAGGATAAGACCTTGTGTCCTGGTCCGGTGTGTGACGCCCGATTGGCATCCTTTACCATAGACATATTGATTCAAATCTGCTTAGTCTTTTTCTAACCATAGGAAACTATTGATTCAAACGGTGCCGTGTTGGCTTCACCTAATAAGTGAAACTGAAAGCAGAAAGGCCTATTATGAACAATATTCTGAAATGTAATGAGATATTACAGATAAAATTAAGCTTGCTGAGCGAGCACTGGTTCGATGGGGCTCATTATGATTTTGGCGGTGCAGTAAAAAAAAGTCTGTAATTGCGTTATTGCCATTTTGTATGGTAATCCAATTGCTGCCACTTTTACTTTACCAGCAAATTCCAGGCTGGTGTTAAAGTGGACGTAATACCTGTGGTGAAGTGTTGGAGGAATAGCCTCTACTTTAATGATAAAAAGCAAAGACGTTAACTCAGTTACAAGTACCACTGCAGTATTTACTCCCAAATTCCCCTGGAATCTGATGGACTCTTAAAATTGGGACTAACACCACTATGAGCCTCATTACAAGTTTGGCGGTAACCCGCAGATACTACCGGCGGGATACCGGCAAACTGTAATACTGTCCACCACTTGGTCAGCCGGAATTACTGTCAGATTCCAAGTGGTGGAAACGCAATTAAATCCCATTCCATGGAGTCCAATAGGACTCCATGGGGGAATTTGCTGGTATTACTGCGGACTTGCACAACCTTGAATGCACTAGGCCTAGCAAGATAGTTTGTTCTGTCCTCCCATTGTCTCCCCTCCCTAGCTTGGTTGCGCCTGAAACCCTTGTGCATAGGTGCATTATTGATGATGACCTATCATCAATCAATCTGAATGTCCCTCCTGTCATGTACTTGCACTAGCAGAAACGCCTCGCCTAGTATGCTAGTAAATTTTGTCAGATCATTCGGAAAATTCAAGGCCTAAGAATGACAACTGTATTTCCTTGTTCCCTTCCCGTCTTGAAGCGCTTTGAAGCACTTCACTTGTGCATAAGCACTTTACAATTACCAGTATTACCGGGCCCGTAATACCAGCAGTTTATTGCCAGCAGGGTGGCGGACATAAATCCAGTTCAGAGCTGGAGGTAAATCTTCCACCCTACTGGCAAACTTGTAGTTGGCCTGTCCGAAAAAGTGCTGGTATACGTTATTACCGGCACTTTGTTTGTTTGTTTGTTTGTTTATTTATTTAGTGATGCGCACATAACCCTTAAGTAGATGGGCGCAAATGGGACAGGTATACTTAAAGCTTAGTTACAGCGATTGCAGTGGGTACAGGCATACAGAGATATAGCTTGCTACCACTTACAGGTTACAGTGAGGGCATGGCACAATAGGTCACATATTACATAATACAGTCAAGCAGTACAGTAGGTAACAGGTACAATAAGTGTGGCAGACTGTCGAGACAGTCACAAGGCAGCCAGATAGCAGTGGAACAGAGATAGGGTGGCAGGTATCTGGTGCAGTACTAGTGAGGTGGGGTGAGTGTTAGCAGTCGTTTGTACGTAACCAATTCAGCATGTTGCGTCTGAATTTAGGGTAAGGTTGTTGAGTTCTAATGTCTAGAGTCAGTGCATTCCATGATAGGGTTGCTTTGACCAGGAATATAGAACCATCAGCTGTGGTTCATTTAAATCTAGGAATCTCTAGGAGGTGGGCATTGGTAGATCTAGTTAGTTGTGTTGAGGTTCTCCTGTTTATTCTTTCTGCGAGATATGGTGGTGCTATGTTGTTCAGGCACTTGGATGTAAGTGAAGCTGTTTTGAGAAGGATCCTATCCTTTATATTTAACCAATGGACATCTCTTCTGAATTTGGAGATGTGCTCTCTATTGGGGATATTTAGGGCTGCTCTTAGGGCATTGTTTTGCAGCCTTTGGATTTTGTCAGTGATATATTTGTTAGCGCCTGAGTACAAGGAGTTACAATAGTCCAGTCTGGACATTATAAGTGCATTAGCCAAGGTGATGCAACTGGTTTCGGAGAGAAAAGGTCTGCAGGCCCGGATGAGCTTGCAGGTGTAAGCAGTTGAGGATGCTAATGAGTTGACTTGTTTCGTAAAGGCTAATGTGAAATCAAGGTAGAAACCTAACGTTTTAAGTACAGTCATCACGTTGATAGAGTTGCTGTCAATATTGAAAGAGGCATAACTGGAGTTTTTTAGGTTTGTGTCTGAACCTAGGATCAGTATCCCGGTTTTGTCGTCATTCAGGCAGAGGCCGTGGGATGCCATCCGTGAGGAGGTATATCTTGTTTACCAAGGCCGTGTCCTCGTGAAAGTTGCCTGAAAGGAGAATGAGGATCTGAGTGTCATCTGCATAATTTGTGTAGGTGACACCCAATCTGTCCAACTTGTTGAATAGCGGCTTAGTAAAGACGTTTGTATGGGGTCAGCGGAGGCTGAAGGGGAAAAGACTTTCATCGTGCGGTTTGCTAGAAAGGACTGGACCCAGAATATGACATCACTTGAGAAAGACATCACTTGAGAAATGGGCAAACTTTATTTTCAAGGGCCGGCCGACTTGTAATGAGTCCCACATATGACTGCACTTGAATTCTGTTGATATTCCACCAAACTGAGTGGTGGTAACATTCCATCAATTTGACAGCATTTCCCATGGAAATACCACCAAACTGATATTTATCCCCAAAGAGCCAGTGCCTGCTTTCTTTTTTTCTTTATAGTAAAATAAATGACCACCCCAAAAGTAAACCAAAAATAAATGTATTTTCATAAAAGAAAAGGATTCAACTACAAATATGAATTACAGTTATTTAACGACATTGGGATTTTGACAAAGAATGGCTTTAGATGCAGCACACAAGGTCTGTCCCTCTGCTCTCTGTGCAACAGAATGGCCCCAGGTAGGAAAGTCCAGGCCTATTGCATCCTTTCCTTATCCACCACTATGCCTGACTTCAGTAGTAACAGAAAGTGTTAATAGAGCCGAGTGGACCCATCAACATATCTATAGGAGCAACTCGATTTCTAGTTTGGAAGTTTCAGACCATGGGGGTCATTACGACCCAGGAGGTAACCATGGCGCTAGTAGCGCCATGGTTGCCGCCGGTATTTTACCGATTCCGCCATGGTGAATGGCGGAATTACCACCCCATTCCAAGGTTGGCGGGGCGGTAATTTCCCATTCACCATTGGCCCTTCCCCATTCCCATTTTTGCCCCCATAGGGCTCAATGGAAATGGGGAAGGCGGTAGTTACGGTACCGCAAATTGCGGTACCGTAAATACCTCCAAGGTCCCTTTGCGGGTCCAATCCTTAACGGCTGGTACAAACCAGCCGTTAAGGTAGGGACCTGCAAAGGGACCTTGTAATTAGGCGGTAAGGGGTTAACGGCGCCGCCACCTTTTACGGCGCCGTTAACCCCTTACCGCCTGGGTCGTAATGAGGCCCCATTTCGAGCTGCATTTCCGAATGGTTTGAATTGTATGAGCCAATTCAAACCCCCTTTGTTAAGATAGTCTCGAATCTGATTTGAGACGGTTTACCCGTGCCTATTCAGAGCATCAGCAGAGTTTTTTCCTGATGAAGATGGGCTGGAAAACTTTAATTTACATTGTTCTGTTATGATTACAGCTCCCTGTCTACGATACATTCTAGATAAATTGATGCATTTCTTTGTAAGAGAACAACATCATTGAAGTCAAGTTGCTATCGTTTGCAAGGTACTCTTGAGATTTTTTTACTTGCGATGAAATTAAAGATATGCTTTAACATTCTCTTACATTTAAACTCAACTGGCAGGATCACAGGTGTATACAGTTGTCTTGTTATAAAATTCATTTTTGTGGACATAATTCCCAGCAAGAAATCTCGAGCTTACTAGCATATCAGGAGAATTATTCAAGTATAGATTCCTTGCTGTTTTTGTGAAATTGACTCCGATATCTAGAAATGTTTCTTGCTCATAAGTGAAATTACAATTTAGCTCAATTTTGTCAGTCGTGTCTATCTGCTCTAAATGAGTTATGGAAAACCCTGCTACTTCTTTAAATATTCCTGTTTTTTAAATTAGGTTTTGTAATGTCGAATACTAGTGTTTAAAGAAAGAAAAGCTATTTCTCTGTTCGTAGGGCTAATTTCCGTGGTGTCCCTTCTAGGTCTAACCCTTGAATATCTCTTTCCAGTCATATTGGGGCTCATGTTCGTTGAGCCGTAACGTAAATTTCATGCGTAAAAGTCTAACATAAAACGTGTACGCAAGTAATTTTTGTTAAGGCTCATTGTCGGTTATTTCTATGCTGGCGAGGAGGCACTGATCGTTAGTTACGATTTTGCCTCGCCCTTCCTCCCCACCACGCAAATACTCAAGCATTTGTGCCAGCCTGTATTTTCACGCTGGCATAAATACTGTGGATTCCTATTGGATCAACCTGCATTTCACAAAAAGCAGGCGTTTTCCATAGGAATCTATTGTAAATCCTGCCTGCCATGCGTAAATTGCAGGTGACATTTACTCATTTTGCATGGCTGAGTGCAAAAGAGGGGAGTAAATGCGAGTGCATCACCTTTTTACACTTCACTTTTGCACTCTTCCCGGTAAAGGTTGAGTATTGCGCAGAGGCAGTGGTGGCCAGTTTTGTATTAGAGATGTGTAAATGTTTCCAATTTCCACGAAAATGCGCAAGTGACTGAGTGTAGCGCGGGAGACCATCCAACGAGGGTTCTGGGGTGTTTTCACTATGAGAAAATGTTTAAAACAATGGGTTAAAATGGTGCAAATGACTGCATACTTTCTGTGAATAATTGGGTCAAAAGCCACATACTTTGCATTCACTTTTGTAAGAAATGAAAACAGTCAAAAGATGCAAGTCACCAACAGTGCACAGGGGCATTTTCTAACACAATTTCCAACTCATTTTCATGATAACTATGCCTACAATATATACCAGTGTAAAAAGCACTTTCATGCTCCCTGTGCCCATGCAGGCTGCACCAATAAATGCCAGTATTACCATATAGAAACATACCCCTGTTGTCTTTGCCAGTAAAAAATATGCCATGCTGCTGTTAGAAAATATATACAGAATAGCTGCCCCAACGTAGGCCAATCTAGCCACATAATAACACTTATCATGTTTACCTTACACTTGATGTCCAGCAACAATGCCATGCCACAGGAAGAAAACGTAACCACACTGGTTGCAGCAATGTAGGCCAGTCTAGCCACATAACAACACTTAACATGTTTGCTTTAACTTTGATGGCCAGTGAATAATGCCCTGCCAGAGTCAGAAAGCAGAAACATACTGGCTACAGCAATGCAGGCCAGTCTAGCCACATAACAACTTTATGATGTTTGCTTTAAACTTGATTCTTAGTAAGAAACGCCTTGTCACAGTTAGAAATAGTAACCAGACTGGCTGCGCAACATAGACCAGTCTCACCATGTAGCAACATTTATCATGTTTGCTTTGACCTTGATGCTCAGTAGAAAATGCCACGACAGAGTCACAAAATGTAACCAGACTGGGTGCATCAGTGCAGGCCAGTCTAGCCATGTAACAAAACATATCATGTTTGCTTTAACCTTGATGCCGGTAAAAAATGCCATGCCATGTCCAGATCATTTAATCAGACTGGCTGCAGCAATGCAGTCCAGTCTAGCCGTGTAACATCACATATCATGTACGCTTTAATGTTTATGTCCAGTAAAAAATGTCATACCATAGTCAGAAAAAACAGACTGGTTGCAGCAATGCAGGCCAGTTTACCCTCGTAACAACACTTATCATGTTTGCTTTAACCTTAATGTGCAGTAAACAATGCCCCCACCCTCCAAACCATAGGCCCACTCCAGTGCACATACAAGCAACCACACGCTTTAATTCAGCATCAATACACATTCACTGGGGAACCCATGTGCATTAACTCACGCACCCATACACATTAACAGCATTCATAACACTTTTACCTGTGCACCTACCACATACGCTCTCCAATTCACACACGTGTCCACACAACATACACTCTTTCATTCTCACGTGCACCCAAACAACATACGCTCATTCCGTCACACACAGCCGCGTACACATACACGTTCTTTTCCCTTACCTGCAGCCTGGCCCAGAATGCACTCTGCCACCATCAGCAAAGGCTCCCATGATAGCTTTCAGGCTCTTTGGCTCCCGCACAACATGATCAGAAAGCAGGAGGCAGGTAGAGCTTTCTGGTTCCTGCACATAGGCGGAGGGGCCAGCGCACTCGCTGCATGAATTCCCAGGTGCTCTGAATGTGCAGAGAGGTGCAGGAATACCCCTTACCACATTCAAATCTGCAGTAACCCAGCCTACATCCCCAATGGGCCATGCAGGGCTGGGGAATCAAAAAACCCCTTGCTTTGTATGGCCCATTGGACAAACACACTGGGTTACACACAGTAAAGTAAATAATATACATTTAGTCGGTTACATTTAACAATGAACATCCTAACAGCACATGCTTTGGGGGCATTGTTTTATGTCACCCTGTGAGACGTGTACAATTCTGCTCCGCCTACCCACCGATATAACCCCCGCCTCTAGCAGATCTTTCCCCTATGTATAACGGGACCTGACCTGGTGACTAGCACCCTTGTAACCACTGCTCTGGTTCTCAGGCATGGAAACCTCACCTTCATTGATGACCTCTCACGCGTCGCAGGCTGTACCCTTTCCTCTGGCAGAGACTAATGTCATGGCCGCACAGCCCTTTGGGTTTATGTATTTGTGCGAACCAATCATATCATCTTAAATCACTTTCCACATCAACGCCTCGAATGGATGCGGTCTGCTCTGCCTGTGGCTCAAGTACATCCAGGGCCTATGCGAATTAAAGTACTGTCGAATACAAAAGCCTGAAAAATGCCTTTGTTTGTACAGATGGCAAAAAGTCCCAGGCGGCCAAGCTGGAAACATCACCTGTGCAACACTGGGTGAGGAATGAGACAGCTTTCAGGCTGCCCACAGGCATACAAAAAAGGTATAAACGAGGCTCTTGCAGCAAAAATGTTATGCTTCCAAGAACCGCTAGCTCTGCACTTAAGCTTGTAAGGGGATTCTCCAAGCAGCCCTCTATGTTTAGTTGCCAGTCCTAGGGCCTTTTTTCACACTGGATATAATGTATTGATGGGAGAGTGGGGGAGAAATACGGGGAACGAGGGAATGAGAGAGAAAGAAAGAAAGCAAGAGACAAAGAGAGATGAGGAACCGAGCGAGAGCGTGTGACAGCGAGAGATAAAGAGAGAGCGACAGACAGGGAGAGACAGAGAAAGTAAACATGGAAGCAGTCTGCAGAGGCCACTTGACGGTGTGTGGAGATGGGACCATGTTGTGCCATAATATCCCTTTTCATACAGATGTTTTGCTGGGCTATATAATGCCCTCTCCGGCAGTGTATGCCAGCTCTCACTATGCCAGGGCAAGTTTCTCTGGCCCACAAACTGTAGTCAATTGTTCCGGCCTACCTTCTGCGTGCACAGGGAAGCCTCATAGATATTTCAACTGCAGTGCCACACACATCCTTCCAAGGGGTGGCTACACAATGAGGCCGCACTTGAGGCCAGTAAGCTGCTAGTGAATCTTGCACTAGCCATTTATGAAGCCAACAACGCACTCCTTTACAACTGCAGCATTAGCTTTTTCCCATTTCATGACATGACATTTTATATCACTGCCCATTTTCATGTGTGATCCATTGGTTCTTCACCCCAGAGTAAATAGATGGATGGAATCCCATTATGAGAGGCCACTATGAGGTTCAAAGAGGTCCTCTTCCTCACCCTCACTTACGAGGAGAGACACGGCCTTATCTGAGCTTGAATTGAGCCAGTGGTAGCCCATCAATGACAGTCAGGAAGTGCCCCATGGTGGTGGCCAGTGGAAACTGTTCCATCCACAAGAAGCAGAACATATGTGTTGTTGGCCTATGTATAAGGGTAGATAAGTTCAACTAAGGCCCTTATATAAATATTGAACAGTATGGGGAAGGGCGAGGAAGCCTGATGCACTCTGCAAGTCAGAAGTAAGAAATGTGACCCAAAAGGTGCAGTCATATCAGATTGGGGCTGTTAAGTTACAAACAGCTTGAGCCGAGTAAGAACAGTGCCCAAAATGGTTGATGGTTCATAAAGCTGCTGGGTAGTTCAAAACGTCCCAGCCTGAGACACTGCCACCACCTGACACCGTGTGCAGATCCTCCATGATTGACACCACGAGAGACTCTGCACCACAAGCTAGACAGAGGTCTTTTTGTTGATGATCTAGGAACCCAGATGGCTAAATAGGGTTCCTGATATCTCTGATCACAGCCCCCTCAGTAACCTGGGGCAAGATGTGAAGCAGGGAGATAGAATGAAGGCTACTTGGGTTGTGATATTAAGTGTAGACTTTGTTTTATATTGAGCTAGAAAACAAAATGTTCAAATGAGGAGGGTCAGAAGCACGAGGCAATGTTGCTGTTTGCACAGGTCAAAGGACGGCTTATGGTTTTTGTATGTGATTTTGGGGAAGACAGTTATTACACCATGCTAAAATCCTCTTTATATGTATTATATTGGTTGGGTAGCCTTGTGTATGTCCCTTCACTGAAGAAACACATGCTCAAAGTGCCGTAAACTATTCTCAAAGGTTTCTTTAGACTTATGATTAATGGTGGTAGTAACAAAGTTTTTATGTGCCACTTAATGCCAGATTCAACTTATTACGCAGTTTAGTGGTACTCAGTTTATTGACCTGAGAAGGATGAATGGTTGAATCGGAATATGTGAACTTACGAAGTGCAAGCTGGCCCCCATCTCTGAGCTGAGCACTTAACCTGTGAGCTATTCTAGGATATAAAGGTGGTGCCATTTGCACTCCACTGATTTATAGAGACTTGTCTTCACCTTTAGTTGGGGCCTGACACACTAGGTCCTTTTGATTGTGCCTTTGATGAAATGTTCTCCTTTGGGGCAAACTGATGCAAACCACAGATGATCAATTCTGTACACTGAGTATAGGTCAGTGAATGATCAGGCTCCTTGGAGATTGGCTGGGAGTTAGTTAGGCCCACGCTGAAGAGGATAGGGTTGGAGAAGACAATCAAAGCTTCTCCAGTTCTTAGAGGTGGGAGCACAAGGCCAGAGGAGGAGACCATTTGTGGGCTGTGGTGTATATAAGAATGATACAATGAAAGATGCAATGCTCCAAATCATTAATGTGATAACTCAGGACTCTGCAACCTTTGGCTTTCCTGATGTTTTGAACTGCAAGACCAATCTGCCCAAGCCAGCTGAGTATGTGGTGAGGGATAATGGGGGTTATAGCCCAAAACATCAGGCGAGCTGCACGGTCCTAACCCTGAGATAACTAACCTGGCTATGTACGTTGTGGTAAAGACGTATTTAAAGTATGACCTGAATGGGGTGTAGGAACAACCACGTGTAGGTTCAAACGTGTCAGGTTATTGAGAAGATCGATGGTAACTGAAAGTTAGTATTCATTGGGCAAGATGATAAAATGGTTTAATGAAAGTTTGCCACAATCTTTTGCCAAATGGCAACTTTGCCGAATACATTTTTTCCAAATTTGCTTTTTTTTTACCACAATCAGCAGTGAGAGACCTACGCTTCGACTCCCACCCCAATATATGCCTTACCCCACCTTATCATTAACTGGTTTTAGGTAAAAGGAAAACGACAAAAGAAATGCTGCAAAAATGTTTTCGACAAAGTTGCCATCTGGCAAAAGTGATGTATACCGACAAAATCACCTAGAACCACAGAAGAATCGCCGTGAAAGTGAACAACCCTGTCTCGTGGGTCTGTGCACCCATAATGGTGTGACATCTGTTTATTTAACTTAACCCTACTTTGGGGGTGTAGACAATTCACCAAGATAAACTAAGAGATATTTCAGCAGAATCCAGATTTATTTGGCAAAGTTTCCACAAATCGCCAATACATTAGATTCAATTCCTTGCTGGCATCCAGCGGTGGCAGGGAAAAGGTTATTTATACTTTTGTTCAGTGCTTTGGGCTTCATTTCTCTTAGAATATTATTGTTGGTATGTCTTTCAGTTACTAAGTCACGTAAGCAGGATTGATGAAGTATAGAGGTACCAAAGCCAATCGTCTTGCTCCTTCTCAAGCAAACATGTATGCATCTATTTTAAATAGTCAAAATGTTAGTAGGAGCTGGGTTATCTACCTCTTCTTATTTATGCTTTCATAATCAACGTTCCGATGGATTCCCACGTGCTGTTGTAAACACTAGTGCAGTTCAGAAGCCACATAATTAAAACTGTGGTAAGGTCTTAATGGCCCAGAGTATAATTGTAAACAGTTAATAGTTTGTTCAACCACCTTGGTTAAAAGTGGATACTCGTGGTCTTAATAGGCCTCCTGAGAGATCCTGGGGAATTGCACACTTTCCAGATACCCAATGTGCAGGGTTTCATCGAGGGATTCTGCAGAAAATATGTTGCTGTAATCTGTCATTCTTAGTATCATGGAGTCCTCTTTTTGATATACCATTTTTTGATAGTCTATCTTTTGATAGTCTACATTTTTGTCAACTGCATTTGATCGATTTGACCATATACAAATTACATTTATACTTATATATGTCCATGTCTGTATGTGGGTAGGGGACTAGGGAGGTGGGGTCATAGGGATTGAGGTGTATGAAGAGGGGGATAGTCGGCATACCCCCATATCGAAAAACGATTGAATTCAGGTTGACCACGTGTAGTTTACTAAAATGTAGATTAGTCTGTCAAACAACATAGATCCTTCTTTCCCTACAGTGCCAAAGTCCTGCTTTATGATTTATGATTTGTGTTACCCACACTTTATAGGCTTGTAATGTTGGTGAGAGAGGAGACATAGATTATTGTGGTGTGCTTTAAAAGTGTTGTTGACCCATGCCTGAGTCACAATAATTGCCATAATGTGTTGGTTTGTTAGTTTTTGCATTGGTTCATTTAATAATAAACATACTCATGTTGTATATATGCATCACCTCTTCCCCGATCACCCTCTACGCATGCACTCACACACCCACACACACACACACACACACACACACGCACACACACCCACACAAACAAAGAGACCATCTCAGTTGTAGACAAATAGTGCAAATATGATTATATCCAAAATAATTATCAAACATGTATTTGATTAATATCATTGAATCTGGAGTCATGGGGATATTCAAAGCATTGGATAACTTGAATACATTTTTACAAAAAATGGTTCACTGAAAAGCATGAAATTTCGATTGATGGAAAATAAATGGGAATTTGCCAAGGTTCCATGTGTAGTGTATGCATACTCCAATAGTTGCGAGTTTGAACACATGTCTTTTCTGTCTCTTGCATTGTGCTGTTGAACCTATGGTAACTGATAATAAGACTCACATTTGTATGGAAAAGACATTTATGTCTGTATTTATCCATATTTCATTTTTGACCATTATTTCTGTATGTATCCACATTTATTACTTGTCATATAAAACGATAATTTGAAACCAACAGTTTTCTGCATATATTCAAATAATAAACCTTATTTATAAAAACACACAATGGAACTGCATTATTCCCCATCAATGCCAGCTTCATTTTTACCATAACAGCAAACGGTTGCTCCTGTCCTTGATCCTGGCATATTAGATATGTTGTCAACATTTTAAAGAGCTTTAATGCTATTTTTCCACACAACATTTACACTCTTCATGGTGCCAGTTTGCAACGCGATTGAGCTGCGATCATGTTTAACAGCATAGAGAAGCAAGCAAAAAGACCTGCTTTTGAGTTTCTTTCCCATTTTTATAAATACAGAGAGAAAGCAGATTGATTTCAATCTTTGTTTATGTGTAAAAATCAGTAAAAACAGAAAAATCAGGGAGCCTTAATTATAATGAGCCCAAATGCCCTCATTGTTTTGTTTCCTTCAAGCCTCGTGCTGATTTCTCTGATTGGTGAAGGTTTGAGCACTTCGTGTTTAGAATTCAAGTCCCAGCATAAAACCTTCAGCGAGCTCAGACCAAGGTTTTGGTTGAAAAAGTATTATTACCAGGCAAAACCCTTGAATCACATTCCTTTATTGGGCTTTTTATTGAAGCGAAGATGTTGAAAGGTATGGAGTGGAGGATAGCCATGTGTGTAATTGTGCTCAACCAGGAATTTGATCTGTGTCCGTCCATTTGTTACAGCCCGTCACCTAGATACTAGCTTTCCCCCACTTACTCTCGTCTTCCCTCTTTCTCCTCTGCCTCTTGACAGGGAGCTTCCTTCTTGTCTCTTAATCTCCTGTTTGGTTTTCCTTGCAATGCTGTTTTATCTGAATGTCTCCTTTGTGTACCAAATTCTGCCCATGGGAACATCACTCCTGGTTAAACTTGATATTTCTTGATAGGGTATGATGTCCAGAATTCCTACAGCAAATATTTCCAAAAATAAAGGGCAGCCTAACCCTATTTGCAATTTCAATACCATGACAGGGTAGTTCCCTTGACGTTGGAAGATTCTTTTGAGAATAGGCAAAGGCCTGGTGAAGAGGCTTCCTGAGGTTTCCAACATCTATTCATGTGTTGTGGCTGCACTGAATCGTACCTGTTTTCGGAGTACAGCAGATGCCAGGGAAAGACCATTATTTCAAAGGAAGACATTTTAGTGACTGTTGCTGGAGCTCTGCATTGGGCCATTAAGGAAGGTGGCGGTAGTAGGTCTTAACCACTTACACCGGAATGCTTATACCGCTCAGTGCACAACTGCCTGCAGGTTGAGTCAACATAAGAGTTTGCTCTTCACAACCAAGCGCTCCCACATTTTGTCATCACTTCACTTGTGAAGGGTCCCATTCAATCTGATTCAATTGTTTGGGGAAGAAAATGCATGATTGATTATTAAATGAGCTGCTGTTTCTGCTTTGGATTTGGTTCGGGTACTCTACCCGTTTAGTTAAAAAAGCTGGTATGAGTAAGGACACATTTTTTTCCTGTAGCAGATAAAGTTACCCGAAAATGAAGAGTGATGGATGGAAGGTTTTCAATAAATCATAACCACTGATATTAATCGCAGCATTCTCCCAAATGATTGCGTTTCAGCCTTCTGTGCCATGACAGTAGTGGGAATAACTATATACAAATCAAGAATGGTCCCATTCAGAAAGGGGAAGCCAAGCCAGAACTGGTTGGCCATGTCCGTTCTGCAAGAGACAAAATGCGGCCCGGCATGCTTAGCCTCACTGGGCATCATAATTGAGGTTTAAGGACCCAAATCTTGGCATACCTGTCCCATTTAGGGTAAGAGATGGAAAAGGTATGTATTGAATCCTAACAACTAGCATTGCTGGGGGCAACCATACAACCCAACGTTCTAGCACATCAAGCAACTTTCCAGATAAAATCAACTTGGAGACCTCTCTAAGGCAAATGCATCTTGCTTTTCTTTGATGGTGCTCTGTGCATGGCAGAAGTGGGTTGAAAAGGAGCACACACTAGTCACTCCTCTCAATGAATCTCAATGCCCTGCATCATGTGGGGCCAGTTTGTAATTTCTTGCGAAGTCTTCCTAGCACCTCTATCCTCCGGGGTTATTGGAGAATAAACACGCTCTAACATGAGGCAATGGAAGAACATGGGAATTACCCATTGAACAAGACTGGATTCCGGCTAGTGGGCAGATAACCCAATAGGTATTTGGAAGCATCTTTGGTATTGATGCAGTATCCTCAGATCTTCATTCGCTAGACAGTTTTCATTAGATAGAGGAGCGTATGCTTTTGGCAGACTCAAGGTCAAAGAAAATAGAAGGCTGTCACCCTGATATCTGCAAGCTACCGCACTGAGAAACACAGCATCTCCGGAGGCCTACGATCCACCAGATGTAAGGACATATGCAGACTCGAACTTCACCGGTGCAGATAAGAAAAAACAGTCAAAAGGCTTTCTCTATCTTTGCCTCGTGCTTCTGGAACCTCCTCCCCTTCAACATCTGACTCTTCCCCTCGTTTCTATAGTTCAAGAAGGAGCTCAAGATCTTCTTCCTCAAGGAATGGCTCCTCCCTAACACGTAGGTCCACTCTGCACCACACCTGGCACTGGGTGATCTGATCCCCACTGTTTCCTCCCCTGGTTACTTACAGACTCCATTGCTGACAATTGCCCTCCCTCCCCGGTTGTTAGATCCCCACTCCCTTGTTTCTCTGCCCACTAATCTTGTTATTCCCCCTTTGATTGTAAAGAACTCTGTTGCTTCCCGAAGCTAGGTCCGCGCTGAATAAATACCCTAATAATAATAATAATGATGATAATAATAATAATAATAATAATAATAATAACAATAATAATAGATGGCAGACTCAATAATGCACTCAAATAGGTTTTATTTTTAATAACAAGTATATAGGCCAGGATTACACTTCGTGGGTGTCGGCGAGTTTTACCAGTACCTCTCACAAAGGTGTTTTATGGAACTTGGCTTGCCTCGCACAACACATGCTTGCTCTTTTTATTCGATACTTTGCTCTATATCTTACAGTTCCCTTACCATACCTTCAGAGTGTCAATAGGGAATCCTCTCTCATGATCTCATGGGATTTGTGACACAGTTTTTCAAAGTTCAAAGTCTTGTTAGACGGATGTTTTATCTTTTCGGTGTGGGAGTAACCTTCAGTTTCCCAATATAGATGCTTTTCCTAGGCATTCGTTTTCACAGTTCTCGATGAGACTTTGAGCTCGGTTTCCCAACATGTAGAATTTCATCATTCAACCACTTTCTAATTTTGCTGTGGGACCTTTGCCTCAGTTTCTCAATAGGCAGTGTTAATAAGACACCCACTTTCTCGGTTTGCTCCTGGACTTTGGACACAGTTCACCAGCCCGCGGTGCTTCATAATGCAACAATTGCCCTTATTTTGGTATGTGATTTTATAGCCAACACACAACATTTAATTAATCAACCACTCTCTCAGTCCCCTATGGGACTTTTTGAGTGAGTTTCTGAACATGCAGTGCTTCATTGGACCATGTTACAAAGGGACTGCTTTTGCAGATAGGCAATGCAAATAATTTAAAAAGTATATAGTATATAAACTAAATTGCAGGAGGGACTTTAGACCCAGCTTTCCAACAAACAGTGTATCTTTAGTAAACACCTCTCAGTTCATGGGTAGATTGTTTCCCAACGTGAAGCTTTTTCATTAGGCAATTATTTCCTCGGTTCACTGTGGGACCTTTGACTCACTTTCCCAAAATGCAGCATTTCATTGTATCCCACTTCCAAACAGTACCTTCCAAGGCGCTGTGGCCCATCTGATTCTGGCCTTATGATCACTGCTACACCTCTGTGTTTGCTCCGGTCTTATGGAGGCATTTACAATTCTGCAAGCTGCTCTTCTAAGCTGAGGGAGAGGGTAGGGGCGGGAGGGGGAGTTGGCACTGCTTCGCTTGGTCTGTATTTTCTGGAATGTCCCGCTTGGTCCCCTCAGCCGGTGACCTCTTTCTTTAAGCCGGGAACACACGCTGGATCTTCACATTGATATTGGGGTTCCCAGTTCCTCCCTCAATGGAGACCCATTAGGTGTCACAAATAGTAGGGACCTTCTCATTACTTGAAGGGCCTCTCTGGCTGGTGTCTTCCCGACAGTAGGATACTGTTTTCTGTTCTCCAGGTGTACCTTGCATACGTGGCTGGATAGGTACTTATGGCATGCTGTAAGTTGAAAACCACTTCCTATCTTCCCCCTTTGTGTTTCGGGAGACCCATTGAGCCACAGGTGGAGTCCGATGATTACCCACCTGAAAAAAGGCTCTGGGTTTGTCATCTCTGGGCTCCTGTGCCAAATCAGATTTACCACAGCGTCTTGATTGTATAATTAGAATTGTCTAGTGATAGGGCTGTTCCCTTGCACTGCAATCATATCTGCACTTGGGAGAATATGGAAATCATTTCGCTGTTGGTTGTTCATCATCGTTAGGGTCTGTGATTGGTTTTCTGCATTAGCTTGGCTCTCCCCCAGATGTGTATCCATTTTGATAAGTTCCCCATGGATGCCCCCAAGAATGGGAAAAGTGTCCACTTTTTAATTTCTGACTTTATCAAACCCTCTGTTTTGGATGAACCCGTTGTTTTTCTCCAATAAACCACAAACTCATTAGCTTTCAATAGTTTGAATGGATCTATGAGATCACTGCGACCCCCATAATTGCGACGGACGTAAATGCTGACTTTTTTCTTTTTATTTAACCCCCTTTACACCACATAGATATGCAGTGGGAGACCCCCCACAGCCCTCCCATATTACTATAATATCACATACCCCCCCCACAAATATATGTGGCGTAAGGGGGGAGTTAAAAAGTCGGCCATTTTGGCCGTAGTAATTATGAGGGCGACATTTTGTCCCAATTGAATATATGTGTAAATCTGGAAGGGGCATAAAAAGATGAAAAAAGTCAGAAAAGGATGAATTGGGGAGTAAATAAAGAGAGGGGTGTGGAAGGGGCTGGGAGTGGGGCTTAGGGGGGCTAACAAATTAATTCTCAAATAGTGAACATTGAAAGAATTGCCAATATAGTCAATTGTCAAAAATCAACAAACATTTTTTGAGTGACTTCTTACTTTCACAAAGCAGATCTCTCACCTTCCAGCCAGGTATAACGCTCCAAACCCATTCCTTGTATACATTGAGACTGTCTATAGCTATTTCTTTTAGCTGGTGTTGAACAGCAGTGACAGAGGCTTGATAGATGGCCATCATGTGAGCTGCTTCTCACTGCTGTGTTATAGCCGACTGAGGGCACAGCATAATCAACTACCCACACATCCTTAATGCTAAACACCAGCTTATCTACTCTCTCTTCAGAGATTGTCAAAGATCACCCATCGACATATCATGTTGTTATTCCTAAGGAGGATTCTTCATCATAACCTTTTGGGGTGAATTTATGTATGTGCCTTTATTATCGATAATTCATGGACCCTCTTTCAGATGAGGCCTGCTGCACAATCATGCATCTCTGCTAGACCCTGGGCTTGCTTTTAGATTCCTTTTATAGAATATCACATTAAAAATGGGAATCCTTGTAGGGCCACAAGCCAACTAGTAGTTTGAAAGATTGCCATTTTATGTTCTTTCACAGTATAGGTACTAACAGGCTTAATTAGCCTAGCATGTGCTCTTGATGGTCAGATCATGCTTTTGGTAAAGTACAGCTGTTAGGCAGGTATTTGAATGTATTGTTTCCAAAAGTGCTTCTTGTTATTTCTGGGATTTTTCAAACAAGGAGCTTTAGACAGACTCTTTTTCTCTCCTTCCTCACTTGAATATTTTCTTCAGTAGGTTGATGATTGTTCATTTTCATTTTCATTTCAGATTTTTATTTATGATTTACACAATATGTACAATTTCGGGGTCTGGCAAAATAATGAGGTGTTCATTTTCTAATGTTTGACCCCGCCATTAACAAAAGGATTGTTTGGTTTTGAAAGAGAATATATGTGTAGATTAGGATGGGCAATAAACAAGTGAAAATAAGGGGGGTGGGGTGAAGGAGGGAATGGGGTAAAAAAAGGGGGAACGAGAGGGGTGTGGAAAGGGCTGGGAGTGGGGATAATGGTGCAAACAAATTAATTCTCAAAAAGAAAAAAACGAAATAAATAGCCAATTTTCATTACAGGGCCCTTCGAGTTTATGATCCATAACCTATTTATATACTACATGCCAGTTCCATCATATTATTTCTATCTAGGGATCTAAGGACTTCATATGGCTTGTTGAATTAGTGGTTTTAAAATGCCTCTCAAGGGAATCTCCTGAGAATTTGGTGTGGCCCTGCCAGTTGATGGTACATGAGGGCATGTCCAGGTTGGTTTTGCACAACAGATGTTCTCAGAGTCAGTCAAGATATTGAGAAAGAGATTCCCCTGCCACTCCTTCTTCCTAAGAAGGATCTCTGCTTGAATATCAGGGTTATATCAATTAATGGGAACCAGCCTTTTATCTACTTCTCCTGGACTGCAATCTTCTCTCTGGCTGTCTCTGGCTTTACCCATTCTCATATGGAGGTGGTAGGACATTTTTAAAAGAAAATGTTTCTTTTCCTATACTTGTGTTAGCCTTTTTTGAGGGTCCATATCTATCTTGTCAAACAGGATGTTTTTTATGGTCTTCAATAATAGTTCCATTTCCATTATATCATATTATATATCATATTATATATTTGCAGGCAGTCGAGAACTATTTCAACTGCATTTTCTCCCCCTCTTTCCCCATATCAGGAGAGGGAGGCTGCAGCAAAAAGGTTTCTTCCAACATGGGTTTACACATTTTACAGGGTTTTTGTGCAGGGAATTCCTTCCCTGCCAGGTTTGATGTTTGCTTTTGAAAGTGCACTCTTGTCACTGGGGAGCATTCCCTGATTGGGAACCAGCTAGAGAGTACGTCTTGGGATTGCCATTTTGATGTCCCATACTTTACTGCAAACCTTAAGTCATCTGTCTCACATCTCTAAGGATGAAACCTTGTTGTCTGTTGCATAGTGTCTTAGTGGAGACCAGGATTCATTTGAGCAACATCTCTAGGGAAGCATTTCCCTTTCCTTGGAATAGTGCTGTCGGGGGGAAATTCTGCCGGGGTCGGCCGGGCCGTCCGCGGACCTCCAGGCAGGGAGGCCCCAACTCCTCCCGTGTATATCCCAGATGAGATGAGATAGAGTATGAGACGCACACAAGGAGCAAGGTGACTCTGCTGTTTATTAGACAAAACGGCAGGGATGGGTCAAGGAGCGTACGCGTTCGTCCTGACACACACACAATCGTGGGGCTCGCAGGCCCTTTTTACTGTATTATGACGCGCTACTTGCGTCACTTCAGAAAGTTAACAAAAAACCTATCGCCACTCTTAATTGGGTGTTCGAGTGGTAGGGTTAGTATAGCACACATATAGAGAAAGATATTAGTGGACAAGGTGTAGTCAGGTGGTATATCTGGGTTGTCCCTACAATTAGATACATGAGAATTGTTACATGAAGACTCCTGAGGATTGGCTAAATTTGCTGGCGTCAGTGATAAGAGCCCCATGTTCTGATTGGTGCGCCCGTGAGCTTCCCAGCCTGGGACCACCGTCGTTCCCAGCTCTCGGTGTACCTGTAAGTTGCAACAATGTTTCACTATGGGTACATGCAGACAATGTGAGGACTTATTCATAGCTGGACGGGGGACCGCTCCCACTGTTGCAGATGTCCATTGAGCCTTTCAAGTGTATCTGCCAGTGTCTCGTAGCGAGGGATCCAGACGCCTCTGTTCTCCTGGGTTTGGCATCTCGTCAGGTTCGGCTTGGTCACGTGGGGAGGGACCGTGAAAGAGGCAGAATTCTGCACAATTAATATTGTTTTTCTACTGCGCGTCTGGTTTAATTTGTCGGTGTGACTTTAACGTTGGTGCGCATTCTGAAAGCCTATGTAAAAATAATAAAGATGCATGTCCGTGAATATGCCTGTCGCCTACGTCATAGTACTGAGTATATTCTTCGTGTAGGTTGGTGTGGGAATGTCCAGTGTGTACATTTGTACAGATGTGCTTCCCGTTGTCTAGGTCGTCATGGCATCTCTAACGACGTGTAGATTTTAGTCTAGTTGATCCGTGCCGCAGGTGTCGGCATGGCCAGTGCGGGCTGCTGGGCAAGCAGATGGACACATCCGTATGTTCCTGTACCAGGGTATCTGGTCGTCTGGTAAATGGACAAACTCTTCTCGTGGCGGGTGTTTGGGTCGTGACCCTCTAGGCCAAGCGCGAGAGGCGAAGGACGGGAGCCTGGTCTTCCATTCTCCCACTTCAGTCCCCCCTCTGGTCGACTTGTCGACCACAAACATATCCTTCTCGTTATCTCCTCTTACTCGCCATATCTTAGTTATTCCTCCGAGATGTCCATAGTGGTTTACATGATCTTCAAAGGACCAATACATATATTCACAGGTACCTCCAGGAGTACAGTATACCCATCTTCCTATGTAGCTCCTGGGGTTTCTTGGGTTCTCGATCTTCACTGATGGTGGGTCTAGATGGTTGGTAATTATTTGAGTGCGCAGCTTCTCCCTCTCCTGTATTATTACACCTGTATGCTGGCCGTCATCTGCTGGCATCAAGGGGTGCACTCCCACCATTTCCAGCAACTCGTCAGTAGTGCGTGCCTTTCGTGCCTTCCAAAATCTAATTATGATCAGGGTAGCTCCAGCCAATATAGTACAGCCCACTATTATTTTCAGTCCATCTGACAGCCAGGATGGCATCCATGACCATAATAGTGAAAACCAGCTCTTATCCTTGTTCACACCGTTGCTTTCATCCATCATTTTGGAGTGCATCTGGGCCAATTGCGAAACTGCTTCTGTCAGTGTACCATTGTCAGCATCATTGGCAGGTATGAACGTGCAGCATGATTGTCCTATCTTTGCACAAACTCCTCCTTCCATTGCTGTGAGAAGGTCCAATACATATCTGTTCTGGAGTGCTACCATCCTTACAGCTCGCAGCTCCTCTTTTATTGCGTTGAACCCATTTACTGTAGAATTGATGGTCATCATTAGTTCCCATCTAGTTATTTGGAGCCATTTTGCGTTTGCGTAAGCCTGTAGTCCCGGGTGTATTATTGAGGAGAAGAACATTGCTGCTCTGCTAAATAGTCTGTGTTCTGGCGGTATTGATGTTAGTGCCGTTTCCGACCTTCCCCACAGGTAATTTCCTGTCAGCGGCTCTCCTTGTCTTTTTCTTCTATTTAGGACAGTGTCATTGCTGTTGGTCCTGTTCCCTTGCTCCTCCTGAAGTGGTGCAGATCTCTTTCTTCTCTTATCCCCTTCATTCATTCTAGGAAATTTCGCCACATTGACGTGCTTCTTAGGTACCACTAGTGATGGTACATTGACGTGTACCATTGTGCACACACCATTCCACAGGGGAGGCAGTGTATGGTATGCCTTTTCTCCACAGGCCCAATAATGGTCCATTATTACTGCTGTTCCCGCTCCCCCCTCAGGTAACTCCGTC
Organism: Ambystoma mexicanum; assembly: GCF_040938575.1. NCBI lineage: Eukaryota > Metazoa > Chordata > Amphibia > Caudata > Ambystomatidae > Ambystoma > Ambystoma mexicanum. Next base: position 383,009,602 of record NC_090926.1, on the reverse strand, counting down.
ACACTTGCACAATTGGTGTTATATCCTACGTCCACCTCTCCTTTATGCTGGTAGCATACCTTGGGCGCAGTCAACGGTAGTATCGTTATTGGGTCTTCATCTTCTTCTACCCACGTGAGCATTTATACATACTTGATCCACGTCGTCCAACATCGGTGATTGTGTGTCTCGATGGTTGAGATAGTTTCTTTTGTTACCATGTTGCTGCCAATCACTCCTATCTCCCAGCTGTTGTCCAGATACACCTTTCCTGTTATCGTCAGTAGCGGCCTCTCCCAGCATCCTTGTTTACCCGGAACTTCAGTGGCGTACCAATCACATGGTAGATACTGCAGTGTTACTTTCTGTGTTTCTCCTTTTGCAGGGCCACTTGTTATATATTTGAATGCTTCAGCATGTAAACTGGTCTTGTGATAACTCAAGTAGGTCTTGAGGAAGTTGTTTTCATATGGGTATGAGTCTTGTGTTTTCCATGTCATGTGCACTACAGTTCCTTGGAATCTTCCTTTCGTCTGGAACAGTGCCAAGTATATTATGCACTGCGCTATCTTCTCATTTATTTCTGTGGCAACAAATGTTCGTGAAGCACTCATGGCGTATGGTATTAATGAGCAGACGTAGCAGCTATCGTCAGTTGTCTGCTTACCAATGCGGGTCATGTGTTGGTACCATATGTTGTTTGTGACGTGTGCTGAATCTTGTACATAATTATCAATACCTTTATTGTCTGAGTATGTGCTGCGTTTAACTCTATTTTGCTTGGGTGCAATGTTACTACTACCACCTGACGTAACACCTGTTGCAGCAAGGAACGGGGGTATATTAGGTTTGGGTGCAGCAACAAAATTGATAGCACAGCTGTACTGCCAGACAGAGGCAGCCAAAAATCCGGTGATCATCAAAATCCCTATTATTTTTATTACAACTGCTAATCTCACCGGCATTTTGCTCTTACCTTGCTGCAGTCCTGGCAGCGTATTCTTGCGACGTTAAAGTTGCCCGCCTAAAAATTCTCAGAAATGCTCGTTTTTAGATGTTAGTTTTGTTTTATTTAAGCTCTCCCTATCAAATAGTCATTCAGTGCCCAGGCGAAGAGCTGCTCCCACGCTACTCTAAGTGATTGGTCTCTTAGGACCGGCAAGTATGGGCGGAGGTGGGGCATGTAATATTCTATGGCCAGGAGGAAGGCTGTGTAGTAGACACGTACCCTTCTTCTTTTTAGGTATGTTGGCCTTTTTATTCGTATACAAATTGGTGTGACAATTCTTCTGGGTAGTTATCGTCTGGGAGTACCATCTACGCCTGGACAGTGGACTTGTTAATTAGCTTTCTACTTAACAATACAATAATACGCAGTTCCTGTATGTGCGAGAGAAAAAAGAGAACATTCACGTGTTTACATGTGTATTTGTGCGAGAGAACATTCAGTTTAAGTTGCAATTATACAATAATACGCAGTTCCTGTATGTGCGAGAGAAAAAGAGAACATTCACGTGTTTACATGTGTATTTGTGCGGCCAGTGGCTTTCAGTTTAAGTTACAACTGTCCTTGGGAGTCAATGGGCGGGGGGGGGGTTTTAGCGCTCAGATGGCGGAAGTATTTTTACTCTTTGAACGTGTGACCATGGGGTGGGCAGTGTAGTGATCACCCCTTTCTTCGTCAGTTGTTGTCTCTGGGGTAGCTGGGTAGTGACACGGTAAGGGAACAATTGGGTCGTTGTCTGTGGTAGAACTTCCTTCCGCTGTTGCTGTTCTTCCAATGGACCTGTCGTTGGCGCTGGGGCGGGTCTGCAGTTTGTATATCTTTACATCATGTAGGTGGTTCCAGGCACGTTTGTCCTTTAGTTTTACTGCTCTTGTTGATACGTCTTCTACCAGATGTGGGCCGGTGAACCTTTTGTCGTTCCACCTCCTATTGAAATTGCGAAGTAGCACGTGGTCACCTTTGGCAAGTTTGCACAAGTTCTCTTTTTCTAATTCTGTACTGGCGCCTTCTTCTTTATTTCTGGTGGACCCGCCCCGCGTGCGCTCGAGTTGTTGAGACACAAACACAACACTAGTAATCAAAGACGACACATATTGATACATTTCATCACCTAGTACACTCGCTGAACTTTCGTGGTCAGTGAATGCCCTTGACGTTGGCGTTAGGGGAAGGCGCATTTGACGTCCAGTAACCACCTCGTGTGGGGTGAGGTGGTGGTCGGACCCTGGCCTGTTCCTTAGTTCGAATAGGGCTAACGGAAGGCAATACAACCAACTTTTCTTTGTTGTTTGTTGTATCTTTGCAATTGCCTCCTTCAATAAGCCATTTAGGCGTTCACATACACAGTTAGCCTGTGGGTGATATGCACATGCAAATTTGTGCTTTATGCTCAGCAGGGCTGTGATATGTTGGAACATTTCGCTTGCGAAATGTGGGCCGTTGTCTGATCTTAACACCTCGCACACTCCCCACCTGGGGAAGACCTCCCTTACTATGAATTTGGCTGCTCTAAATGCATCTGGGTGTGAACAGGGCCCTGCTTCAATCCACCTAGAAAATGGGCATACTACTACAATCATGTACCTATTACCTTGACATATGTTGATCATATCAACATAGTCAATGTGAAGGTGCCGAAAAGGTCCTTCTGGCCGGGGTATGGTACCTCTTATCACTTTTAGGGTATGACCGGCCGTAAACTGTTGGCATGTGAGACAATTGCTGATAAAATTTGACACATGACAATTTAACTCGGGACAGAACCAATCTTCTCTAATTCGTGCTGCAATTATTTCCTTGCCTGTATGGGCTGGGTGATGTAATTGGCTCAGGGCGGTATTTAAAAGTGCCAACGGTATTACAACTTTCCCAGTACCACCCTGGCGCCATAGTGCGTCGGTTGGTGACATTGTACATCCTCTTTTTACCCATATTTCCTTTTCGGCCATTGGTGCTGCTGCTTGTAATTCCATAATCTGTGTGGCTGGGAGATGGGTGTACCCTTCTCTTATTAACATCTCCCTAGCCATTCCCCTCCCTCTCCCTCTCTGTGAGTCTGTGGGGTTCCATATCTCACCAAAGTATGCAGCATATTTCGCATGTGCGTCTGCTGCTGCATTCCCTTTTGAGACGTGGTCTTCACCATTGGTGTGTGCGGTGCATTTTACTAGGGCTAGCTCTTGGGGGTCGTTTATTACTTCAATTAATTCAGCCAACAAGAGGGCATGTTGCACTGGAGTGCCATCAGCTCTCCTAAACCCTCTTCTCCTCCATTTTGATAGCCCTGAGTGGACAGTGGATGTAACATATGCACTGTCGGAATATATTGTTACACGTTTGTTAAAACTTTCCTTTAATGCCAATATTAGTGCAACTAGTTCAGCGGCTTGAGCAGAGTAATGCTGTGGTAACTGTACACACTTCATAGCCACACACACCGGAGCCTCCATCATTTTTACCACTGCTGCCCCAGTTCTCCGTATCCCATCTCCTTGATCAATAGTTGATGACCCATCAATAAACAAAAGCTCACCTCCCTCTAGTGCATTTTCTTCAACTTTTCTAGTACATGAATATATTTCATTTAGTTGGGTGCAGTCGTGGGCGTAATCTCCCTCCTCAATTATTTCTGCTAGAAATCTTGCAGGGTTAACAGTGCTACATCTAACAATCGCTAGTTCAGCCCTAGACAAAATTATCTCATAACCTGATGCCCTTTGTGTCGTTAGTGTTGACTTGGGTTTATTCAATATTGCAAATAGTGCATGTTCCACAAACAGTGTAGTTGGACACCCCATGGTTATTGCTGATGCCTTTTCTACTGCAAAAGCAGCTGCAGCGAGACCTTGTTCGCAAGGGAAGTGGCCTAACATCACGGGGTCTAAGTGACCGCTATAAAATGCTACTGGTTTATAGCCCATGCTTGTTTTTTGGGCCAATACTGCTTTCATTACTGCTGAGTCGCAATGTGAAAATATAAAAAAGCGTCGCTCATAGTCTGGGGATGCCAGTACTGGAGCTGTTGATATCGCGTCCTTCGATTCGTCAAATGCCTCCCTCATTTCCATAGTCCACCCCAACTTTTTCTCCCCTTTATTTGCTTCCTTCAAACCCTCAAGCAGGGGTCCTATGTATGAGCTGTAATCAAATACCCATGCTCTACAGTAGTTGCATAACCCCAGAAATTGCTGCAGTTCTCTCACAGTCTGTGGCATGGGAGTGCTTGAGATGGCCTGTGCTCTTTGTGGTGCAATCTTTCTTCCATGTTGGGATATCAGTTGGCCAATGTAAAGTACCTGTTCCTGACAGTATTGTATTTTTTCCATGTCTACCTTATACCCCTTTTCAGCCAATATAGTCAACATTTTTAAAGAGTCCTCTCTGCATTTACTTTCGTTTATACTGCAAATTATTATGTCATCCACATACTGTAACACTGTGCTTTCCACCTCAACGTTACCCAAATCCATCTGTATTACTCTATTGAAAATTGAGGGTGATTCACAATACCCCTGTGGTAACCTGGTATGTTTCCATTTTGTATTTCGGTAAGTGAAACTTGTCAAATCTTGTGAGTCGGGGTGTAATGGTATTGAGAAAAATGCATTTTTAAGGTCTATTACTGTAAATCGTGATGCTTCTGCTGGAATGCCACACAATATTGTGGCCGGGTTTGCTGTTACTGGATATTCTGCTTCCACTATGTTGTTCAAGGGCCTGAGGTCCTGTATGAAGCGCCAAGACCCCCCTTTAGCCTTGCGCACTGGGTACACAGCCGTGTTACATGGTGATTCTGAGGGGACCAATATGCCATTGTTTATAAGGGCCGTTATAGTTTCCTATATGCCCTCATCTGCCTCTTTTGACAATGGGTACTGCTTTACTCTTGGTAGTATGGCACCTTTTTTCAATTTTATCCGTACACCCCCTATGCTTTTTATGCATCCTACGTCATAAGGGCTAATGGTCCATAATGATTTGGGCACCTTTGACATATCCTCCTTAAAGAAAGGGACTGGGGTGCATGCAGGTGCCTCAAGTGCCATCGCAATTTTCTGCGCTATTTGTTTGTGAGCCACTCTTAACCATATTTCTACACTCATCATGAACACCATTTCCCCCTCCTCCTTTTCTTCTGAGAACAGCTCCTCATCTGACACCTGGGTCAACCTACATCCTTCTGCTAGTGCTATCACTGCCCCCCATGCTCTTCCTTCTTTGTCTTGGGCGTGCACAGCAATATACTCAGCTGTTGCAATAATGCTCTCAATGTCTATTACAAACACCTTTCCTTCTTGTTCATTAACAGGTGTTTCTGGTCGGAACAGATAAGCTGCTGGCCTCCTCCATATTTTCCCTTCTATCCCTGGCATCCATGCAAATGCCATGTCTGTTCCATACTGGAATAGCTCGCCATCTACTGGTTCCGCCCTAATTGCTGTCTGCCCGCAGTATGCTTGCATAATCTGTCGTGCTGCTAGCATGTTAATCCCTGGAGTAGAGCAAATTATACCATCCTCTGTAAAGGAGATTGTCATATTTAACCTATTCATTATGTCCCTCCCCAGTATATTTACTGGTGAGGCACTATAATACAAAAGTGGAACTGACAGATCATAATCTCCGATAGATAAGGGAACGTTATCAGTAAAAGGAACCAATCCTTTAGCCCCAGAAAATCCTTGGGTGTTCATGGCTTCGCCTGACATCTTAAATTTACCTTCCCTTATGCAAGACCGGGTTGCCCCGGTGTCAACAAGGAATGATAACTTTTTGTCACCTATCGTTACCTCTATGCGTGGCTCCTCCGCACTATTAGGTGTTACTGACAGGATGGGACACACCAAGGCCGTCTGTGGGCTGTCCTATTGGGGGTACAATGATTGGCCATTCCCTGTGTAAGGGTTGTGTCCCAAGACCGTCACCCTACCCAATTGCGTTTGTTCAGTTTGGGGTTGTTGTGTTAGCGCTACTTGTTGTTGTGGCAGTGGCTGTTGTTGTGTTAATTGCTGTTGTGGCAGTGAATATGTTTGTGGCTGTTGTTGCGTTATTTGTTGTTGTTGTATGCCCTGCTGTTCTTGTGGTGGCCTAGGTTGTGCCTGCTCATTCCATGCTGGTGTTCCTGGCCTGACCCTACACGTACGTGACATGTGTCCTAGTAGTCCACAACTCCAACACACGGGTGGTTCTCTGCTCTGCCATGGGAAGCTCCCTGTGTTGTCCTGGTATACCGGTTGCCCTGTGGGGTAGGAATTTCCAAGTCCCCCCACCTGCTGTTGGGTATTATATCCGTATCCTCTCCCTCTCATAAATCCTCCTCTCCCCCTGTTATAACTATAATACCCAGCTCCTTGCATTGGGTACCCTCCTCCCACGTTTGGTGCGTGTAATTGCAGTGGCGGCACTTGCTGTATTATACTTTGTGGAGGTGCTATTTGAGCTGGATCTTGTGCAGCCACTACTTGTGTGGGGCTTTGGGCCATTGGTGTGGGCGCAGTTATTAGTGCCCCTTCCATTGTGTATTTAGTGAGTTTTTTCTGTACTAGTTTGGCCTCTTCTGTTTTCCTGTCCTCTTCCTTTTGTTTCATTTTTCCTTGCCATATCCTGCAATGATGTACTATAGTCAACTGTATTTCTGGCCATGGTTTTGCTTCCATTCCCACTACTTTCTTTAGTTGTTTCTGAACTCCTTCTGGGAGCCCTTGTACTAGTATATGATAAAATATGGCAGGTGTTTTATCCCATTGTTCTCTAGTTTCCATGCGCCACTTCTCTTGAATATCCTGGATATAATCAACAGGATCCTCATTCTCACGCATCTTACGGGAAGTAATTGCTCCTATGTCTGATGTGTCTGGGTACTGTACTCTCAGTGCCTGCCATAGCGCATGTCTGCAGTTTGCAAATGGCGCCCCATCATGCGATGTGTTCGTTATTGTTACCCCATGGAATCCCGCTCTCTTCCAGATGTCGTCCGCTCTATCCCCTAATATTGATATTAACAGGCCCTTCACATCTCCCACTGCTAGTTTCTGTCCTGCGGTGTGTTTTTCCATTTCATATATCCACTTACCCGCACCTCCACTTAGTGATGGGAGCCTACATTTTATATTTTCTTTATCCGTATGCTTCCAAGGTACATACTGCGGTCTAACCACTCCTCTCTCCAACAGTGGCATTAAGTTGTGTCTTGTGTCACCCTTTATGTTCCATAATATTGAGTCCTCACATCCCTCCTCTTCCCCCGTTTCCTTTACCACTTCAAATTCTTCCTTACTACCCCTGCTCCTACCTCCCTCTCCGTCCTTTCCCCTTTTTTCGTCATTTCCTGTGTTTAATATGGGTATGTTTATTTGTCTGTCTTGCCTGCGGCTAGGGAGGTCTCTAAGCCGACATGCATAGGGAGTCAATTCGTCCATGAAGGGCGCAAGCTTTATTGTGCGCAGCGAGCGTGTGGCGGTTGAGCATGTAGGGTGCGATGGGGGAGGGCGTGATGGAGATGGCGATGGTGTGGCTTCATGGGTTTGTTTTTCCACTAGTTGTTGCACCCTCTCCTCACTTTGTTCCAGCTCCTCCCTTCTCTTACTGATCCATGGCGAGTCTATGTTTGTTCTAGTGAGGTACAGCTTATCTAAGCTTTCCCTTTCACTCTTTCTTCCTACCCTCTCTACTCCTTCTTCCTCCTCACTGCAAAAATCGGTCATAAATGGTATCCCCCACTCTGCCTTTTTCCCTTTTACTGTTACTGTTTCTAAGTCTATTAGCTCCATTTCTCCTCTTCCTTTGTTACCAACTGTTCCCCCTGGTGTTGATGTTGTTGCTACTTCTCTACTTCTATATACATCCCCCCATTTTTCACTCTCCTTATTACTCCCTCCTCTTTCCCCTTCACTCCTCTCCTCCATCTCCCTACTATTTTCCTCCCTTTTCCTTTTTAATTCCTCCATCACTTCGTTTCTCATCTGTTCCAATATTCTTTCATCCTCTTTCTTTCTTTCCCATTTCACCCTTTCTCTTTCTATTGCTTTCCCCTCTTCATATTTCTTAGCTGCCTCTGATACTACCCTCCTCCTCCATATTTCCAATTCCCTTTCTTTATCTTCTTCTTCCTTCTTTTTTTCTCTCAACACTACTCTTGACACCATTTCTGCTGCTGCTTTTACCCTTTCAGCTTCTATCCTTTGCTCCTCATTTCGTTCCCTTAATTTGTCCAATTCGTCTTTACCCTCTTTCCTTTTCCTCACTCTCTCTTTTTCCTCCTTCTCAAGCTGTTTTATTAATTCATTCTGCTCATCCCTTAGCTTTGCCAATTTTTCCTCCAAAATCTCTTCTCTTTGTCGTAATAGCTCCTCCCCCTTCATCTCACTCTCCCTTGTACTATCCTCGTCTGTTCTCTTTACTGCCTCCCTCTCTTCTCCTGTTAGTGAACCCCGTAATTTTAATAATATCTGTGCAGCTACCCACTCATCATGTCCTATCTCTACAATCTGCTCTTCTCCAATCCTCCCCTCCCCCACTATCATCTTCCTATGAGCCACATATGGTGGAGGGCTGTATGCCGGGTTCGAGTATCCTTCAGCCGCCCTTAACTGTCCTTCTATTTCTCCTAATTCTCTTAAAGGGTACAACCCTTCTCCCTCTGTTTTCACTCCCGGTGTTATGGGTATCTCGTTGCTCGGTTCCTTTTTTATGTTTTCTAATTTATCAATCTTTTCTCCTCCCTCTCCTTCATTCCCCGTATTCTTTGTCCTTTCACACCCCTTTTCCCCATCCGTTCCCTCTTTCTTAATCTCCTTTACTTCCGGTGTTTCTCCCATAGAGAACATTCCATTTGGTCCTGGTCGGGACCCCTGGAACATCCTCCATAAGTTAAACACCTCCACATGGCTCGCCAACTTCTTCCCCTTGTATGTATTGTGCAGATGGTTTAGCAATGAATGTTGGGCATATGGATCGAAACTACCATTAGGCGGCCATGGTGTTAACATTTTGTTATCCGTCCCCTGGGTCCCCTCTATGCTGTACTTAATTAATTTCTCCCTATGGGGTGGCAGTGTGGTGCATATGTGTTGTAGTGGGGTAGTGAGGGTGTTCCCCCACCCTCCCGACCCTGTCCCATATGACATAGTGGTGCCCCACTTGTTACTCCTCCCTTCACTATCAGTTTGCAATTTACAACCTTATATTGTTTACCTGGCCCCGTAAGTGTGGGGACTTACGACAATCCTTGACAAATTATGCAATAATAATAATTAATAAAAAACAAAAAATAATAAAACACAAATATATATATATGTATAATTTTGTATTGTATATTCCTTCCCCTACGGCCCCCTGCGGCCGAGGCGCACGCAGCCCCCTGTGGCTGCGTACCCCTTACGACGATCTTATACAGTCGTCCTTATTCCTCGTTCTCCTCCCCCTTTTACACTTGCCGTGGCCGGCGTTCTCCGTGCGCAGCCACGCCCCTCTCCTCTTCTCCTCTTCCGATCCACTCGTTTATCGTTTATCTTCGTATCCGCTCCCTTATCATGTTTCTCTTCCCCACCACTTTCAAAACCCAATGTTCCTTGTGCTCGCGATATCCTATTAAATCCCTACTGGTGACGTCACCGATGTCTTTACGCTACTGGTACATTCTCATTATTAATTTCAAAATACACTTGCAATCTACCCCCGCTAACCCTACAGCTGTCTTCCTGTCTCTCCTGGAACAAGGTAATCTCATCAATAATATAATCGGACTGCGCACGCTGCGTCGCCTCGCGTGTGATACGCCCCTCAACAGGAGGGCTTAACCAGCCAATTATCTTCCGTATTGGGCAACTATGCAACTAGCTACCGCCTACAGGGAAACGTCATCTACCTATCGAGTTTCTTGCTCGAACAATAGGGAACCTCGTCATCTACCTATCGAGTTTCTTGCTCGAACAATAGGGAACCTCATCTACTCATTGATCAATAAATGCCAAATCGTAGGAAACCACACACACCCACCCCTACACGTTAGTCGCGACTTAGGCCAATCAGTGTCTACAAGCGGCCACACGTGATGTTTCGTGCTCCGCCCCCCTCTTTCGCGTGACGTAGCCGACTGCTCTCGCACTCGTCTCGCCACCATTCATTCCATTAGCAACACTCAGTTGTTAAACCTTCGCCGCGCATCTGTACAATATCTCCCTCCTCCCTTATTTACTTCCTCCCCCTCCCTCACAATTTCGCATTGCTCGTTGTGTGTGTCATGCTCACCAACTTCTCTCGATGCAGGGCCGCTCGACTGCGTGCACCCCTCCAAGCGGCTCGCCACCTCCCCTCGTCTGGACCACGTCTGGACACTCGCCAACCGCGGGCGGGATACTTCTCAACCGGCTCCCGAGGGCCAATATCCGGATTGCGCTGTCCGGTCTTCTCGCAGCTCCGCGATGGTCCTGTAGTCCTCAGAAGGGGGCAACGGCAGAGGGGGCCGCGCCGCCGGGCCTCCTCGCAACGGGAGTGCCTGGAAAAAGTAAAAATAAAAAGTCGATCTTAAACAGATCTCAGCAGTGCCTCCAACTTGTCAGGGGGAAATTCTGCCGGGGTCGGCCGGGCCGTCCGCGGACCTCCAGGCAGGGAGGCCCCAACTCCTCCCGTGTATATCCCAGATGAGATGAGATAGAGTATGAGACGCACACAAGGAGCAAGGTGACTCTGCTGTTTATTAGACAAAACGGCAGGGATGGGTCAAGGAGCGTACGCGTTCGTCCTGACACACACACAATCGTGGGGCTCGCAGGCCCTTTTTACTGTATTATGACGCGCTACTTGCGTCACTTCAGAAAGTTAACAAAAAACCTATCGCCACTCTTAATTGGGTGTTCGAGTGGTAGGGTTAGTATAGCACACATATAGAGAAAGATATTAGTGGACAAGGTGTAGTCAGGTGGTATATCTGGGTTGTCCCTACAATTAGATACATGAGAATTGTTACATGAAGACTCCTGAGGATTGGCTAAATTTGCTGGCGTCAGTGATAAGAGCCCCATGTTCTGATTGGTGCGCCCGTGAGCTTCCCAGCATGGGACCACCGTCGTTCCCAGCTCTCGGTGTACCTGTAAGTTGCAACAATGTTTCACTATGGGTACATGCAGACAATGTGAGGACTTATTCATAGCTGGACGGGGGACCGCTCCCACTGTTGCAGATGTCCATTGAGCCTTTCAAGTGTATCTGCCAGTGTCTCGTAGCGAGGGATCCAGACGCCTCTGTTCTCCTGGGTTTGGCATCTCGTCAGGTTCGGCTTGGTCACGTGGGGAGGGACCGTGAAAGAGGCAGAATTCTGCACAATTAATATTGTTTTTCTACTGCGCGTCTGGTTTAATTTGTCGGTGTGACTTTAACGTTGGTGCGCGGAGTACGAGGTTGCAACATCGTGCCTTTGATGATTTGCTCTTGGAACGTGGGTTTGCAACATTGCGACCTTGGCTGGTTGCTTCGCCGAGCTCATTCTGCAGGATCAGCAACTGACTCTTGCCTTGTTGATGTCCACGGGAGCTCTTGTTTGAGGCCTACTTGGGCCTGGTGCATAAGTTGTCCGTTTGGTGCACAGGTGCTTTAGGTTATAGGAGCATATAATTTCATGACCAGTATTGTCTTCATTATACTTCTCATGGCGGTAACTGGTTTCAAGAGAAGCGTGAGCAAGCTAGTAAAAGAGTTCATGACGCGTCTTGCGTTTCTGCATTCTGAAAGCCTATGTAAAAATAATAAAGATGCACGTCCGTGAATATGCCTGTCGCCTACGTCATAGCACTGAGTATATTCTTCGTGTAGGTTGGTGTGGGAATGTCCAGTGTGTACATTTGTACAGATGTGCTTCCCGTTGTCTAGGTCGTCATGGCATCTCTAACGACGTGTAGATTTTAGTCTAGTTGATCCGTGCCGCAGGTGTCGGCATGGCCAGTGCGGGCTGCTGGGCAAGCAGATGGACACATCCGTATGTTCCTGTACCAGGGTATCTGGTCGTCTGGTAAATGGACAAACTCTTCTCGTGGCGGGTGTTTGGGTCGTGACCCTCTAGGCCAAGCGCGAGAGGCGAAGGACGGGAGCCTGGTCTTCCATTCTCCCACTTCAGTGCTTTGCAAGTTTTTAAGGCCCCTTTGTGGTGGCTGAACCATCTCTGGTCCTCCAGCGTTTTAGGCCATGGATTATGCTACCTATTTGTTGTAGGGGGATATACTACAATCCCCATCAAGCCTCCCATAACCTGTTGGTAAGGAAGTGTGTGTGATTCCACAATTATGCAGACAACACAAGATATTGTTGAGACACACAGGTGATCCAATGGGCAATCTGCAGAGCATCAAGGACCCTTTTGATATTATTGTGGTCAAGGTGAACGACAGATAGCTGAATCAGATGAAGACTGGATTACTGTTATTGGCCACTTAACACCTGAAGGAGAAACTGAATCCCCTCTATCCTTGCATTCTTATGTCTCAGTACAAGATGCACACCCAGGATAATGTAACATCTCTTGGCGCTATTTGTGACTCCTTACACACTCATGCCATTATTAGTCCATACCTTTATTGTCTAATGCTCATGCCCCAAATCAACCTCTTTTCATCAGAATCCAGTTGCGCCATTATTCCTCAAGCCACCATTGAGGCTAAGCTTGATTATTGCACTGCCCCTTTTCTTGGTGTCATTTAGTATCATCATCTCCCGGTCCTGCAGAACACTGCTGCCAGGGTAGTGACAAACACCTGCTATCGGGCTCGTCTCTCTCTAGTTTTAAATCGCCTGTACTGGCTACTGATCAGAGCGTGAATCACTTTTTTAAAGCCCTTACTCTGGCACGTAGGAAACTGTATGGCCCTGCTCTGAACTATCTTTGTGATGAAGTAAAATGGTACAATCCTCGCGAAAATCGAAGGACAAATGATGTATTGTAGCCTCCTGCTTAAGAAACAAAATGCTGTGGGCCACTCTTTCCATGTAACGTCTTCTCGGAAGATGTTTGCAGGATTGACCAAATCCTCACCATTCCTCTGCATTTAGTAACCTGTCCCTTTCAGTGAATGTTCCTCCTAAATGCGGTTTTTGTATGGTTGTCTAGCACTCTGATGCCCATTGGGTCAATAAGCAAATCAAATCAAGTCCTGGACTTCAGCTAGAGGAGGAGGGTTTTGATTAAACCCTCTATTAGGACCATGGCCCTGAGTCTGTCGGTCATCAAGAGCTTGAGAATTATTTCTTACAATTTGGGAACACAAATGAACCCTGGTTTTGTAAGGATCATCTACTGAAAATTAGGTAGAACCCAGGCTTGGAAGTAGGTTTTTTTTTTAAGGATGCTTTTCGATAAGCATATTCCTGATTACAACGTAGGATTCTTCACCTTTTATCAACCTCCAAAAATAGTTAGGGTTCATTGACCATAGTACCGGGTGTGGACTACTTCTAGTTTCTGCTATTATTGAGGAGTGTTTTTGTTTTAGGTTTCGTTTAGTGTAATGTACCTTCTGGTCCTCATATACAATAGGGGCATTGGCAAAGGTCTTGTTGGGGCACTCTGTCATTGAAATGTCTTGCCAACCGTGTCATGATACATAAAGTACCCAGAATAATAAGCCCTTTAACACTCAGCACTCTCCTTGTCTGTACCACTTTTTGGGCTTGCAAGGATAGCAATTGAGTATAGTCTGTGAAACTCTTCTCTGTAGCACAGCAACATCATAGGCGACTTAAGGGGCTTCATGAGGATTGCAGTACTCTGAATATTTTACTTCTCTTTCCCTGAGTAGCAGCTATGTGAGAGGAGTGCCTGTTTCTAAGCTCCTTCAAAATAGGCCATACTCAGGAGAGAAGCTCCATGAAGCATTCAGCATCTTAGTTACATCACCACTTATGCTGAATGTAGGCATCAGATTCTCACACAGTTCCAAATGCTAATCTACCAAGGACTGTTTTCTTTTGTTTTTGATAGGGAGTGAGTGAACAAGAGTCAGATGGCTTTCACTTGCTTAGACGAGTCTATGCCATAATCAATTCACCTCTTTCTGATTTGCTTCCTTTCTTTCATGACCCAAGAACAGCCGTCATTATAAGAGATACAGACCTACCTGATCCCTGGCATTTCTTTAATCACTTCTATGAGCATCTTCTTGAGAGGAAGACCCATGTTATAATTCCAAAGACACTCTTTTCTTTGCTCTTTGTGGAGGCCTTCTCTCTAGTCCTCTTCTGTGGACCCAAGACTTCTCCTGCCACTAGTTTTGGACCATTGCCCTAATTGCTCATTTCTCTATTGCATCAATCGGCCTCTTTATTTTATGAAGCACTGATAGGCTTCTATTTCTTCCACTTCCTTGTTCCTAAGTTTTCTGTCTTTTTCAAGTCCATACCTAATAGGGATTCTGTCTCTTCACTTTCTCCAGCGAAACAGTGTTAGCTTTCCTGAATGCACTCTTCTCATGCTGTCTACTGTTGCCACACAGGCATGCCCATATATTGCATTATGAGGCAGAAGACTCTCCATTTGAGACATAAAAAGGGCTGAAAGGCTAAACCTCATGTCACCAGGCCTTCTTCTGTAGCCCCTACGGACCATGTCCCCATTTGGACTTTTGATAGTGTACTCCAGAGGTGTGGCATTTTCTCTTAACCAACTCGTTTTTCTTTTTAACTTTCTTTATTGTTTTCTCACAACAAGTAAACAAACAACGACAGCACTTTTCCCCACCACGTGACCCCCACCATGCCCACCCCCTAACTTTCGAGTCATTGGCATTATACACATGGCATATGTGTCCCAGTCCGCATATTGTAAAGTCTCAGGGCTTGTTACGTTAGCAGCATCTCAGTGGCATTGTATCTTCGACCACTGGTTTTGCCAGTGTTCTTGGCGTAATTATAGTTACCAGTTCACAGTGAGTCCACACTTTGTTACATGATCTATGCAGCACTCACCCGTTACCATTATCTATGAAAGCTGTTCCCTCTCTTGTCTTGGGGCTCGTGACTGATGAGCCTTCCCCTTCTGTAGATGCACCTTGTTTCCACTCAGCGTAGTATTGTCGGAAAGGGAACCAATAATCGATTGGTCTGCTACTGGCTGGGAGTGTTAGCGTGTATCTAGTTTCTCTTTGTTCACCCATATTCATAGTCTCCAGCCATCCCACAAACCCCAGTGTATCAGGGCCATCTTAAGCATTTTTGGGGACCTGGGCAGGACATCTTTGGGGCCCCCTCCACCAAACCAAAGGAATTAAGTGATTAAAAATATCTGGTGGTACCCCCTCCTCTTACTCCTCCACCGTGAGCATAACCCATAGGTAGATATGCCACCTCGCAGCATTAAAAATAAGCATGTTTATTCCATTTAAGTCCCCTTATCCTATTCAGTCTTGCTCTAATCAGAATGATAAACAAGTAGCATTTGAAGGCCAACATTAGCAATCTACATAGGGGTTACTTCTCTTCTAGTATAGAAATAGGATACTTTTTATCAATATCATCCGGGAAGGTATGCAGCCTGTAGTATTAATGCAGGACTGTATGTAAAAGGTACATGTAACCCAGAATAGGCAGAGAACTCACATTAGCTGCCTCAAAGAATGCAAAAGTGTTCAAGCATGAATAGAGTAGACCATTTGTAAGGAAGGAGAAAGCTACAAATTGCATAGTATGGATAGTGAATGCAGATTAGAAGCTACCAGGAAGGTGTCTCTATCCAGACAGACTGAGATAAGAAGTGGCACATGGTTTTAAAATAGTGTTGTCATTAGAGTTCAAGGGAACACGTGCCTGTGGTGTGCAGTATATCAATGCTCACTATTACAGTGGAAGCAACCCTCCAGCCAGTGAAACCATGAGTGAGGCTTTTATGAAGATCATACCCTGAGAAGGGAATCACTCTGAAGGGCTGAACATTTTTAAAGGTTTAGGGACTGGCAATTCTGAGAGGTTAGGCAATACAAGATTAAATGAGATGCCCAGGATCACACATTGCTTAAGGGGTGAAGCTGGGATTTGTGCCAACTCTTCAATTTCTGTATTTGAACACTTTCTTTTCCAGCTCTTACCACTGACTTGCAAAGTACACAAATCACATTTCCAAACGTGACAATTTCTAAAAGCAAGATATTACAGAAGGGTGTTACGCAAAATGGGAATGATTTACCAATCAATGTGATTTAACAGATTTAATCTAGGTATGTCTTTTGTACTTTTAAGCTTGAAATACTTCCAAAACAATGGCTTGTGAAATTGTCATTCATAAACGTGCAAAAAACGTTGACTTTTATACAAAAAGCAAAATGTTTTTTGTGTCAAACGAGCAGACCTTAAAATATCCTTACACAAGGCCTACAACATCTCCTGTCTACCACCCCTTCTTCTCAAATGACCTACAGAAGAAGAAAGATCAAGTAATGAGCTATACGATGCCACCAGCATGCAAGAAGGAAAACCTCACAGATGACAGCACAGTAATGCAAGAGATATATGATTTGACAAGGATCACTGTATCGTCTACTGGCAAAGCCAGGATACAAGCATGAACACTTTGGTTCCACAGTCTTTTATTCATCTCGTGGACTAATAGTTTATGCTCATCTTTGGAAGGGATTGCCTAGCTTTTAGAACTCCCCATCTTAACAAACCTAGACCTTCACCATATGAATGGCATGTTAGTTTTTATAGCAACCCCTATTTGGTGCAGGAACATTACTGATAATAGCACCTCTTATGCAGCAAAACCAAGTACATATGCAGGTAGGTTTATAAACTTCAGACATCGGAAAGCTTCAGCCAGCCTTGCTGGAGTGCTCTTCTAATCTTTCATATGAACGCATATCTCTGCAATGAGTACTTAACACACTGTGCTAACGTTTGAACCATTGTGGCACTCAATGTATCAATATAGATTTCAACTTTGGCTATTGCACATGATCAACATAATTCCCACAAGAATGAAAGAATGCAAGAATGCCACAGAAGCTGTGTCATACGGAACACACACACTATTTATTCCACAGTGAACACAGAAAGCATTACATGATTAATTGATCAAGGCAGAAAGTACTTGTCAAAACAGACAGGCAATTGGTTTAGCACTTCAGCAGCATGCCATAAAATCTCCTGGCGTGTGCTATTTAATCTGGTAAACAATGGAATCTTACTTTAGATCAGGCAGCCTTGTGGGGGCCCCCTCCAAGGTGGGGGCCCTGGGCAAGTGCCCCTTTTGCCCTCCCATAAAGACGTCTCTGCAGTGCATTGTGCTTCCCCCATGCTCTGGCTATTAGGTATCTGGCACTCACAGTGGCCATCCCCAGTAGCTTTGTCTCGCCTCGGGGGCCCTTCTCAATTAGCGCTAGGAGCCATACCTCTGGTGTATAGTTCCACTTCAGTGGTAATATTGTGGTCATAGCTTCCTGAATCCTCCCCCAGAAGGGTTGCATCTGCACACATTGCCATGCTACGTGATCAAAGTCTGCTGCTTCTATACTGCATCTCCTACAGGCAGAAGACCTCTCAGAGTAAATCCTATTGAGCTTGGCCGGTGAATAGTAAACCTGGTGTAGGAACTTGTAATTAATTAATCTAAACCGGGCGTTTATGGATATGGTACGTGTTTGCATGCAAATGAGCTTCCATCGCTCTTCGTCTATTACCTTTCCATGGGTGTTCTCCCAGGTTTTCTTATCTAAGTACCTCCCTAATCCTATACTACATGAGTAGGGTTACTGCTGTCCACTCCCCCCTTGTCCGTAGGCCTTCCCACATAGTAAACCACCCCTCGTGGATTAAATCTCCTAGGACTTGGATCTCTAGCTTCTGGAGGTGAATCTGAAAAGATCTCTCATGTGTGAGCGGCATCCTGTGTACGTTATATATTGGAAGGTCTGTTCCCAAGCCCTACAACTCACCACCATGGGTCGGACCTCGGCCCGCGGTGCCCTCACTGGGGTTCCCCATAACATTCACAACAAGTCATTTGGGTGGGCCACTTCTTTCGCCAGGAGAGCATGGGGAATGTCTAGGGCGAAGGGCCCTCATCCCGCTATATATTGAACCTGTGCTGCCAGGCCATCCTGGTGTGCTTGCCCGCCCAGATCAATCGTATCATTAAACCTTTAGTGCGTATCCAGAATTGCTGGGGGGGCCCAAATGGGTACATTGTTAAAGATACAAAGTAACTTGGGAAGTATGACTATTTTTGCTAGTGAGATGCATGTCGCCTGCCATATGCGCAGGAGAATCCATGATTCTACTTTATGTTCCATTTGTTCTAGTGTCTTCATGTAGTTGCCCACATTAAGATCTCCTGTCGCTGTAGTCACAAAAACCCACAAATATCATATGTCCTGCGGGGACCAGCGAAAATCGGCTCCGATATCAACACCTGGAGTTAGGGGCAATACTTCGGATTTACTCCAATTGATTCCCAGCCCAGAGAATTCTCCAAATGTAACTATTTCTTGCATTAATGGTAGGAGATTTAATCGAGGGTGTTTGACGTACAGTAAAATATCATCTGCGCATAGTGAAATAATGTTAAGATGCAATTGTATCCTTACGCCCGGTGTGCATGCATTTCCCTGATGTGACAGGCAAGTGGTTCCATTACTAATGCAAAAAATATCGGTCAGAACAGACACCCTTGTTCTGTGCCCCTCATTGGGGAGATATAGTCTGCCATTATCCCATTCGTATACACCGCCGCTCTAGGTGCTGTGTATAGGAGTCAGATCCACTGTATAAAGGTTAGGCCAAACCCTGAGCGCTGGATTACCTCAAAAAAGGAAAGGCCAATCGACAGAGTCGAAGGCTATTCAGCATCCAATGCCGCCACTGCTATAGGGATTTTGGGATCTACATTATGCTTGAGCATGAATAGTCATCTCGAGTTATGTTGGGTAGATCGGCCAGGTATGAATCCAGCCTGGTCCGGAAGGACTAGTGCTGCCGTGTGGGGATAATCTATCTGCCAATACCTTTGCGAGGATTTTATTATCGATATTAATTAATGATAATGGTCTGTAAGATGTGCACTTTTGAGGGTCTTTGTCGGGCTTCAGAAGGACAGTGACCAACGCTGTTCTTGTGGATTCTGATAGAACTCCTGATGATAGTGCATTCTCATACATGTTGTGTAGACTAGGGAGCAGTAAGTCTAGGTAGGTTTTTATAAAAATCCGCAATTATCCCATCATTACCCAGTGCCTTCTCGTTCGGGAGGGAGAGTATTGCCTTGCGAATCCCCTCCTCTATCACTGGGGTGCTTAGTGCTCCCCTTTGTTCAGGGTCCAATCATCCCAGGGCCACCTGGTCTAGGTATTGTGTCATCTATCGTGTTCTGCATTAGAATGGGACGTGTACAGTTGGTTATAGTATTCCTGGAAGACACCATTGATCCCCGCCAAGTCTTCAATGAGGCCTCCGGACTGGTCTTCAACCTCCATAATGGATGTTAACTGCCGTTCCTGTTTTATTGCCCAAGCTAATGTTTTACTGGGACGGTCCACCTCTACGTACCTTGGTGCTACTATTGGGTCGCCCATAAATCTTTCCTCCCTTACTGCCAGTTGGCGTAGTTCCTTTCTTTGCTCCCTCAGGTGTTCACGTATAACTCTTGAGCCCTGTTCCCCCTGTGCGTTCTCCAGGTCCTTAATGGACTCATACAGTTGCTGAATGGACTCACATATGGCCTTCACTACTCCCCCCCTCTTTAGACATACAACAACCCATACATATGCCTTAAAGGCTTCCCAAATTACCGAGTCTATGTTAGTTGTAAGATAAGTCTGTATATCTTATTTCATCCCGGAATGCTCCGTCCTCCAAAGCCGAAGCTCTGAACCTCCAGCGTAGCTGCCTCTGGGGTCCTGTTGAGCCTGTTGTGCGAGCCAGGACTGGCAAATGATCTGATAGAGTAGGTGGGAATAGTTTCGCTAGAATACGAGTGATCCGACCATGGCTGATGTGGCCACGGTCAGAATGTTTGCATGAGAAAAGTGCAAACTACCAAAAGTTTGCACCTTTCTCATGCAAACATGCGTACTACCGGGGCTGCAGGGGCTGTCCCCCGCAACCCCTGCTCAGTATACTGTGAAGTATACTGTGAAGTATAGTGAGCGGGGTGTTGCGGGGGACAGCCCCTGCAGCCCCCGTTTTCTTCATTTTTTTTGTAAACATTTCATTTTTTTTTTTACGGGTGTGCTGCGGGGGTGTCCCTCGCAACACCCCGCTCACTATACCACACAGTATAGTGAGCGGGGTGTTGAGGGGGACATCCCCGCAGCCCCCACAGTCTTTTTTTAAAATTATACTTTCCTGCAGTGCTACCACCAAAGGTTCAAACTTTTGGTGTTCGAACCTTTGGTCGTAGCATTTTTAGAACTTTTGGTCATTACGACCATTTGTTCACGGTAAAATCGACCTAAACCTTTTCGCTAAAGTGACACATCTGGCCACATTGGAGGAGGTCATAATGTAGTCAATTCTGGAGAACTACTGTGGACACTGGAAAAAAAGGTATACTCCCTGTCTGTTGGGTGCTTTTCCCGCCATGCATCGTGTAAGTCATGATATTCCGCTATGGCTGGCCGGGTATGTGCAGCGTGTGGTAGGGTTTGTTGTGCCGTGTTGGATCTATCAAGGTCCAGCGTGAGGGCCTTATTGAAATCCCCTACCCAAGTAATATCATACCCTGGGAATTTGTGTATATGATTAGCGCATCTGTGGTAAAATTCTGGGGAGTCGATATGTGGTGCATATATATTTATCAAGAGGAGTTTTAACAAAAGGGTTTCCCCAGCTAGTATTATATATCGTCCTTCTTCGACTCCTATCCATTTGTGTAGCTTGAAGTCTAGGGAGCTATGAATATAGACCGGTATTAGCCAAATTGTTCATTTACAATTGTTCGAATGAACAATTGACCGAATTTAAAGGGTCACAATTGACCTTTTCACAATTTCACAATTGACCGCATATATATATGGGTGGGGGGTTGTGGGGTGTTTCCCCCCGCATATATGTTACAATTGACCTTCACAATTCGGTCAATTGTGAAAAGGTCAATTGTCATTCGAACAGTTGTAATACGAACAATTCGTATACAACCATATAGACCGCCACACCTCCAGAATGTGTGGTGTACGAGGAGCCATATCTGTGTATGCCCCAGCCTGCTAGTCGTGGCGGAGGTGCTTCTCGGGCTAGGTGTGTTTCCTGTAAGCACAGTATGTTCACACCGTGGTTCTTGCTATAATTTGCTATGAGTGGGGATTTTTTCTGGTTTGTTAGGTCCTGTACGTTCCAGGACATTATTGACAGCCGACTATTCAGCCTCTCTCCCATGGAAAGCATCCCCATTGTGTGCATTTGGTTGTGCAGCGTCTAACTGTGTTATGTATAAAGAGCCTCCGAGTGAAGTGTGCTCCTATCCTTACATTGTTATCTATCAATGCCTTTGTTGACTATTTCTCTCGTGCATCTGCCCTTCAGTCTTCACTTTTAACACCCATATTTTCAAAATTATATGAACTCCTCCTCTCCTCAACCCCCTTCCCCAACCCTTCCCACCCACGCCAAAAACAGTCACCCACCGGCTCCCTTCCCTCCCTGCCCAACACCATGATTTTAGTCGCCCTCCTTCCCGCAATCCCCAAACATTAACTTTACAATTCTGCAGTGTCTGTGGGTACCGGAGCGATGAGGGCGACCGATTGTTCCTGGTGGCCACGGCCACTATGTATCGCCCTCTGGCCCCGTCCATCCCCCAAGGGGCTTAGACATAAAGTGTAGAGGTTCTCATGTAGTGGTTCGTAATCGTATAAAGATGTGCAGGAGGCGTCAAGGAGAGCGCTGGGGCAACCCCCCCGGTTGCAGAAGGTTAATGGCGAATCGCCCTGCTGCCTGTGGTGAGATGAAGAATGTCGTTTTAGTGTACCCTAGGTTTGGCCCGGTACATCATTGTATACTGTATGTCTTTTTTGCTTAGGATGTTTTTAACTGCTTGAAAGGTTTGACGCTGCTCCTGGACTGTCAGGCTAAAGTCTGGGAAGTGCCGAATCATGGAGGATCCCCACCGTAGTCCGTTTTGTCTCTGGCTGAGCGGTGTATGATGTCTCTGTAGCTGAAGATTCTAGTGATAATAGGGCATTCTGCAGCACCTGGGGTGGGTTTCGGTGCAAGTGACCGGTGTGCATGTTCCACCATATACATGTTCGTTAATGGGGGTCACCTAGAATCTCCACCAGGTGCTTCTCCACAAATTTCTCCATGTTATCGATCGCAGTTGACTCCGGTATGCCCAGGATACGGATATTGTTTTGCCTCGGTCAGCCCTCCAGATCTTCATTTTTAGGCATCACTTTCTTGACTGATTGCTGCAATTCTGCTACTTCTTGCTGGAGGGTGGCCACTTGGTCTTCTCCATTCGCTGTCCTTTGCTATGCTTCAGTCATGCAGTCACACAGTTTGTCAATCTGTATGGCCGAAATGTCCACCTTACATGTGAGGGCATCGATCTTTGCCCCAGGCTATCTGTGCTGCTCTTCTGGGCAAGGAGAGTCTGGTTCAGGGCAGCTCCATCTATTTGTGACAGGGTCTGCTTCTGTTCAGGGGTCGGTGTTGGTTGAGGTTGCTCAGCGCATGCAAATTGGTCAATTTCTGTTTGTTTTTTGGGATTGACCATTGTATCGCCGACTCTGAGTCGTCCTTCGCATTTAGATGGTTGGGTGAAATACCGGTGAACTGGTGTTGCAGACAGGTTAGATGTCTCGTGGTATCAAGGGGTGTCTCAGGTCGTGCTGTTGTGTAGTCTCCATTGTCGGCACCAGTGGCTTCCTAGTTTGCATGTATGTAGGGCGGTGGGTGCCTGTGTCAGACTTTCCCTCTCTTCCGGGCTGTGTGTATTGCCTCGGGGCCGAGCCACAGTCTTGGTATGTTCTTGGTTGTAATGGCGTATCTTATTGTACCCAGTCACGTGGTTTCGGTGGTAGCAACCAGGTTTTGGTGTCTACCATCGGGGCGTTGGTGTATATCCTCTGGTGCCTCCCTTTAGTTAGGATTGTGAGGCAGCCTTTGATTTATTCGAGGTGAGATGCCCCTGGTGTGATGATTGCTTCTTTGCCTACAAACTTTCCCCTGTAGAGTCTCTGACGTCTCACCTTTCCTTACCTACTCCCCGAATCGCCTCGGCTCGTCCCTTTCTAGCCTCCCGGAGGGTCCGGTTCAAATGTCACGCCTTGGGATTCATGAGAGTTTGGTTTGGCAGAGATACTGTCAGATCTGTGGGTCAAAGCTCTTAGGTTGTTGGAGGAGCAGTAGTGTTAGACCCCCTCTGTCGCATTCAATTCTTGCGTGGAAAGGGATTTGACCCTTATCTGGGTGGAGTGTCTGTGGTCAAAATATTTTGTTGCGCCATTCAGGATATCGCTGTGGGGTTATCTGTTGTATGGTGGCTAGCCCCCTGGGGTTTAGGGTTGCACTGCCTCAGTTTTTGGGGCTAGGGCCTCCGTTTTAGGCTTCTTGGTTTCGTGCCACACGGCTGAAGTTTATTCCCCCCTGTGCCTTGCCTCATTTCCCCTGTTGTGAGTTGATTCCTGAGTGTCCACTGAGAGCCGCTCGCCGATGTTCCCAGTGTTTGTGTTGAATTGGCTGTAGTCCTGGGCTCAAGTACGTATCTTCTGTGCTGCGCCAGGCCACGTGTTGCTAAGATTTTGCCTGTGGAGGTGAGGGGTTACGTAGCCCGTTACGGAGATCCAGAGGTGGTCTAGTCTGTCCCACCTTGGTGGAGTCCGGGTGGGTAGGCTCTCAGGTCCCCCCCCCCCGGTACTGCAAGTTTGCTGTTGAGGTGGTTGTATGTCATAAATTGAGAAGTCCCGCTTTGCCACTCACGGTCTTCAGTGAGCAAGGGCCGTACAACCTATCATCAGCGTACGGTGGGCGCTAGTGTCGTTGTGATTCGGCTCCAAGTCTCAGTGGTTTGTGCTATGCCCTTTGCAATACATCTCTCTGCCCTGCTTCTTACCACGCTACTTCTGATTATATAAGCGGTGCTGGGGTGCTTACGGGGAGACTCTCACCAGTGCTTCCAGAGTATATGTTTGCTGGGCTAAGACCTTAGGTTTGCAGTGTCCATTTGGTGCCGGGGGCTCGGATTACTTCAACAGTGACTGTGAGGGGCCCGGGATCACACGGTCCTTGCAGCAGATCAGGAGACCGTCTATTCTTCCCCCCTGAGGGAATCCGAGTTTACAGGGATTCAGGACCTGCCCGTCACCAGTGTCGCCATCACGGCACCACGCGTGTTATTGTGAAAGGAGCACCGGCCCGACCTTCAAAGGCCGCAGTGCGCAGGGCTCATTCAACGTATCTTTACTGTAGATAGGGCTCTGGTATCCACACAGGCCACTCCGGTGATCTGGCGGCGGGCTCTGCCATCCTCACTAATTTCCCTTTGTGGGCAACTTTGCAGCAGAAGAGAGGAATGCTGATCAAGGATGTCTGTTCCCCGTTTGACTGGACTGATTTAGGTGTTCGCAGGGGGCCAGTATTCCGTCCCGTTTCATATTTGGATATGGAGACGTTGGGGGGATCTCATCTTGTTCCCTGAGGGCGTCGCCAGTCTCGCCGTCTTCCTAGCCCAGGATGTGCCTTGCCATTGCCTCCGCATCTGTGTCTGGTGCTACGCGGGCGCTACGATGTGGGGGAGGGGCAGGATGCCACGCAGCGTCTGCTCCGCATACACAGACATGGGGACCTTACTTCAATGGTACTTTCAAGGATGTGGTACGGGCGTCTCAGCACGCCTAGTCGGTGTCACCTCCTACGGTGGCCGTAGCTCCCTTATCCTCAGCGGGTCGGTGTTTGATTGTCTCCACCTTCAGCAGGCCTCACTGAGGTCGGGAAAGAGGAGTAGCCACGACACACCCCACGCCGCTCTGAGGACATTCACTCCTGGTTAATACCATGCTCAGATGGTGGCCTCCATGTACATAGTTATATAAATCAGCCCCAGGGGGATCACCAGGGCCGTGGAGTGGAGGATTTTAAAGAGGATTTTACTGCCGTCGCCAGAGCCTCTCAGGCGGTGGCCATCTTGTTAAGCCATGCAACAGCTCCCCCTTCTCTTAACCAACTCTTAAATAACTCAATAGCCACTTTGTATTTAATATGCCTTTAGTCAGAGCTTCTTTAGAAGCATTAAGGTGTTTGCTTATGTGATGAATCCAGTGGAGTCCTCACGGATTCCCCAGTGAGAACCTCCTCCCATGAGGCCAGAGAACGGCAGCCGCTACCTGATCCTGACCCTCGGGTGGTTATATGTGTGAGGATGACATGGGAAGAGAAAACTAGCAGGGAGATTTCACTGGATGAGTCACAGCATTCCCCCCTTTCCCATGGGAAAGACCCCTGATACTCAAACCTTAATGGCCTATTGCTAACTAACAGTTCCCCCTGTAGAGGAAGTCAAGAAACTTTTTCTCTACATCATTCTAGTCAAGCCCCCACCTTGCACCCAAACATCCACAATTCATACATAACACCTTTTGTTTCTGAAGTGCCTTTGGGTGAAATCCGTGAGAAAAACCATCCAGGAGTTAAAAGCCTGAAGAAAGTTATGGACCACTCAGGTAGTGAGACCAGGACGACAAGGGAGTTTGCGCAAAGTGACAGGAGCTCGGAGTACAACATGCAGCCAGTTGTTTTTCCAAATCTTCAATGACATTTAGAGATGGCACCGCACTAGGGAGACAAGCAGTGCAGGAGGAGACAATGGCATCCACGCTTTGGCTCTGAAATGCAAGGCACACCTACAGAGCTGGCGAAGCAGAGAATGCTGCCGGGACAGGGAGAGAGACACCACGTGCGAGCAAGGACGGCTGTGGAGACGCTGGGTGCAGTGCAGGTGCTCCTGGAGGTTGGGCCTGCTCGGCGAGAAAGCAGTCTTCACTCCGGCTGTGAAGGGAAGTTTGCTTGTGACCGCAGAGCTGTGCTGGATGCTGGAGGAGCGTCCGCATACTCCAAACTGGAAAGTGGGTGAAGAAGCCAAACCACAGAAGCGCGAGCAGCATCAGAGATGCTTGAAAAAACTGGTAAGTCTGCCCAAAGCAGCTGGGGACCCCGGGGCTTTCCGACAAGCATGCCAACAAATGATGGAATGGTGCAAGATTGCTAATGCAGAACATATACAAAAGCAAAGTTTGTTTGAATGCAGTCAAGTCAAAGTACAAAGGCAAGATTCAATAAGAAGAATGTTTGATGGCAACATATAAAGGCAAATCCCAGTCAAGTACAGATCCATGAGATGCCAATCTTGGGGAGAAGTTTGAGCAAATATGTTTGAACAAATATTAACATAGATAGATATACCAAGCACCACATGGTATATGCTATTGTGGCATATCAAAGAAGAGTGAAACACATAAGAGCCCTGGCAGGTGAATACCCCAGGCAGCTGAAGTTGCATCAAGGAACTGTGAAACACATAAGAAGTCCTGGCATGCGAGTATACCAGGCTGCTGAAATTGTACAAAGATGCCTGGCAGGCGAGTACACCAGGCAGCTGAAAATTGTATAACGATTCCTGCCAGCGGAGTATATCAGATCATTTGCAAAGTTACAATAACTTCTTCAGAAAGACTGTTACAAAACATGTTGCTTGAACAACAAATTTGTAAGTCCAGTAATGAACTATTAGCTAAAGAGACATTTTTGACATGCTTTTTAAAAATACAGGTGAAGGGGACCCCTCCTGCGTCCAACAGTCTTTACCTTGGAGAACCTTTTTGTTGTAGTCATTCTTATACTTTTGGTTTTTTGACACTTTTTCTAACATCAAGTTAAAGACATTTCATTTCCCTGCACCTTTTGTTGTTTGTTTGTGAGGGTCAGCATAGGGTGTTTTGGACACAATGACGGCTTTTCAATTACTGACATCCTGACACAAGCAGATCCATAGTTTTAGTTTCTAGGTAGGGAAGCTCCTCTTTAAAATAGGGCTAGAGAGGTGTTTTCCCAACCCATGTTTATTTAATAAAAATATCTTTAACTAAGAATACAACAACCTTGTGTCCGTCTCTCATTTCTGACCCCTCACACTATTTCCTCTGTTAATTCCCTATCCTAAATCGCTCTTTTTTTTAAGGGCATCTATCCCCTGTATACACACGTGCAATTTAATACTGTCCTCATAGTTTTCGCTTCTCAATGTCTGTATTTGTTGCATGCACATTACTGTGTGCATGTGCACTAGGTTTTAATATCTCGTGAAGTTGGGAGATTGTTTCCTCGCACTGGCTTAGCTCACCTATATTTTTTCCTATGGGAGTGTATTTTGAAGCTGTCTATACTCAGTTAGTGGGCTGTTGTGTAAAAGAAACATGAAACTCCGGTTTTGGTTAGGTCATGTTATAAATCCTTTATTTGAGGAAATTCAGGAGAGTCTCCCCACCCACATTGCAGCACCCTTTTCTGTGTTTTAGAACATATAGTCGCAAACAGAATAAAATACGTCAGCTTTTTTAAACCTTTATTTTTATTATTTTCCATAAAGAAAATAGAAACACAATACAAAGAGAAAAAAACAATCAAAACGAGCACGGATACAAATATAAATGGCAGGAAAATCACAATCCCCCAGTTCCCTCAGTGTACAATAATCGCAATCGTAAAAAAAAACAAAGGTTCAATTCCCCTTCCCACTCACACCCGTCAATCTCCCCCAATCAATCTAATAGCGCAGCACCATAGATGACTATGCAAGTCTTACAGGAAAACTATCATTAGAGTGCATTTCAATATTCTAATCATTCACTGTATCACCTTGATCCTTCGTTTCAATAGTCATGTAAGTTCACAGCAGGGCCCAAAAGACTCTTGGTCTGCTCCTGCTTGGTATCGTTAATGCATATTGAATTTCATGTCTCTTACAATTATTCAAACAGTTCAACCATTCTTGAAAGCTAGACCCTCTCTGTTTCCCCCAAGCCCTGGCGATCAATGGCTATGCTAATATGGAAGCCATACCCAGCAACTTTTTTCAGCTCGGTTCCCAGTCTCAAACAATGATAATAACCACATCTCGGAGGAAACAGGTAAGTGAAGAGAGACCATCCAACCTGTGATTGGAACAACTCGATCCCAAAATGGGCGTGTTAGTATGGGAATATACTAACATATGCCTCTTTTGGGATCAGGTTCTTCCAAACACGGGTCGAATGGTCTCTCTTCACTTACCGCATGCATGAAATCAGCTGGATCTTGGGGGCATCTAATACACTTAGTGGACCTATTGCGATAATATTTCTGCAGCTGTAAGGGGGAAGATAAACCTGATTCAGGAACTTGAAGAAATGAATCAGCTAAAATTGGTTGTTCAACGACAGCCTTTGAGTTTTCATACAGTCCTGTTTCCACTGCAGATCAGACAATTCCCTCCTCAATGATGTATTACGTTTCTCACTGAATGTGAACTTCTTGTAAACTTTATGTAGTTTTATAATCTTCTTTAACAAGGACACTAATTTTGTATACTTTTTGGGGGCTATAACAAATTGAGCTAGAGGGGATATTGCCGGTGCACACGGGTAACTGGGCCACATAGCTCGTAAGGACTCTAAGTCTATATTACAATAGCATGGTCACGGCATTCCATTCCCCGTTTTCCTTCACTTGATCCCAGGTAATGAATTTCCCTTCCTGTATCACATCTCCGAGCGAATATACACCCAATTTTTCAAAATGGAGTGGGAACACTTTTTCATGCGTAATATCCACCTCATGTATTTTAAAAATAGCAAAACCTGGTGCGTACATATCATCCGCTTCCACCAGAGACATCACCCTTTCCCATGCTTCGCACGTGGTGTCCGACGTCTGTAACTTCTTCCTCCTGCTTACCCTCCTTTCCCCCCAGAGCAGCACCTTCAAGTAATCCTGGAAAATCATAGCTTTTTCCAATCTAACATGAGGAAGGTCCGGAGAGAAGAACCATCACCAAACTGCGTACTGTAGTTGCACCGCTAAATAATAGGCAAAGAGGTCATGGTATTCCAAGTCACCTCTCTCGAATGGTTGGGTCTGGGTAACATACGAGATTCTAGCTTGTCTACCGGACCAAATTAACCTTATCATCATACTTCTTAGGCGTGCCCAAAAACTGTCTGGAGGTGTTATCAGTACATTATTAAAGATACACAGAGGTTTGGGAGCTATAACCATCTTGGCAAGGGAAATCTTGATGGTTTGTGACAATGGGAGGAGAATCCAGGCTTCCACTTTGTGCTCCAGATGTTCAAGAGTCTTTAAATTGTTCTAAGTATAGAGGGGGGAGGGTGTCTTTGTCACCATTATGCTTAAATACTTAAAGCCATGAGAACACCAACTGAATTCCTTCCCTACATCTTCTCGTTGTCCCCCTGCTGTCAAAGGCAGCACCTCGGATTTATCCCAGTTAATCCTTAGCCCTGAAAGGTCACTGAAGTACTCAGTCAGTCAACACACTTTTATCCGACATAATAAATCTTCAAGTCAAAACATAAAACACAATAATCCAAAAACTTTAATAAACCATATCAAGTAAAATCATCGCAATTACCAAATCTACCTTTTGAATGTGCAAAACTACAAACTTGGCAATACCATTCATCATATTATCATAAAACAGCCTTGGTGGACACACTATGGAGGAGAGCTTTGCTCACAGCCTCTAAACATTTCAGTGACCTCTTTTTGAATTATGGGTGCAGGTTGAATAGCTTCATTTTTAGCATGCAGGATTTATGAGTGAATCCAGCAACGGCAAAAACTGCATGTTGCAAAGTGCTCTGTCTTAAACATATCATTGCTGATCTGGTATCTCTCATTCCAGCTTCTCACAATACAGACTTCAAGAACATTTGCAGCAAATATTTTGTTTTCTCAGATAGCAGCATGAAATGCGTCATGCTTTCTATCTTCCCCCACACAACATACATTTATCTGAGTTTGACACGTTCTATTTGACCGTAAGGCTTGCCACATGGAGGGTCCCCAGTCTCACTTGCATAAAGAGAGATTTCACACCTGGGGTGAAATAATATCTTTTTATAGTTTCCTGCCGAGGATCAAAAGCTCAAGGTAAGCTGGTCCATTATTTTTTCAGCTGTGGGTAGCCTTTGCTTTTTTCTTGTGTCAGGCAGTTGCTTTTGGGTGTTTTCCCATATATTACCTCCTCCTATTTCCTGGAGTGTCTTTTTTATGTGACAAAACCAGTCTAAGGACTTCCTGTTATGCGCCACCTTGGATCCTGGCGCATTTGGCCACGTTTCCGCATGGGAAGACGCTAGATGCCCATCACGCTTCTCGCCTTAACGGTCTAGTCTTTCCACGCGCACGGACAAAGGGCTTTTAGCCACGCCCCCCTTCGTCTGCGTCGCATTGCAACCGCTTTGTCTACTCCTCTGACTTGTTTGCGACTTGTGTTGCAGTACACTCTCTCCAATTCTTTGCTTCCCATTTTGCCTTCGGGCAGCCCATTTTTCTTGCTGCCTTTCCTCTCAGCTTACCTTCTGCTTCCCAGGGCGGATCTCACTCTCCGCTCCTCTTCCCTCCTTACGGTCGCTGCCATCGGCTCTTCCGTACTCTGTCTCCTTTTCTCTAGGGTTTCTCTCGGACCTATTTGCCCTGTCTTTCTCCAGTTTTTCCTCTTTTTTCCCCTTTGTCCTCTCTCCCCATTGTTTGTTCGGATCCTGCTGGAGCGATTCTTCCGGATTGTGTCAGAAAAAATAAAAGATCCCTGAGTCCTGGGAGTCAAGACAACAACTTAACAGGTGAGGAGGAGGAGGAGGATATCTGGGAAACTCGGGAACTACAATCGTCAGAGTTTGACACTTCCTTCCATCCATGGACATCCATTGACTCAGGGCGTCTCTGTATTTTATCAGGCCCTCTTGGATCCACAGTCTTAACCAAAAAAGGGCAGGGCTAATGGACTCAAGAGAAGCCACTGGGGTTACCTCTAATTCTAGAAGTAACAATGCAGGGGAAGTGCTCTTGGGGAGTAGGCACAATTTCTTCAGGGATATGGACTCACTGGTAGATAATCTTTCCAGATTTCCATGCCCCCAAAATTCTGCACCGTATAGGGCAGCTGGAACTGCCTGCTTCTCATACAAGTCTAGCACTGGTGAAATTGTGCCATGGCTAGCATGAAATGCCACAATAGTTCCCTGAAATGTGTTTAGGGTGGTGGCAGAACGCTTCACTTGGGCAACCCACCCCTCGGACTCTTGGAAACAAACCCCTAGATAGTCAAAATTATTTACCTGCTCTATTTGGGTTGCATTCAGCCATAACTTTAAAGGTTTCGTTTTTTGAAAACCTGGGACTAAACACCATTGACTTTCTCTTGCCTGTGTTCAAGTGCAGCTCCAACTCGTTGCACTTGTGCACAAACACTGCCAATGATTTTTCCAACCCTTGCAGGGTCATTGCCAGCATTACTCGTCGTCCGCATAGAACAAAGCAGGGTATTTGTCCTTGTCCATTTTGGGGCAGTCCTGACAAATTGTCAATTATTTACTGAATATGCAGGTTAAACAAAATGGGTGCCATAGGGCAACATCGTCTCACTCCCCTGGTCACATCAACATCTTTGGTGGTTTCACCTCCTAGCACAAAGCGCTTTATTTTCTGTGGACAGAAGCCTAAATAGCCACAGCTAAATAAGGTGGGACTTTACAGAGAGGTAGTAATTTCCAGAGCTTTTCTTCGTGAGACTGAATCAAACGCTGTCCTCAAATCGAGAAAAACAGTGAACAGTTTCATATGTTTCAATATTGTGTATTTTTTGGATCAGCCTAAGCCTATGTAACAAAAAACAATGCTCAATTGTTCCTTTATTTTTCGGAAGCCTGCCTGCAGTTCACTTATTGCATTGTTGTTGTCAACCCAGTACTATAATTCTTGTACCAAGGGCTATAGGTTGTGTTTGGGATTCTTGACATATAATAACATATCATCGGCATAGAGAGGGATAGTTGAAATATGAGAATGCATTTTAACTCCTCTGTGGCCATGATAGTCTCTTATGCAGCAGGCTAACGGCTCGACAGCCAGGGCCAAAAGAATGGGGGACAGAGGGCATCCCTGCCTGGTACCTCTCGTTGGTATTATGTAATCCAAAACCACCTGATTGGTTAGTTCTCCAGCCTTAGTGGAATTGTAAAGGAGCTTGACCCATTGGAGAAACACCAGTCTCAGCCCAGACTTACGTAGTACCTCGAACAGAAAAGCATGGAGTCAAAGGCCATTTCTCACAATGACTGGAATCTCAACGTTGACATTATGCATCAGGGAAAACAGGCATCATGAATTGTTCTGGGTAGACCTGCCAGGAATAAATCCTGCTTGGTCTTCATGGACCAGTGCTGGCATGTGTGGCAGCACTCTGTCCACTAGTAGTTTAGCTATGATTTTATTATCAGTATTTATTAAGAACCAGGGCCTATAGGAGGCACACATTTGGGGGTCTTTATTGGCCTTCAGCAGAACCATTACCAGGGCGGTTCTAGTGAACTCGGGCGGCAAGCCCGATGCTAGCAAGGTTTCATACATTTTGTGCAGATGAGGAATAGGCAGTTCTGCATATTCTTTATACATCGCGGCCGTAATGCCATCTAACTCCGGCGCCTTACCATTGGGGGGAAATTATATCACACTGCGTAAATCTTCCTCAGATGGAGGTTCATTTAGAACACCAGCCTGTCCAGAGCCAAGCCACCCCAGAGCCACCCTATCTAGGAAGCGCCTAATCTCGCTTTGATCCACCAGAGATTGGGAAGAGTAGAGGTGATTGTAATAGTCCCGAAAGACGGAATGAATCCATTGAAGGTCTCAAACTGTTATCCCAGTTGAATCTCCAACCTCCAAAATAGACACCTGTTGCCGGTCACCCTTAATTATCCATGCAAGGGTTTGGCTGGGCCTGTCCCTCTCCCCATAAACTGCTGCAGCCACTGGATCACCCAAAAACCTCTCCTCTCAGGCCATAGTGGCAAATTATCCCCTCTTTTCTCATAACAGAGTCCCAATATCTGGGTCGTATTGTTGCAATTGTTGTTTGTTTCAGACCTTTAATTTCACCATCCAAAGATGTCAAGATCCCCGAATTGCTTTCAGTGCCCCCACCTTCCTTAGAAATACAGTACCCTCTTATATAGACCTTCAACATTTCCCAAATTATGCCTGAATCTGGAACGAAGCCCACATTGGTGTGAGAGAAGAGTTCTATATCTCGTTCGACTTCATCCCAGTATC
The DNA here is from genome assembly GCF_040938575.1 of Ambystoma mexicanum. NCBI lineage: Eukaryota > Metazoa > Chordata > Amphibia > Caudata > Ambystomatidae > Ambystoma > Ambystoma mexicanum. Next base: position 382,976,322 of record NC_090926.1, on the reverse strand, counting down.
TTCTAGTGCACAACCTCTAAATCTCCATCTGAGTAACCTAGGGGCCAGTTTGGCTCTTGAGAAGGAGATTACCATTGGCGAGTGATCGGTTAATGTTCAGGGGAGTATTTTTTCTGTTAAGGACCTGGCAATATCTGCTGTCACCATAACGTAGTCAAACCTAGAGGCGCTGTTGTGTACCCCAAAGTAAAAGGAGTATTCCCTTGGTTTGGGATTCCTGAACTGCCAGGCATCCATCAGAAGTGATATTCTGCAATATTACCCCACTTGGTGGCTGGTTTAGGAAGTGTGTGTTGTACAGTAGTTGACCTATTGAGATCCAGTAACATGGAAATATTAAAATCATCTGCCCAAACAACCTCGCATGCAGCAAAATCATGAATAAAGTTCATGCATGTTTCGAAAGTCAGGGCAGTCAATGGTCAGGGCCTATATATAATTAGGAGAATCCGCATCCCCAAGCATTCACCTGCTAGGAAGAAAAAGCGCCCCTCCACTTCGCCAATTTGTTCATGAAGTCTAAAATCAAGGGACTTGTGTATATACATAGCCATCCCCCTTGAGTGTGATGCGAATGAGGAGCCATATATGTGGACTCCCACCTTTGGGCACCGGGAAATTTATTTCCTATACTCAAATGGATCTCCTGAAGGAACGGGATGTTCACCTGATGTCTTTTTACCTGGTTCATTAGCAACCAAAACATTTTATTATTGGTAAACCCATGAACATTGCATGTCATCACAGTGATCTGTTCAACTGGCAGTGCGTTCAATATACATTGTGAGATTATTCATCAGCCCATTACTGATTAACCCAATCAGCACGGGACAAAATACGAGATTCATCCATATTATCGACATGCAAATGTTCAGTGAGGTGACCAACGTGGTGAGCATCCCAGGGCAGGCAGACTACCCAGACGTGGACTCCCTTCTCACTGTGCTCAGAGAGGCACAATTCCACCTCACTGATTAGGCCCAACAAGGCTGAAACATGTGTATGGGGTTGCTGTTGGTACTCTTGTTCAGAAGGGAATTGCCATAGAATTTCAGTGCTGGACTGGCCATGTGTGTGGGACAAAGACTGATATGCAAATGGATATTTCCCATCTGTGAAAGTTACAGTGAGCAAAAAGCGATGGCTGCAAACTCTCAAAGTGGGAAAAAACCACAGAACAGTTTATCATGGCATGTTCTTTCTGGAGAGGGGCGCCTGTCACCTTTTTGAAAGTTTTTTTACAAGGAGCTTGGGGTTGGTTACCCTGAGTTACCTGGGTGAACGCAGACGTGGACTCCCTGCTCACTGTGCTCAGAGAGGCACAGCTCCACCTCACAGATGAGGCCCAACAAGGCTGAAACACGTGTATGGGGTTGCTGTTGGCACTCTTGTTCAGAAGGGAATTGCCATAGCACTTCGGTGCTGGACTGCCCATGTGGGTGGGACAAAGACTGATATGCAAATGGATAGTTCCCATCTGTGAAAGGTACAGTGAGCAAAAAGCGATGACTGCGAACTCTCATAGTGGGAAAAAAAAGCACAGAACAGGTTATCATGCGATGTTCTTTCTGGAGAGGGGCGCCTGCTACCTTTTTGAAAGTAATCTTGACCATCTGAAAAGTCTTCCTATGTTCTTGGACCTGTGGACTGATATTGGGGAAAATTTGAATCGTCGCAGAGCCAAACCTCAGGTATCCTTTCTCTCTGGCAGCTTTAAGTAGCATGTCCCTATCTCTGTAATTGAATATTCTCGCTATGATGGCTTGTTCTGGTGTACTCGGGGGCGGTCTTGCGGCCAGGGAGCTGTGCGCTCTTTCTACCAGGAACATATTAGAAACTAGCGGGCCCTCTAAAGTATCCAGGAGCAATTTTTCCAGATACGTTTCCATATTGTCTATCTTTGTAGACTCTTGCACCCCCAGTATGTGTAAATTATTCCTCCTAGCTCTCCCCTCGAGGTTGTCATTCTTCGCCACAACCTTCTACACCGTCTGCTGGAGGAGTTTCATCTCTTTTTGCAGTCTAGCAACTTTATATTTGCCGTCGCCAATTCTTTGCTCTGCTTCAGATATACACTGCACAGCTTTTTAATCTGTAATGCCAAAACATCTACTTTGCAGGTGAGGGCGTCAATCTTCATGCCTAGGTTATCATTGCTGTCTTTCAAAGCCATTACGTATGATTCATAGCGGTGACATCAATCTGAGTTTGATCAGGTGAAGTATCTGCTGCTAGTGTAGGTCAACAAGTCTTTGCAAACTACTCCATTTTTGCTCTTTTGTTAGGATTTTCCATTCTGACTGTGCAACAGTGCCCCCAACAGTATAACATACCTCAACATTCGACTCCATAAGTGAGGAAGTGCAAAGTGAAAGTCTTACAATTTAATTAGTTTGTTATATTTAATTATACCATAGACATTTAAAGTTGTGGGTAACTTTAATGTACAGATAATCAATCTCACAGCTGCAGTGTGGTGTAATTGGTTCACATTGTAACATATCATTATGCTTTGAAGGAGGAACGCCAACCAGCAAAGGAAAGGAGTATTCTTAATAAATGCACTCCCTAAAGATTCTCTTGCGAATGAGTCTACATTACTATTGGTAACACACTAGTTTAAACATGCAATTGCTGTTTCTCCCACTACAGAGCATTAGCCAAAATGGTTTTAGGCCTATTACGTTTACTGAAAGGTCTGTGATTTTTCTACAGGCCTGTGCACATTGTATCTCACCCAATTTCTGTTTTTAGTCGACATTGTGGTATAAATCTTTATCTACCTTATCACTTCCTGCCTTCATTTTTGTGACAGCTGTCTCCAGATCCCTTCCATCTCACTGTTTGGATGTGCGGAATTGCCCCTTTTCGGCAAATATGAATTCTGCATTGTTTTGTGCAATTCTATATTGACCATTTCATGCTCTTGTTTTAAAGAGGTGATTTGTAGGTGAAGGGGTGTTATGTCTTTTTTCTTGTGTTTCAGCTTCCTTTTTAAAATGTACCATGTTGCCCAAGTACTCCTTCATCTGCATTTTGGCCTCATCTAGTCGGTGGGTCACTAAAACATGTGTTTTCATTCATTTTGCCTGTGTGTTACCTAGTATACCATGTTTTGCGCACATGTTTTGGTGCAGAGTTTAGAACTTTAGCATTTCTGACTGTTCTTACACATGGTTGTATATTGTTGGAGGGCACTCTGCACTCTGTAGTGCTGATGCTGGCTACTCAACACTTTTTGAGTTATTTCTTGCTTGCATTAGCTCGCTGATTTGCAATTATATCACACTCTTCTGTTATTGTTGCATTGCTTTGTAAACTATTCTGTCTCTCAGTAGCTGATTAATATACAAGAGCTTTTACAACATGTATCTTATTTGATGCTGAATGCATCTGACAGCCGTTGTATCTTCCTTTACAGTATCCATTCCTCGTTTGACATTTGCCATCCACTTGTTCACATGTGCCAATTGGCAATATTCATTGTCCTAAAGGCCAGACAGTGCTATTAGGTAATGTATAGAATCGATTTTTAAATCACATTTGGAAAATCATCTGTAGTGCTGTAGAGATTGTAACTTGTAGAAGTCACTGTGGGCCTTGCTATCTTTGAAGGGTATATTCAAAATGATTTCTTTTATTTCAAAATGGATGAATGAATGACATATTATTAATGGATCAGATCACAGTAGGCTTGAAAGGATCTTTAGCCGCCATAATACACTCTACAAATTATTTTAAAATCAATTTTGGGAAGATGTCAATTATGTATCTTGGTATTAAGAGGACCAACTTTGATAAAAGCTGGCAGCTTCAAATCATATAGAACAACTGGAACATTTCACATACTTGGGTGTAGTATTGTCTTGTGGCAAAATTGAAAGACTCATAAAGGAAAGAATAACCTTGAGAACTGTGTCTAAACTTGCATTTATTAAAGGATTCACCAAGCAATGGGTGGGTACTCGTTGGAGGGCTAACAAGCAAAGTATTGTACCTGCCATTGTTTATGGTTTAGAGGCTAGGCTAGAAACACAGCTTTTAGGGTTAAACAAGGTAGAGGGTAAAGCTATAACGACCCATCCTTTTACTAGCCCAGACCACAAGAATGCTCTCCCCTTGACATCAAAGCTATTCAGTCTTTGGAAGTCTTCAGAACCTGACTCAAATGTCATCTTCTGGACCCTCCCCGTTCCTTCCTGAAGGTCTTACTAACTCATTTTTCATCCCCCATAAGTAAATTGCCAATGTTCCATTACTGGCCATTGGAGCTTACTTTTCAGAAGATTTATATCTTGTACTCTTGTCTATGTCCCAAGTTTATTTACCCACAAAACTCCTTTAATCACCTGGTGAAACTCATTTAGTACTACTTAACCTATTGTACAGGCAATCTACTCATAGGATGCCTCCACCTTCTGTTGATGTGTAACCATGTCCATATATTCTTGTGGAAATGAAATCCCTCTGCTCAAATAAATACACACACAAATATAAAGTTGTGTTATAATTATTAGTCTTTATTAGCTGGCAATGTCTAGGAGGAATTCTGGGAGATAGTGGATTTCTAAGCACAAGATTGGATTGTGCCAATGAAAATGGAGAAAAGGTTAATTGAATGAAATCATGTGGATTGAACAAGAGTAGCTTACCTGGCAGTATAGTGCATAGGTTTGCTTCGGGTGCATGGTAATACCATGTGTGATTTATCAGATGGAGGTTCTTGTTAAGGAGATGTAGATTGACGTATCTTCTTCTGTCAGGGTTGGCGTCTGCGATTAGCCCATTTGTATATATCAAGTCCTGGGAAGAGGAATGGATGGAGGCTGCATCTCTCATCAGGGTTAAGATCTGATTATTGTAATAACGGCTGTCCCTTGAACGATCATCATTTTTGCAGGAGGGTGTTTTCACATGCAACTGTAGTAGTCCCCATCTAAAATGCGATACCAGCAGGGGTGTTGCTAGGTCTGGAAAAGGTCTGGGGCTACACTAATGTCGGGATTGTCGGGACTCAGGGCTACCTAGCCTTTTGGTTGTAGACCGTGAGATTCTATACAGGGCTACAACCAAAAGACCTGGGGCTACAGCCCCCTATTCCCCTCCCCCCCAGAAACGCCTCTGGATACCAGCAAAACATATAATGCAACCCATCCAAAGTGTTGTTGAAGCTGGCAGCCTTTTATTTCAGATGGGCCACGGTTGTAGATGAGCCACGGACAGACGAAAAGCAAGGACAGGACTGGGAGATGGCACATTGACCACAGCAATGCTTAGGGAGGTTGTGTGGTAAGAGATCTAATTGGCTGGCACACTTATGCCAACCAATTAGATCTCAATAAGGTTGTATGACCATGTCAGTAGCCGCTGTCCCAGGCAACGGTCGGCCCAGTAACACACTCACATAATCTATTGAATGAGTGAAAATCTGCTTCAGAAACGGAGCAGCAATCACATGGATGCTGGACACTGGATCAGTTCTTATTACAGGTAATGGAAATATCGTCTAGAAGTGGACTTGTAGTATCTTGAATGGTGCTTTAACGCCATGCCATTCAAGTGTCACCAACTGAATGTGTCATACTGACCCTTCTATAGAAGGTGCATTGTGTAAAACCGTATACAATTCCAGAGGTTTCTGTATCTGGTAGCCACATTTTTAGGAGGAGGATGCTATACCAGTTTCCCTGTCCATTTCTGCAGTTAGGTAGACATAAATCCTGTCTCTACCGTTGCTGATTCAGGTTGCTTTTTGGATAACATGGTGGTAGATTTTCTTCTTTGTAAATGTCTTTCTCTGCCTCCTTCACCTTGCTCCACGTTGAATGTTTACAAAGAGTCACTCTTGTCATTTAAAGATAAAACATTAGCCAGGTGCTGCATTATCTCTTCTTGTCCTACTCAAGCACTGAGTATTCAGACTTCACAGAGGGATTTCACGTAGCTCACAAACTCCTCTCACTTCTAATTAATCATTATGCAATCCATTGTCTTCACCTAAATTGGCTGCACTGTAATCTTTGGATCAGCATGTATGGCACAAAATCAGTTTGCAATTGTGCACTGTTTTGGGAAATTACCAATGCAATTTAATTTAACTTAAAGTTATACGCTATAGTGGGGTGAAAAGGAATTCTTCTGCATACATGAAAAAAAATACTTTGTGACTTTCTGCAATACTTAATATTCCTTTTTGACATTTTACTATATTGCTAGAATGCGAATCTCAATTTTAGCTAGGTTTTTCACATTTTACGATTCTGTAGCCAAGAGCGCATACTCCTAACTTGTAAACAGTGTCCCTGATACAATATAATCAATATTTGAAAACTGTGGTTGTTAATGGTACAGCTGTCAGGAGAATCTGTGTTAGTGAAGTCTAACGCCCCCATATTGAATTGTGTTTAACAATGATGGATTATTGAACCCTAAAAGGTAAACATGATATAAAAGAGAAATCAATTATGAATGTCTTCTTTGTCCTTCTGGGCTGTACAGTGTTTTGACAATAAGCGATTAACATCCGCCCTTGATGTAACTTTCCCAGCCTTTCAGACCAACCCAGTATCGCTGGATCACTAGAGCAATTGGGTCTCCTCAATCCGGTCACATAGGATTCAATAATCTATTTGCAAAGAAAGCCCGGTGAGGGTCAGTATCGTATTCAACTGCATCATAGATCAAACCAGCCATGATCTGAAAACACTCAGTGGCCAATCTCGAAATCTGGTACACGTTGCAGTAACACCCCAGACATGAAGATCAAGTCACTCTTAGAAAGAACCTTGTAGACATGTGTATAGAGTAAAGGGTGACGCTGTCATGGATATAAATATCCTCATGAGTTTGTCAGAAGTAAGTCAGCTAAAGTATGCACTAATATCCGGGAGCTTCTAAGACAATCTAGGGATGTCTTGCGCTATCAGCCATCTCCTCCTGGTTACCATCTATAGGGGTGTGCCACCCCTATCAGATTCAACCTTTGGTGAGGTGAAACAGAGCCTTGACTTACTTCATTGCAAAAATAATTGAATTGCACTGACAAGCTTCCTTACTTTATGGTTCTCAAGTAATTCTGTTTCTATCTTTTCTTTTCCTTGCTGCTGCTCTAGCAATCATTTCATGCACCGTTGTTTTGTCTTTATAAATGTGTGTACAGTGCATTATTTAAAAGTGCTATAGAACCACTAGTAGTAAAATTCAGTTCAGGTAAGGATTAAAAATGATATTGAAGTCACCTCAATCAGCAACTTCCCTTGGAGCACCTCTTGATCTGGGGAAATATTGACTCTAAAATGTGTCCTGCCTCTATGATTTGGTCTATATATTAAGAAAGCGGCTAACCTGTGGTTCCCTAAAGCACCTTGAGGAAGGTATAGGGCCTGTCTGAGTTAGTGAGCATCTTGTTTAATGCAAAATCAATGTTGATGTTTATTAATACTACTTCTTCGATTCATACTTCAGTATCTTAAAAGCAGGCCAAACCAGGCATTTAGATCCAACAATATTTTAAGACTCAAATGTCATTTAGAGGAAGAATTCATGACCTGCACATTCGGCGAGGTAAATTAATAACCAATAATGGGATTGCCTTCAATTGTCGTCAATGTCTAACATGGTTTCTGTATTCTGGTATTGCATCAAGAACCTGAATCAGTTAGCAAACAGTAAAGAACGGAATGACATGTGATGCAGTCGTGAACCGGAAACCAGCGACCCACACCAACTATCCCACCCCATTCATCCTTTCTCTCACTCGTGTTGGTGAAATTTAAAGATGATTTTAGCAGATGCCCACCTGAAACATTCTTTAATATTCAGGAATTTTAGCAGGTGAGCGTAAAGGCCCTCCCCCCCAGTGTTTGAGACAATCAGGGCTTTGTAGAATCCTTTTCATCAAACATCGGAATTTCCAGACAAAGAAAAAACTGCATGGCTCATTACATTAGTAAAAGTACACTTTATCCACATGAGATGAATTGAAGAATAATAAACACCAATCTCCACCTCTGTAACGTACAAGCAAACATTGCCCCAAGTCTAGGTTTTCAGTTTCCCTTTTTCCCACTGATTCAGTGCATTGCTGGTCAATTAATACTTATTTCTTTGAATGCTTCCACACTTCCACAGGTTAATTTTCCCTGATGTATCGTAACATAAATGGTCACTACCACACTTCGGGAAATCGGAATCCAAAACCACTACACCTACTCTAACGACGCTGCCATTTTGTCAAGCCGGCTCAACTCTATAAATATACACATTATTCTTTTATCTTACTTCACTTGTCCTGGTGTTCTGTGAGGAAGTGAAGGGAGTGGGAAGGCTAAGTGGAGACACACCCACAGATAGCGCAGAATTGTCAGAGGGTACTTATAGGCTCCTCACAGTGTGTCACAGAGTGCCATTATGTTGGGGGCAAGATTTGGGTGCCATTTTGCAACCTTATATCATTGCATAGATAAAGTTGAGATTTTGGTCCTTTTCTAGAACATAATTTATCCAATTCTCAGGAATACGCTTGCATACAATGTCGACTTTCACTTTTTCACATTTTGTTGGTTTGGAGGATGTGAGCAGGGTCGACCCACCACCCATTCTGGACGAGACAAGCTGGCCCAATGATAACACTGAGCACTCCCTCGGCTGCAGAAATTAGTTGGGGAGTGCTACTGTGCTGGCTTTATCAGAGCTATCAAAGGGAGATGTTGTTTCCCTTTGGCAATTCAGTAGTACCCTAGAAGGCATTCCCAATAACCATACCAGGTCTCTGGGAATACTTTGCTCCTGCTTTTTGGACCATCATCTCCAGCCAGGAGCCCGTTAGAGATCTTTTTTGGGCTATATTTCTAGTATCTCATAGCATTTTTGTGGTATAGTGGTATAGTGGTATGTTTGGTATAATGGTGAGCCTAACATCAGAACACTGCCTAATAATTATTTTTTACCGGAATCACTAATGGTAATCAAATACTTGACGTAGCACACTCTAGACAATTAACTCATCCCCTCCTGTGGTTTCTTACCACAATACCACCTTATGCCCTTGTGGCTTGCATCCCAGAATGCATTTACCATGCAAATGAAACACAAAACATTCATTCAGAGCCTCTCAGAGTAAAACAATTTACAGTGACTAACTTTGCTTTTTTTTTTATTTATTTTTTATTATTGTTGTTTTTGATGATACATCTTTACAACATCCAATTTATCTTCAAACATAAAATACAAGTCTCAGAATACATAGGAGACATGTTTCTTCGATATATGACATAATTATTCTTAGAATATAAAATATTTCAACCAGCATAATAAAACTCAATTTAAAAATCAAAATGCAAACACATCAGGTCCAAACAGTATCAGGAAAAACTATCAATATACTTGGGCTCACTTAGGTAATAAGTTTACAAATTTCACATCTTTTTCTATTCTTTATTACAATTCTCAACCATATCTAGTTTTTTTTCAATAATTTGTAGGAGTTTAACTAGTGCAAGTATAAGTGAAATCCTGTTTCCCCACATGCATTCTACCCATAACGTTTCTCGGGTAATTCCCATAATACCAAATAGGAATTTGCCCAAATATTTTTGTCTATCTGCCTCAAAAGAAGTACAGTATAATACTAGATGTTTCAAGGATTCATTTACATCGATCACACAAAATCTACAATTCAAGTTATGCTGCTCGTTTTTGTTATGTTTCCAAAATTTCATACGGTCTTTAGTTAACAGTAGATTAAACTTGAATCGCATGTACGTTACTCTTATCAGATTACTAGGTACCTGCCTAATATATAGTAATATTGGTTTTTGGTTATGCCTAAATTTAGAGTATTCGTCATACATTTTATATTGTCCAATTAAATCAGATGTATTCGCCCAATCATAAATATATAGTTTTTTTTTTACTATTTGAGGCAAGGTAGCTAGGTCTGTTGTGCTTTGCGCAATCAAATCCAATACCTGTTGTATCTCCTTGTAAGACTTCTGTAGAGAATCAGGTTTGCCCCTCTTAATCATAACTGCTAAATCTTCATATAGTGAGTTTTCCATTGGTTGGAGAACTTTAGCAAAGTTTGCCAACCTGCGCCATCTCATTTTTGACGCCAAAGATGTAAGCCCCAGTTCATGAATTATTATGGGATTTGGCATCGAAAGGGGCAGATGTAAAACCTTTTTCCAAATCATTCCCTGTAAGGAATTTAGAATATGCCCCATCGCTAGTGTGCATAAATCTAATCCATATAGTATGATTGCCTCTACTTTAAGCAGGTAAAACTCTATTAGTGGGATAAGAGAAAATCTACAGAGCTTCCGATGGATGATCTTCATTTGTGCTATAAGTGTCAATGCTTTAATTGATATTGCTTTATGCCATTTTTTCAGTGAGTCAGAATTCGTTAAATTATATCCCAAATAAATCAACCCTAATGAGCGAGGAATCATGTTTCCATTGATTAACCATTTAAATGATGTTGTTTTCCTTTTGTTAGAGAAAATCGTTATATTCGATTTTCCAGGGTTGACTGTCAAGTTGTGTTTTTCACAGTAGCCATAGAACAGATGTATTTTATTTTGTAGTCCAAATGGCGTGCGATCTATAAGGATGATATCATCGGCAAAAGCCAGCCAATTTATGCTTAGATGTCCTAGTTTTGCGGCAAAGGTATTCGAGTGTTCCCACAACTTGTCTATATCTGCTAAATACAAATTAAACAGAGTAGCCGCGAGGTTACACCCTTGTTTCACCCCAATAAATGTATTTATTGGGTCAGTTAGCCGGCCCGTACCATCAATTCTTACGCTATAGCTGGTGTTAGTGTGGAGCATGGCTATCATTGTTATTATATGCACTGGGATCTGCCAATTGTGCATCTTTGCCCAAAGTATTTCTCTAATCACGCAGTCAAACGCTGAGGACAGGTCCACCAATGCCATGTATATTGGACCATTGAGATCTCCTCTTGAGCTCTTTAATAAGTGTGCGAGAATAATTGCATTCAATTGTGTTCCCATACATTTTCTAAAGCCTGTTTGAAAGCGTGAGAGGATGCGTAAAGACAATATGGATGCATTCAGTTCTCTAAGGAGTAAACTGGCGAAAATTTTTGCAGGAGTATCTATCAAGGCAATTGGTCTAAAGTTTTTTGGATCAGCTGTACCTCCTTTTTTATGTAGGGGAATAATTAGAGCAGATGTCCAAGAATCTGGTAGTTTTTTTGTTTTAAAGATAGTATCAAAGCTGCGCATTAAGTGAGCTGCCCAAAATTTTGGGTCATCTTTCAACAAGCATGGAGGAATTCCTTCCGGACCCGCTGCTTTTGAAAACTTTAGACTCATAATCACTGACTCAATTGTTTCGACGTCCCATGGACAACTGTCGGGTAATAATGATACCTCTACAACGTACTTAAGTGACCTGAACTTATCTGGTAATACATATTTACTACTGTAAAATTCAGTCCATAGGTCACCACTCACTGTAGAGCATTTCTCTGCCTGGCTTCTTTCCATAGGATCTCTTAGTATAGCCCAGATTTCACGTGTTTTCCTACCTATCATGAGATTAATCATATTTTGATTTTTTCTCAGATAGGCATTGAATTTAATAATTCTAATGTCCTGTTTATATTTAGTCATGATTAATTTTTTCCTATACATTACTTGGTCAAAATGGATGGTGTAGTCCCTTGCCAGATTTCTAATTTCAGCATTTTTCTCTCTTTTTCTTTTCATTATGTCCAAGTTATAACCTCCAACTGAGACTGTAGATGTGTCTTGCTTGTTTCCAGTGACTATCTGACTAAGATGGTAGTGAATCATATTCTCATTCATGCGATCTAATGATCTACATTCTACCGTTGACAACTGGTTGGGATTATATTTTAATATGTCACGACTGACTAAACTGTTCAATGACCTACAGGTTTTCAAGTTCCACCTTATTGATAGCATCTGTCTGTCAGATTCAGGTAATACCAATGGTTTATACATAGTATAAATACCAAATTTACAACTCATAGTACATGTCAAAATCGAGTGGTCACTCAGGGCAGACCTTTCTATTGTACAGGGCGAAGCCATCGTGGCTAGGGTTTTTGAGGTGACAATGTAATCAATGGAGGAGTTATATATTCCCCTACTCCAGGTCACTTTTGACCCATAACTTACAAAAGGAATAACTTGCATGTCCCATTCTTTAAAAAAGTCTGACCACAGCTGGCCCCTCTCACACGACAAATTTATATACTGAATATTTTGACCTTCATTTTCCAAGTTTTTTTGTATGAGAGTGGAATTGAAATCCCCACCCACAATAATTTCGATGTTGGGCATTTCGTCCACCACCTCCAACAATAAAGCATTCAGTCTTTTAAGAATACCATCAATGTATGCTCCATTTGAGTTCCAGTATAAGCCTATTATCAACAATGGAGCATTCTGATTACTCCTTGACATTACAATAACTGCTAGCATCTCCTCGGAGGAATATATCTGCCTTATTTCCACATTATATACCAAGGAGACATAAATGGCAAGGCCGCCCTTTGGACGACCAAGTTGGCCCTTTTGAGCATGACTGAAAAAGCTTGTAAAACCCTCCATAGGAATATCTGTAGTGGCCATGGTTTCTTGTAGGATAATGATTGCTGGGCGATTCTCGCAATCTAGCATCCGAAACCACGACTTTAAGTTTTTAAAGCCACAACAATTCCATGATTTTACTAAAAAGGAATTGTTTTATGATTTATCATCTCCTGGGGTCTCTTTAAGGATTGATTTCATCAAAGGTTCAAGCCATGCTAAACTTTTTATGATTTGTGCCACAGACTCTGCTTGTGAATTTACCTTTGCCTGCAACATTGTAAGTTGATTGTCATTATATTCACTTTTTATATTTTGCTGGCTTTCTATTTCTTGAAATTCGAGGAACTCAATTGCATCATCCATCGAATGGAAGTCAAATAACTTATAACCCAGAAACTCCAAGTCCCCATATGGGTCCGAATCAGTGAGGCAATTAGAGGTGATTTAAATTTACATATCATCCGATAATTACATGAGGATGGTAATTTTATCCAATCGATATCATTTGATACCAAGTTACGAAAGGCCGGGATTTGGCAAAAAATCTTCATTACTGCACCTCGATTTAAACTAGGATTGTCAAGCACTGCTTTATCAGCCCTCCATCCTAACACAGATTTCATTTCCAAGGGAATACCTTTTGGGTAGACTACCTTTCACAGCTTTTCTATCTCATTGTTTTTTTCCTTTTCCTTTTCTGATAGTGCTGGGAGGGGTGGCTCTTGCGCCCCTTTCATGAGATAAACATCTTTCTCCAAGGTTGGCAAGGAGTTGCCATCGTCGTTTTTGTCTTGAACGCACCTCTCTATATTCTTTGTACTGGAAGCCTCCTTCTCTACTATGCCCTTTGATTCTTTGGACACCTGGACAGTCATTGTGGTAAGTTTTTTATCAATTTTATCAAAGAAGGTTTGTAGTTGTATTTGAATTAGCAGAGGGGAGTGATCCTGCAACCCACCCATATTAGATATCTTTAAGCCAGGACTTACATGATGTGGCATTACAGGTGCCTGGATCAAAGGGGGTAATATGGCATCTGCTTCGACAGCCTGCGAGTTTTTCTCTTCCAAATATAGCAGTTTTTCTTTGCCCAATTCCTTTATCTCAATGCCCATATCATCTAATTGCCTTTGGCCAAGACATAAAACAGAGGAATTAGGACTGCATGATTTTATATTTTTAGTTTTTTTTGAGTTTTTTTTTGTTTGTTTTCCTATCGGCACTAGTGGCATAGTAGATACACCCTTTCTTTTCTGAGATCTTGCAAATGCTTTTTTTGCTTTCCTAGACATAAAAAATGTGGATTGTTGTAAATCACCTTTTTCAACGTCACTGATAGACTTATCCACGGTTGATACTTGATTCACTATGTCAAGGTCAATCAAGTCTGTCAGAGCCGTGGGAGTATCAGATCGTTCCGGCAGTTCTTCTGCTGTTGTCAGTGGAATTCCACCATCATTACTCATTAACTCTGATGGTATTAGTTTTGCTGCTACTATGATATTTTCCAGGACTAGTATGCGATCATGTTGAAGTTTTGCAATTTCAAGGTACTCAGGAGCAAGAGATAAGGTTTGACTGACACCCAATGGTTTCTGCAGATTTTCACCGTTCACCGTTAAGTCTATATTCACATCTGTTTGAGAGGATTGGTCATGCTGAGTGAGATGGTTCTTCTCAGCTTCCTTGTGCCCCAGCTGTTTTATAATCAGCAATTGCGATGCCCAGAAGTTGTTACACTTTTCTTGGGATGTCATGAACCCTTCTATTCTACATAGTGTGTTCATAATTTCTGCATTAGATGTACTTAACGCATGGATTGCGCCATGAGTGTACTCGTGGCCTTTATCAAGGAGGTTCAGAATTCTCGTTAAGACCGGAAAATTCTGGAGCTCTTGATCATTTAAATCCACAAGAGTATCCTCAAGTGGAAAAAATGGAAGAGAAGGGTTTGGACGACGTAATGGATTATTTCTTCCCTTTTTCTGATTGGTGTCCCCACCCAAAACCGGAGAATGGACATAGCTGATGTCCTCATGGTTGTTTCCAGACTCATAAGTAGGTGAACTAGCCTTCGGTGGTGTATTTTTTTTTAGTATCTTCTCATCCTTTTTTAAATTCTCTTTTAACTCTTTCAGGTTTACTTCTATTGCAGCATGAAAATGAACCTGATCCCTAAAGCCATGAGAACTTGCCGCGGGTGTAGACGGCCCATTAGACAGTCTCATTCGGCTGTGTAATTCTGCCAGTACTGCAGGGGCTACCAATGATGTGTCTGATGCCGGCAGAAAAGACACGTCTGCAACCGCACCCAAAAGCGAGTTGTCATTAATGGGTATGTTGCAAATCAGGTTCTTTGGGTGTGTGGAAACATCAACCGCCTCAGGGCAGGTGATCTTTGAAGAAACCGGTATTACTAATGATTCATCTGTCATCACTGAACCTCTATACGCTATAGGAACACCCAGGTGAGTCCCAACTTCTGATTTCACGTACCCAGGTTGTGTCATATCTGCATTAGTATTTCCTATATTGCGTCCTTTTTTTTAATTTGATTCACAGAGTCTTCATAGTACTCGTTCTCTGAGACATTTCCCTCATTTGGGGCGGCTGTTGAATTATTTAAACACCGTTTCCCACTACGTAAATTTTTTACCATGGTTGACTATTTCTCCAAGTAGTGCCACACAATTAGTTATACTTTACGGGAATTCTCGTGCACTCCTACACCAGGAGTGTAACCACACAAGACTACAGAGAGAATAGTCAAAAACAGAAGGTAAACAAAAAAAAAGAAAGTAAGAAAAAAAAAAAAAAAAAAACAAATAACTTTCCCCTAATTCTGTCTTTCTTGCAATCTAAACTTTGCAATGTGGTGATTACCCCAACTGGATGTAAAAAAAGAGGCAAATTTTTACCTACAGATATTCACACTCCCACACCTCCACGCATCCAAACAGCCCAACAGCCACTTGTAAAGCCCACTTCGAATGCGCGCGCGCGAATGCGCGGGCGCTCCCTAGATATTGAAAGTGAGGCTTGGCTGGGCGGAGCGGGCCACGGGCGGGAGGCGGGGACAAAGTATCCTTGATGACTGTCGGGAGAAAAGAAAGGAGAGGGGGAGGACTCGGGTAAGTAATGTTACTGTGTACAACCACAGTGCGCCGCGGCGAAGCCGCGGTTCATTCAAGTAAAAGACAAGGAGCAGATAGAGTCAAGTTCCTTAGTAACTTGTTAGAGAGGATCGTAACTGTAACCACGTTACGGCACGCCTGTGATTCCTCTTGCAGACGGCTCAGTCCACGCAGGATTTTACTTCGAAGTCCTCAGCAGTCAAAAAGTCAGCAGCCCAACGACAGCCCAACAGCCACTTGCAAAGCCCACTTCGAATGCTTTGATTTTTTACTGCATGTTCTGCATCTCTCTGCATGCCAACCCCATAAAGCTGAGTACAGAATAAGTACTCTGAGGCTAAGTCACCTTTTCGAATTGTTATTCCTTGTGAGAAGCTAGAAATATGCAAGTTACAGAGAATGACATGTACATCCATGCTGTAATTCAAACATAAGCGAAGTCTTTCCTGCAATGGATTTCAAAACATTTTATTTGCGATAATACCCAGAGTTCTGCCAACATTGGCCTTGAACTTCGCGACTAAAATTGGCAGAGCACAGCTTCTGTCACTCTGAGTTTTATCGCAGCAAAACTTCAGAGAAAAGAAAATATGAGCACAGCACAGTTTTACATAAACTGTGGTATCGTGGAACAAAGTGATTATTTTCTAGCATGTGTTCTGTGCATGCCCAACATTGGCATCTATTAGATTTAGCCTGAGTTTTACACATGAGTCACACACATGAGTCTCACACCCTAGGCCCTAGTTAAAATTCAGAACTTTGCTAAAATGTGGATGATGAAATGTGGAGCTACCCTTTTTGAAATTCAGAATAGGTAAAAGTATTTCCCTATTACATTTCCTTACACACCCTCCTTTTATTCTGCTGGGACACAGCCAAAATCACTGCAAGAAAAACCAAATATGCAATAATCCTGGCTTCAACACATGATCGATGTGTGATCTTGGGCACAATTTTACCTTGATCATAACAGTTAAGAAACAAATCAAAACATTACATATTGTGATCGCCTATCTGTTTTCTGCTTGGATTTCTTTTAGAATTAATTTTTTTTAGAGTTTGTTTTGTATCTTTTTTTATATAAAACTTTAAAAGGAAATATTATTAATTTCAAAACAACCATAAGTCCATGCAACTGTGCCAGTGGCATCAGTCTGATGTAAAAATCAGATTGTAAAAATAATTAGTCAGAAATTGTTCAGGAAACTGTTCTTGGTGAAGTGAACTTCCATCCTCTGTAGGTGGGACTTCTTTTGTGGTCATCATCTTCACCCCCTTTTTCGGTTCATGGTATTTACAGGGGACTCCATTCCAGTGGCACCCTCCAAGGATCCGGGGCTTCCAGGGATCCGGTGCACTGTAATTCCCAGAGTGCTAACAGGGAAAATAATTATTTTTCTAGAGTAAAAAGAAGGCAACTTAAGAATCAAGTACATGAATCCATTTACTTTTCCCTTGCCACACTGCAAGAAATTTAGAATTTTTAGGCTTACCTTTCCCAAAGTTGAATTTGTATACCTGGTCTCCTATCTCATATTTTCTCACAGATGTCTTCCTATTGCAATATGACTTTGCACTGTCAGCAGCCCTTTACAAATTTCACTGTGCAAATGCTTTCTTCCTCATATTCATGGATTGTGGAAACATTTACCAGAAACGGTTCAATTTGTTCTGCAGAGCAAGTGTTGCGGCAAAACCATTTTCCTACCTGTCAGAATTTCATAGGGGCTGATATTTGTTGATTTAGAGGGCGTCTACCTGAGAGCCATTAATACCAGAGGAAGCCTCAAATCCCAACTAGATCCCGCTTCAGATACAAACTATTTCAACATGTCAACTATCGATCTGTTACACTGTTCCACTCCCCCTGAAGAGGAGGGCCGGTAAGAAATGTGTAGCTTCCTCTTTTCACCCAAGATTTGCCACATTTTTGTCATCACTGCATTAGTGAAGTGACTTCCACAGTCTGATTCTATTTTTTGAGGTAAACCAGATCCTGAAAATATATGATTCACAAATAAAGTGGCCGCCGTTTGCGCACTGCAGTCTCGAGCTGGAATGCATTCCACCAATTTAGACATTAAACAAACGACAGTTAGCATGTACCTGTTTCCCCTTGCTGATCTCCTCACAGGCCCTACAAAATCTACTTGTAAATCAGACCATGGGAGTGTTAAACCCCTTTTCATTAATGGTGCTATATGGGCTGGTGACGCAGGCTGAAACTGTGCACACACTAAACACCCTCCGGTATAGAGCTCAACATCTTGAGACATGTGTTGTCAATAGGCATAATCTTTTGAAATTTCCAAAGTTTTCTGTGAACATCTGTGGCCTGCAGTTATGGCATTGTGGGCATGATGGAACATCAATCCCCAAAATGACAAAGGCACTACATATTGGATTTGGCCTGTTATGGATTCTCTAATCATCAGTCCATCTTGTAACCTAATTCTCTTTTTGTTTTTTAATAACACCCTCAATTCCTCTTTCCCTTTGCAGTCCTCTTCATTCAGAGGATGTTATTCTGCATCTAGCAAATGGTTGTAAAATGAGCCTAGAATAAGATCCTCCCTTTGTGCCTTAATCAAGTCTTGATCTGGTGTATCAAAGCTACATTGTGCCATAACCTGTTCAACGGTTTCCGGAATTTCGGAGAGTGCTATCGCATCCACCTCTATTTCACCAAGCAGGTGTTCAATAAAAAATAACTCACTCATTACAGCTCCAATTTTGGCTAATTGATCTGCCTTATCATTTCCTTCCTTATCCTCACCTGGTGTTTTCAAATGACCACGTATTTCTCTCCAATGGATTATCAGGTCATTTTCTGATACAAGTTTTCTATTGCTTGAATCATCTTGTCGTGTTTAAGTGGCTTCTTGTTATATGTGAGCATGCCTTTCACCTTCCAGCCAGGTAAATACTCCACAAAACTATTTTGTGCATAATCAGGACCAGTGAGTAAAACTATTTCTTTGAGTCTATTTTCTACTGCTGTAGACATTGCTTTATAAATGGTGGCCAATTCTGCCACTTGACTGCTTTTGGGGCCTACCCTCATGCTTACTCTTGGAATGCACTCTCATTTATGCCACACATTTCCTATTCCTGCCACGAGTTCCTTTTCAGCATAATTTTCTACATGGTATGCACATCCATCTACAGATATAGTTGGTAAATCATTACATGTTTCTTTGTTGAAAGCCTTGTGTGGGGATTGCTCAAATTAATTTAAACTTGTCTCTAGCTCTGTGTCATCAGGCGCAGAGACAGCTGCACAATCATACAACACTGCTAGCCCGTGAGCAACTGGGTTCTTTTTGTTTTGTCCATATCTCACTTCTACTGGAAATCCCTGAAGTGCTAATGTCCATGAAGTGATTCTTGACTGGCCCAAATTCCCTGATCTGATCCTCTTACTTTGCAAAAATTGCAGAGGCTGGTGATTTGTTTCAACAATCACCCGCTCCCCTTGAATTATGGGACGGAAATCTTGTAAGGCCCAGACAGTGGTCAGAAGCACTTTTTCACATTCACTAAATTTGGTCTCTACCTGTGACAATGCCTTGCTAACACATGCAAGGGTTTTGTTATCTGCATCATGCTTTTGATATAACACTGCTGACATACATTGATCTGTGAATCCTATTTCTACAAAGTCATCCGGCTTTTTATCAGATATGCCAAACATGACGCTTTCATTAGACACCCTTTTAGTATGGCCACTGCCTCACTTTGTTCCTTTTCCCATTTCCAAGGTACACCCTGCTTTAGTAATCTCGCCAAAGGTTGTGTAATCTCTGCATCATTTTCAATAAACTTTCTGTTGTAACGTGTCATTCCTAACAAACCCTAAACTTTTCAAGTTTCTGAATCGCTTCCACCTGTTTTCGTTTGTGGGTTTAATCCATGCTCTTTCACTTCATGGGAGGAAGTTTACCCTTATTCTACACCACTGTGCTTTCTGTAAAGATACTTTTGCCCAATCCTCCTGTAGCTGACTGAGTACATGTCTAATCTCATTGAAATGGCTTTTCAAATCTTCATTTTTGTTTAGCACAACATCCACATACACTATTGTTCCTCTTTCAGCTGCATCTGGGAGTGACTTGCTCAGGAATATCCCAAACTCACTCCCACTAATGACATACCCAAAAAGGGTCCGGGACAATGCATATTGTGATTTGTCAAATGAAAATGCAAATAAATTGTTTTTAAAAAAAATATTTGTATTGGTATTTACACATTTACGCCCCTAAACAACCCCGCACCACCCCCACTCTGCCCCTTCCCTCCCTTGGTTCCTGCAGTGTTTTAGCCATCCTGTTCTCATGGTTGATCTTGGTCCTCTCGGTTATCAGAGTCTTGAGTCTTTTATGCATGGGTTTATCTCAAGTCCAATATTCTCAGGTTTTGTGGGCACCATTGTTGCTTTTTAGGTATTCTAGCACCTCTCCCCAGTCTGACCGAAACTTAATCGCCTCTACTTGTATTCGGTATGTAATCCACTCCATTGCCATTACGTCCTACAATTTATGTATCCATTCTGACCACGTGGGGGGTCTTTTTATTTCCAGTTCTTAGCTATCACAAGCCAAGCAGTAATCAGAATTGTCATTAGGGCTCTCTTTTGGGGTTTGCACATTTCCGGGTCTAATAGTCCATATAAGCCCTCCACCAGGGATATAGCATGAAGTTCCGGTATGATTATTGTTATCTGAGCCTTCACGTCCTCCCAGAATTTCTTTATCTTGGGGCAATCCAACCATATGTGCCTCCAATCTCCCGTCCTCTTACAGCCCCTCCAGCACTCTTGGGGAACCGTTTTATACATTTTGTCTAATTTACAGGGCGTGTATCGCCACTGTAGCATCATTTCATACCAGGCCTCCCGGAGTTGTATAGACTTGGTCAGCTTCGGGATGTTCCTCCATAGTCCCTCCCACAGTTCCCGGGAAAGAGCTGACCCAGCTGTCCCTTCCGAAGCTGCCAAATATGGCCATTCTTCTTGAACTGAGCATGCCTGAAGGATGGCGTTGATACTCGATGTTAGGTGCTTATCCCCTGTTTGTGTGGTTATGTATGTTTCAAATTATGTCAGCCGCCTAGTTGCTGTGGTATGAACCTCGGGCTGTCCTAACCAGTGTTTTAGCTGTATGTATTCATATCTATCTGTTTCCTTCCTCCCAAGGTGAGCTTTGCATTCCTCGAATGTTGCTATCTCTCCTTCCCACACCATGTCTCCCACCTTACTACACCCATGTTTCTGCCATTGGCCGAGTTTACCCTTTTCCATCCCCGGGGTGAAGTTTGGGTTCCCAAACAGTGGAGTGAATGGAGAGGGGCGTGTAGAAAGGAATCCCTTCTTTAGCCATCCCTCCCAAATGTTGCACATTGTTCTAAGGACTATGCTACACCTTGCGCTCTGGCTTGTCTTTCCCTGGTAGCCACAGTAGCCCAGCCAGTGAGCAGCCCGCCACTGCCATATCCATCCGTGCCCAGACCTTTTCCCTACTTTCTGTAAGCCATTCTCGTACCCCTCTCAGTTGGGCTGCTTCAAAGTATCTATTTATATTTGGCAAACCCAGCCCTCCTTTATTCCTTTGGGTCATGAGCAGATCTAACACTACCCTGGGGCGCTTGTTCCGCCAGATAAATTTAGATATTATAGAGTCCAGTGCCTTAAAGAATGACTAGGGGACTGCTACTGGGAGGGTCTGAAATGTATAAAGAAGTCTGCGGAGAGTCACCATATTGACAGTTGTTATGCACTCCAGCCAGGAATTACTGAGGGGGTCCATCTTGAAAAGTCTTCTTGTGTTTTCTTTAGAAGCCTCAGGTAGTTGACCTTAAATAACTTGGATATCTTGCTGGTCAATTCAACTCCTAGGTATGAGATACTTCCTGAAGCGGTTCTGAAGGGTGAACACCTTGGCATGGCTGTTGATTGTTCTTTTGATAAGCCCAGCTCTAGCAATTCTGACTTGGTCATGTTTATTTTAAGCCCTGACATATTTTCTTGTGCCCTTAGGACTGTTATTAAAGCAGGGATTGATGTTTCCAGTTTTGCAAGTGTCAACAGCATATCGTCTGCGTATGCTGCTATTTTGTATGTCTCGCTACCAAAGGGGATACCTTTTATGTTTTTCTCTAATCTAATTGTGGCGAGCAGGGGTTCTAGGTATATTACATATAGGTGGGAGGAAAGGGGCCATCCCTGCCTAGTGCTCCGCTCTATCCGTGTTCTATCTATCTGAGACCTGTGTGTTAATGGAGAGCCTCATCAATGGGTCTCTGCAGTTTGCTTCCACCATGTAAATATAGTTTGGCCCAAACCGCATGTGCCTCATAACTTGAAACAGATATGGCCATTCTACCCTGTCGAAGGCCTTTTCAGCATCAAGCACTGCCGGGAGCTGTTTAACTTCTGCCTTCCCTATAAGATGAACTCCCTTTCTAGTGTTATCCCATGTTTGCCTCCTATAGATGAAGTCTGATTGGTCCTGGCCGATCACTGTTGGCAATATGTTCTTCAGTCTTTTAGCCAAAATCCCTGCTTATATTTTAGCACCTATGTTTAACAATGCTATGGGCCACTATGAGCCGCAGTTCTTTAAATCTTTATTTGGCTTCCCAAAGAGTACAACCTTTGCCTCCAGCAATGGAGCGTGTTATTCCCCCATTTGCCGAAATGAGTTATATAACTTTATAAGCGTGATTTGGTGTGGCGTGAGGTCCTTGCTCAGTATTTTATGAAAGAATACAGAGAATCCATCTGGGCCCGGCACCTTGTTACTGGGGAGATGTTTAATAATATTCCCAACTTCCTCCTCTTTTATGTCTTTTTCGAGAGAGTCCCTATCTTTCTGGGTCACCTTAGGCATCTGAAGCTTATCTAAGTAATCTTGTATGGTTTTTGGTCTGGTCTTTCTGAGGAGTATAATTGCATTTAAAAGGTTGAAAAGGAGTCCATAATGTCAGATGTAGTACCTCTGTTTTAGATTCAGTAGCAATTTTTCTGCTCTGCTCGTTCGTAATAGATCTAATTGTCTCATTCTTTCTTTTACTTTACTATAATTTGCCTTGATCTTCTTTTCGGCGAGTTCTCTTTGAGCCTCCCTCAATTCACCCTCTAAGTATTTTTCTAATCTAAACTTCTCTTTTGACCTTTGTGCAATGAGAGAGATTATTTCCCCCCTAAGCACTGCCTTAAAGGCATCCCAGACTACATCTAGGGGGGTCCCTTATGTGTCATTGATTTCAAAATAGGCTCTGATTTTGTCCTTCAGTGTTTCTCACGTTACTGTATCATGAAGCACTGCCCTAGGCATCTTCCATAACCACACCGAGCTACGTGGGGTCAGCCCTCTCAGTTGCAACCAAATGGGGGCATGGTCTGATAGGGAGATCGTGTCTACCTTTACCTCTAACAATGCCCTTAGTACCCCTGGGATTCCCCACATGTAATCAATTCTGGAGAATGTGCGATGGACGTGAGAGAAGCCTGTGTACCATGCCTCATCCCCTTTTTTTGCTTTCCACAGATCCCTTAATGGTAAATCTGAGAACTTGTCCCTTAAGGTACTGGATGGGCCGTACCCCCTAGTGGGCCCTTGACTACTCCTGCCTTTGTCCAGGTCCCAAGCCATATTGAAGTGTCCTGTCAATAGAACCTCTCCTTCTGCAAAGCCTTCCAGTTTCCACAGGGCCTGATACAGACATTTCTGCTGTGCCCTGTTAGGGGCATTCATTGTGCCTATCGTAAGTACCCTGTCCTCCAGTCGAATTTGAATAAATAGATATTTGCCATTGGGGTTGGCCATGCAGCGAATTACTTTAGCTCCCAGCGTGTTTCTGAGCCCTATCAATACTCTGGCGGTTTTATTCTTGGCGTTAGCATGGTAGATTTGTGTAAACTGGTGTAGACGCATTCTATAAATATCTCCTCTTTTGATGTGTGTCTCTTGTAAAAGGATATCTGCCTCCCCCTTTTAAAGTTGTGCCTCTAATTTCTTTCGCTTCCTGGCGGTGTTTAGGCCCTGAATGTTATGCGAGAGTATTCTCACTGACCTGTTCCCAACCATGATTCTGTCTCTTTTGAGCTCCAGCCTGCTGTTTCCTCGTACGATTCCTCTTGTGTCACCACAGTATTCCCCTGTGCCCTTTCCTGCCCATATACCGGTGAGCGTCTTTGATGACTTTATTTCTGACATTGTGTGATGGTTTGTGGTTGCTTTGCATTACCTTAACTTGACTGCTTCGTGGCATCGGACACTGCGTTTCCCTAGTCCCTATTCCCCCATCCCTTCCCGCCCCCCCCTCCCGTGCCCTACCCTCGTTTCCCTTACTCGGTCTAGGCGCGATATCCTACGACACATCCCAAATTCACTTGGGAACCGACCCATGTTTTTCCCGGAAAATGCTAAGGTTAAGTAACCTTCTGTAGATGCCTAGTGGTGCCCTCACAGGTCCTCCGCCCGGCTTGTATAGAGAACTGGATTTATCTTGATCATGCTTCTCCCCCTCTATATGCGTTTTCGCTTTTCCTCTCCCCCATAGCTTCCCAATTAAACTTTCCCCATACTAACTCTGTATTCTCTTTACCCCCTCCCTGGGTCCCCGCATACATCCTCTTTATCCATTTTATTTCCCTCTCCATTTCAGCAGGGGGCCCTTCAATTTGTCTCCTCTTTTCCCTGTTGCAGTGGACCAGTCCCACGGTCTAGCCCTCTGCCAGGCAAATACATTTTGAATATCTTCAGCTAGTGGCACACACCAGTATCCAGCTGTAAAATCTAAGGTGGTAAATATATTTGACCCATGAACCTGTGCAAGGCCCTGATCAATAAATGAAAGGGGCCACCTTGAAACAGGTATCTTTTTGTTTAATTCTCGTATATATGCACACAAGCGCCATTGGCAATAGGGTTTTAGCACATCTAACATAGGAGTATTTGATATACTATGAATAGGCCTAATGATTCCTCTAGATTCAACCTTTTTGATTATTTTAACCAATGACTCCAGACAGGCTAAGGACAACCTATATTGCCACACAAATACCGGCTCCCTACCATGTCATTCTGGTAGTGTGGCAACATGCAAATAGATCAGCCCACAGTCATAGGCATCTTTGGCAAAAACCTGTTTGAACTACATAAATATTTTCCTCAATTGGTCTTTTTCTTCTTCATTTGTGCAAGCATCTGCAGCTTGAATCTGCTCCTGTATCATTTTAGAAAACGATGGGAAATGCCCCAAAGGAGGAACCTCTGTACTTTCCTCTAACCGTGTGGCAGTGTCTCTGGAGAGTCACTACACGCAAATATTTTGTAATATTTACCTCTACTTTAATATGCTGCTTTATTCTTTTAGATTCACCTAATTCGAATAGGATACAATCATCCTGATGACAGCATACCATTTCACTTGGCTCATAAGGGTACACAGACTAAACGTTAAAAATTCCCTTAGGCTTAGATTCCAATGATTCTGGTAATTCACCCTGTGCAGTCACATAGCTTTCAGGGATGTTCCCGATCACTGGGTTACTGAAATCAGCAGTGTAGTAAGACTCCTGTACTGCCATTTCCTAATGCTGTATTGTCTTCCAAATGCACATCTTGGCACCCTTTATTGTCCACCAGGATTTGAATGGGTCCATCCCCAATCTCTATCAGTGGAGTATATTCACATTCTAATCCTTGCTGCTTTATGGATTCATTTAGGAATACAAATGCATCATAATCTTTTATCTGTTGTGCCTTCCTGTATTTTAATACTACTTTAAATTGTCTGGTAAATTTGGGAATGGTAACCTCCTTTTTCACTTGAAGCTCAATTGCATATGGCGTCATTTGGCCAAAATGATAAGCTTGTCTCTTGTCTTCAAATTCAGTTGCGGCTCTACCCAATCTGGACCAGATCTTTTGATTTAGAAAGTCTAATACCATACACATTCTGTGCATGATGTAATTTCCCAAATTGAATTTGTTTTGTGTTTCACTCACGATCCACACATTGTGATGAATGCTTTTAGAGCTGATTGTAATCTTTAGCATGCATCTTCCAAAAATTCTTTGTCCCAACTCGGGGTTATCCAGGCCAAAGATGTGTTGTTTTTTTTTTTAAACTTTGGGATCTCCTCTCTGTCAAGTATTTGCCGGAATACCTTTTCACTAATGACATTTCTTTCATGCTCATGTGTCAAGGTGGCTTCAAACATTTCAGAATGCCCATTCATTTGGATAGGGATCAATGGATGTCCTTCTCCTATGTGTATTTCTGCAATTGTTGAAATGCGTTTTTCCTGATTTAACTCTGGAGTAATATTTGCTTTACATTTTTCTTCATTTACATAAATACGCAACATACTTTCATCTGTTTCTGTTTGCCAGTTTTTCTTAGGGTCCAAATAAATTTCCAAAGACTGTTTCTCTTTTACTCCTCGCATTTCATCCTGACACATGAGAATGAAAGTGACGCTAGGCACACAGCCATTGTACAGATATACTTCCACTGCTCTTTCTGATTTAGCAACGCTGTGGCATTCTTTTACACTGTTGCTTTGGCTCATTATTTTCTTAGGTTTCAATGGCTTTTTAGCTAAGGACCACAATACCACATTTATCCCATCAAAGAGGGGCCATAATCTCCTCAGGCAATTTGTCCCTATGAGAAAGGGTATTTCATTAATGGGTGTGACCAATACTTCCTGTCTCATCCGTGGCTTCCCTTCGATAGGTATTTCTTCCCCCATTGAAATTGTGCACAGAGCCTTCACTTTGCCTCACCTTTACATGATTTTGTGGGGATTTCCCTTCATTGATACTTTCCACCAGTTTGACATTATTGTTGCTTGGGCACCTGTGTTAATCATTGCAAATGCATTACACTTTTTTTTTCAATAGTGATAGGAGCATAGTACCTACAGTCAACCTCTTCCAGTACTCATATAAAATGTGAATTTTTGCTAGTTTCGGGACTTACTTTCCTTAGCAAATTTTTACTTTTTGCTAGGCAATTGGGCATATGAAATTACATTTTAATCTCCTTTTTGCCCACTTCATTTTGAATTTATTTGTCTATTCACCTGGGCTCAGAACCCATTTGGAGTGTAGCCACTGATTGCCCCTCTAACTTGGGACCACTAGTGTTCACACCCCAATTTCACATTGTGCCTTTCCCATTGTCTGGGTCCTCTCTACTTACTTCCACATTGCAACCTACTGTCTGTGTATTTTCACAAGTGTCACGTGACAGCGTGTCAGTTTCTGCTGTGTGACACTTGGCTGCATTTTGTATGGGGCCTGTCATGTCTATCCCTTGGAACATCCGTGGCTCAAAATACTCCTCAGGGGACTGACCTGCACCTGCACCTGCCTTTTGGGCAATTGTTTCCTCTGTGGGGGTATCAACAGTATTTGTATTATCAAGTAAGGATAACCTATCTGTTGATCCTAACTCTTCATTTTGTGTTTCATTTTCACATTGGATATTCTTTTTAAATCTGCTTCTCTGTTCTTTGGGTTTTTCTTGTTCATTCTCCCTTTCTTGTTCTTTATCTTCACACACCCGAATGGTCTCGTTCAACTCCAAATTAAACCATAATCCCTTTTTGTGTGTGTTATAATTCCCTGCCTCACTTTCATTCATTTGTTTTCTTGTTTTAAAATCGGCAGGCAATTCAGTATCTTTATTCAAAGGCTATTCATGGGAATCTGTGTTTTCGATCAGGGCAGAGGTGATTAGCTAGTCACTTGTTGTCGCTACATACAAGATCACTCCCATGACCTTCTGCACCCTCACTTGGCTGTTGCTTTTGAACTGCACATAATTTTCCTATCTGTTCAGAAAACATTTTGACTTGCGTCTCTAAACATTGAAAACTGTCCATGTCTCTGAATTCCTCTCTTTGTGGTCTGGGCTGGTAATGATTAAACTCGCCCTGATTAGGCCTGTTGTGATATTTTTCAGGTGATTTACTTCTATTTGTGTTACCTCTGAATTCACGTGACACAGGAGGTGGAGATCGCAGAGTGACCATCCTTTGACCATGTTCAACCTGTGGTGGGGACTGATTATATTGGTGAGGTACATAATTCATATTCTGTCTTTCATTTGGTGGGAACTGTTCCCTATGCTGATTTCCATTTTCAATGAATATATTCACATATCTTGATATTTCTTGGTGGACATAGACTATTTTGTTAGGGTCAAATCTACTCTGTGCCGCTAGTGTCTGGTATGGGTCAATGTGCATTTGATTTTGATTGTTATTTAGGCCTGGCATATCATGGCAAAACATCACTCTAGGAGAACTACCAAAGTATCTTGGACTAATGTAAGAATTCCTTTCACTGGGATCAATGGATTGGAACATAGGAGTCTGGGGTGATGTCCTCTTGGAGCCACGCCCCTTTGATTAGATGTCATGTCGTTCTTTGCCTGAGTTTGGGCTGATTCTAGTGGCATCTCTACAGACTTTACCTCCAAAATCGCTGCTGTGGATTCCTTAGACTTTGGTTATGCCTCTTTATTCCTAGGCCCCTTCTCTTCCTGACCAAATATCACATCGTACAGTTTGGTCCCCTGTTCTATTATCCATTCTGGTGGTTTCTGCCTGTCAAATTCACAGATTATTTGGGAGACAATTTCGTTTTGGAGCACATAAAAGTATGACGTTTTTAATTCTACTGAGTTAGGGTTAAAGGTCACGTCAAAACATGAAAATGCTCTTTTTAAGTTTTGAAAGAACTGGCGAGGGGATTCATTTTGCTGTGCCGCCACACTATAATCGTCTTTTTGGGCTTGCTGTATAGACTGATAAGGTGAGAATTGGTGTCTAATCTCTTTCTCAAAGTCTGCCCATGACAAATGTTCCTGTACATTGAGACCATGAATGATACTAGCAGATGCTGCATCTAGAGTGAGGTGAACATACTGTATATATTGTTCCCTAGGAATATATCGTGAACCATCTCCAAATGATCTTCCATACAACAATCCCTCCCCTTTTTAATGGTTTAATCAAAATTTTTAAAGAACTACATGGTGCATTCTGGTATGTTTCATTTTGTCGCTCATTCATGTTCTCTTGTGGGCAAGAATGTTTGAGAGTATTTTCAGGGGACTGAGACCCTAACATTGGGTTATAAACAGGTCTGCCAATGTGGACTGCTGCTGGTACATTTCCTTGGCTAGGGCTGTGATTAAGTTCAGCTCCAGTGAATGTAATACACTGTTGCTTTTCCTGAGACTTGAGATTAAATATTTGCTGTTCTGGGTTTTTGCACTGTCCATGAAGATGTTCTTATTGATTATTGCTTGTAATTCATTGATCTGTACCTGACAATGATCAAGTGTTTTGGCTTTTTTTCCTTTTCGTCCAGTAATTTAAATATCTCCTGTTCCATAGGATGGGATTCCTTATCTTTCTCCCTGTTATCTTCTCTAAGGGTTTGAATTTCGGAACTGGCTACTTCTTTATCTTTCCTTATATCATCCAATATTGTTTTTAAATGGGTTAATTCTTGCTCACTCTTATTAAGTTGTTTCTCTCTCTGAGCCATTTGAGCAGCAAGGTCAGACTACATTTGGCTTGCAGTTCTGTTTCAAGCTCTCTGTGCTTTAATTCTGCTTTCAATTGCTGCACAGTCTAATGATGCAATTCTTCTCCGTGCGTTCTGGCACTCGGAACAGTCTAAGGAGACACACCTGCACAATACTTCCTTCATCAAAAAATACCACCAAAATCCTCTTTTCCACTTCTGTGCTAATCCTACTTTTCCATGTCATTTTTTCAGAGGACCAGTTTGCGTGAGCATAAAGCTTTGCCTCGAGGTAATCTGATTATTCATAATATCCAGGCTGAATCTGGGACATGGTGGTACTATTGCCAATGACACTGGAACAAGAGTCAAGTTAGCACACAGTGCTGCACTACCTCACAGCTCTAATTCTGAAAATGAGTGCACAATATGGTTATGTTTTATGATGCAAGGCTACGGCCAATAATTATTTTACCACTTCCCGGCCAACGCACTAAGATGATAGAGATCTTTTTTGGGCTATATTTTTAGTATCTCGTGGTATTTTTGTGGTATAGTGGTATTTTTGATATATTGGTGAGCCTAACATCGGAACACTACCTAATAATTATTTTTTACCAGAATCACTAACAGTAATCAAATACTGGAATTAGTACACTCTAAACAATTAACTCATCCCCTCCTGTGGTATCTTATCTACAATACCACCTTATGCCCTTGTGGCTTGCATCACAGAATACATTTACCATCCAAATGAAACACGAAACATTCATTCAGAGCCTCCCAGAGTATAACAATTTACAGTGACTAACTTTGCTTTGATTTGTTACTTTACATTCTGCATCTCTCTGCTTGCCAACCCCATAAAGCCGAGTACAGAATAAGTACACTGAGGCTAAGTGACGTTTTCGAATTGTTATTCTTTATCAAAAGCTAGAAATATGCAAGTTACAGAGAATGACATGTACATCTATGCTGTAATTCAAACATAAGCAAAGTCTTTCCTGCAATGGATTTCAAAACATTCTATTTGCGATAATGCCCAGAGTTCTGCCAACATTGGCCTTGAACTTCGCAACAAAAATTGGAAGAGCACAGCTTCTGTCACTCTGACTTTTAGCGTAGCAAAACTTGAGAGAAAAAAATATGAACACAGTTTTACATACACGTTTGAAATGTCATGGTACAGCACCTAAAAATTAAATAACGCATTTACCCTACGCTACCTTGTATCAAGCATTCACTTATGAGCACTCTCCTCAAGTTGATTGAACTTACCCCAGAAATCTTTAATTGTGTGTGTCTTGCACTGCTCACGAGCCCCACTCTAGTTGTCAGACTGAAGAACTCGTATCTGGTCCACCTTATTTTTTTGCTGGGAACTAACCATCTTTAGACAGCTGCCAGCCTTTTGCTCCTGAAGTGAGTCAGAGAGAAAAGAGCACCTGGCGCCAGCCCCCTCTACCAGTCTTTCTGCTCCTGAAGTCAGCCAGAGCGTGAGTGAATGAATGAATGACCCAGCTCTTTCTGCTGCAAGCCTTTTTCTAAAACCTCATGTGTCATTCAAACCACCTCCCTTTTTATCAGTCAGCCAATCCAAGAATGTTATGATGGTGTCCATCCTCACTGCTTAGGAGTGGAAACAATAGCTACATCTCAGTGCTGTTTTTCTGCTCTGAAAGGTATTTAAACAATACAGCGGGCCTCATTACAGGTTGGGCGGTCCGGAAATAACAGTGGCGGTAAACCCGCCGCCACTGTTAATTCCGGACCGCCCGATCCCGAGTCCTGCAGGCGGGAGGTGATGTTCCCCCCATGTCTGACCTGGCGGGTTTAACACCGTTCGCCTGCAGGTGGAGGTGGAAAGACCAGCACCATCACGAGATAGTGCCGGTGTTTCCACTTCCCCATTCCCATTGAGTCCTATTGGACTCAATGGGAATGGGGATTTACCGAATTCCGCCTCCAGAATTCCCGGGACACCAGGGTCGTAATGACGTTGGTATTTCCGGGAGTCATGGAGGCGGAATGGTAATATGAGTCCGGCGGTAACCAGGTGGTTTTACCGCCTCGGTTACTGCCAGACTCGTAATGAGGCCCAATGTCTTTAGCAGAACAGATCTCACATTCCACACTTCTGATTTGTCATGTTCCCATTTAGACGCAGCACAGCTTTAAGCCTGCACATTTAGTTTATTTCATTTCCAAACCATCATGCATTTCCATCAATCTGCATCAAGTGTATGTAACCAGCATGGACTGGTTTGCACTAAATGTTAGTATGGGAATCTGTTATATATTAAATGGATAAGGTAAATTAGTATGTTAGTTTCTTATTATTTTTATTTTTAGTGCAGCTCAGCCACAACTCTGATATTGTGGAGCAAGGTGATTATTTTCTAGCATGTGTTCTGTGCATTCCCTACATTGGCATCTATTATATTCAGCCTGAGTCTCACACCCTAGGCCCAAGTTAAAATGCAGCCCTTTGCTAAAATGTAGATGATGAAATGAATGTGGAGCTACCCTTGTTGAAATTCAGAGTAAGTATTCCCTGATTACATTTTCCTACAAGCCCCACCCACCTATATGCAATACATGTTACCTAGCCTCTGAGGGCTCTCGGATATCCCACATGGGAAAAGTTTATTTATTGTGTTTTCTTGGTTTTTCACAAATGGGCATATGCACGTGCACATAATGATCTTGAAGTCCAACACATTTAATAACAAACAGCAGTTTATAGAGGGCTGAGGTAGAGTTAATTTTAAACAAGAAATTAATGTTCCAATCTTCTTTTAAATCCATACCAACGAGTGAGCAAATAAGATTAAATTAAAAACATTGTTTAGGCCAAACCGTGCTGTGGAATGTCAATGAATGAGTCTTGTAGGTATGGGTATATGTGATGTTCTAGGGTTAACATATTCACTTGTTTGTTGCCCTAGAGTCTTCCCAATAATTGAGTAGTCCAATCTTCTCTTAGATATTTATTTTATTCAATCTTATAGCAAATATACCTTGCATAATTATTACTACAAATACCATTGTAATGACTGCATATATCAACATTAGATTTAAGGTTCTAGAATATATCATGCTTTTCCAAACCAGACACAGGTATGACAGAAATGTAATCCTCACACTATGTATTCTTAAGCAGCTGTATGTCCTGAAGCCAGATGGTTTGGGTTGGGTGATGGGACTGGGGTTAACTTTCTGAGTTTGGTGCCACCATCTGCGCCATGTTATATGGCCCGTAGGAGGAATGTTGAGGAGCCCACAGGTTACTGAGTACCAGCCTGAATCCAAACACCTGCAGTATGGACCAAGGTTGAGAACCACTAGTTTCTAATAACATCATGTCCTTACAACAGCATAGACGTTCTGGGGAGAAGGAGAGGAACCAAAGAAAGGACAACATGGAACCAAGTAAAATGTCCCAGGATCTCTGGAAGGGGATGAAGAGGAAAATCAGAAATCCCCTCCCATTTGTCTTAAATCCTTGCTGGTGAATTAATGCTGCCACTCCATCTAAATTCACATGTAAAAACCCAGGCCCACAATCAACAGCAAACAGAATGCCAGTAGAAAGGCCTGACCATAGTTATCCAGAATGATGTAGGTCTTCATGGTCCTGGAGAGGATTGACTCCCAAATGTTAGGTAAACCCCCTTGAATAGCCAGAGTTACTGGTGGCTGTACATGGTAGAAGTGAGACCACCATTAAGACAGCCACTTCCGGGGTGTGGAGAGAACCATATGGCAAGGACTTTCCTGATGAATGACTGTTGCTTTATGCACACTGTTGTAGAATGGCACAGGAGATGTGTGCTGCGGAAGCTGCTATTGTCTGTTATTGAGAGCCAGTGAATATCAAAAACTGGTTCCCCAATAACTCTGCCCAAGTGCAATGTGGCCAGCCCCTACAGTTTGCAGGCCGATATGGTGGAAGCCCATGGCACCATACTCCTGCGAGGAAGATTCGGATCAGCACAGTGGTAGCACAGCAGAGTGCAGACCCGAGACAGGTGGCCATCATTGCTGCTGCAGCAGCAGCAGCAGCTAGTGGAAACAAAAATGGCAGCCATCTTTAATAAAGACTCAGGCTGTGGACTGGTGACACTTCTTGGAATGGAATACCACACACCTGCCAAATGATATCAACTCAACTAGACATGAGGCCTTGTGTGGAAAATCAGACAACTCTGGAATACTGATGGGAGGTGGAGGACAGTTCTCTAGAACAAAGTGGTGTGAGGAGACACCATAGAAGAAGAGGTGAGTAGAAGGGGGAGGAGAGAAGGAACAACAAGAGAAGGTATGGACCAATGAACCAGTAGAAAAGATTCTCGTTCTAATATGTTGCAAGGCATCAAGGAGGCTAGAGAGTCCCTGCTGAAGGAGGGTGGGAAACAAGAGAAACACAGCAGGAAGAAGACAATTGTGGCAGGAGGACCTCTCAGAGAGCCACACAGATATTGAGTGACTCTTTTGACTTGCACCAAGAATGGCGGACACTGGGGAGTGAAGGTAAGACTGAAGGAAAACGGTCCGGCAAGGACATTTCAGTTCTTTTTCTATTATGTAACCTATTCCATTTTATCCAGACTTCTCTAAACCCTTGCTTTATTTTCTTTTACAAAGCCTTGTGAACTGAAATCACTGGCTGTGAGTTGCCTGTTTGTCCCTCATCTTGTGGCAATGTGTTTGCATTCCTCTGCCTGGATTCCCTAAGCTTCTCCTCCAGCAAACTTTGTGAGGATCCTGCCTTTGTGGTAGGGAGGCTGTGTTCTCTATTTATGTTTGGTTGCCAAATTGTTTGTTTTTGTAATGCTATCTTTGCTCCCATAGGTAAAAATGGTTCTGTCAAGAAATTGAACATAACATTTCTGGACACTGAACAAATCATTCAGAGGAAGCTGAACTGACTATATAAAAAATAGATATGGGGTCGTGGCTATGCACACAGTGGAATGTCAGCATAAAGCAGAGCTCCAGCTCCATTATCATTATATCTCTACAGAGGAACGTTCATATTTATTTTTCATTATCCTGTCGGTCCTTGCCTGGATTGTTTTCTTCTGGACGACTGTTGGAGCTTTCTTTGGCTTCCAGCCTGCAGCTCTCCCTGTGGCGACGAGAAGGCCCAATGCAGCGGTCTCGAGTAAGGAGTGCTTATGCATTTCTTGTCAGTGATATCGGGTTGCGTCAGACGTTTGACGCGGCCCGTTTTCCTAGAGAAACGACTTTGAATTACAACACCGGCAGCTTCATATAAATCTTGCCTTTACATGAAACGACGACTTTCAAGGTACTAATATATTTGCTTACAGGACGATTTTTGGCATCCTATTTCTTCACAGGAGATCATTATTATTATTTCATTTTTATATTCTTTTTCTTTACTTTTGTCTTATCCTTGAACTATCATATAAAAATAAATAAATCACCTCTGAAAAAAAAGTTTTCTTTTTTAGTAATTTGGAAATAATTCTTATTTCTCCCAAGAGGCACTGGCCTCAAGGCAGTATCTTGTAACTGTTTTGCCATTTTCTTTAAAACATTTACTGGTGACATGCTGTAACTTCTAACATATAACTACAACAGTAGCAGGAAGCTGTGAGGGGCTCGCAGTGCAATTTAAATATCTCCCAGCGGATCTGTTTGGCTCTCCATCATGGCCTCCCTAAAAGGTCAGGCTAAATCCTCTGCTAATAAAGAAGCACCGGCGCCAGAGGCAGCCACCCTAAAAGGCCAAAAAGTGACTCTCCACCCCTGCTGAAACAATACTGGAAGCTAACTTGGAGACTATCTTGTTGGAAATAAGGGCATTCACACCCTTTATGGAAACCACCAACGTCAAACTTCAACAAATGGATGAATGCTGGGCAAACTTTGAAAACAGGATAGAAGAATTTGAGAGAAGAATTAGCCTGGCTGAGGACATGGCTACTCAAGTTTCTCCTATCGAAGAATCAATCCATACGCTTCAAAAACAAATGAAGATTTTGAAAATAGAACCGTAGAAATAACCTCTGCGTTTTTGGTTTTCCAGAAGGTGTGGAAGGAGATGACATTGCCCTTTTCCTTAAAAAAACCTTGACCAATATCCTGAATTTGCCTTCATTCATTGTCCTCAATATACAAAGGGCACACAGAATAGGTCCCAGGAAAACGGAATCACATAAGAAAATTGCCCCTAGAAGAATATTTTTTCTGCTTCTAGAATATACACAACTTCAGCTGATTTTACAAATAGTTAAAGGAATAGGTCATCTGGTATAGAATGGACACAGGATTTTCATCTCTCAGGATGGCTCAAAAACCACAGCTCAAAGGAGAAAATAACTACTTTCCTATCACCCTGCGCTCAAACAATTGAATGTGAGATATGGTTTGATCCACCCTTGTACCTTTAAGGTCACCATTAATGGCAGAGCCTCTTCATTTGAAGATCCATCTGACCTAAAGAGCTTCATAAGACTTCAAAAGATGGAAGCAATGGATATTCGTACCACTAGTCAAACTTGATATGCTGTCTTCTCTCCCCTGGAATTCATCCTATATTTCATTTTATTAATAAATCATTTTGAAATAGTTTTCGTCTCGAACCTTCAAGATCAATAACTATTTAGGAGTAGGCATCCTCTCTCCGGTTTGGCTTGCCATTTTGTCCTTTTTGGGATGTGCCTACACACCCTTTTTTGTACTCGACATTGCGACTCGGACCTCTCTGGTTTTGTTTTATCTTACCTGATCTTTTCTTATCTGCTGGGTGCATTCATATCGAGCAACATAATCTTTTAGTTTTTAGTCAGAGATTCCCCTTTTTGGCTTATTCTTTTTCTTTTCTTTTTGTATTGTCTTTAGCACTCTCAGTAGCACTCTCAGTAGCACTATGTTTCCTCTGTTATAGGTTACTTACTGGTTTTACACAAAGTTTCTTGTTTTGGAACACGTTTTAAATATAAATTCACTGTTGGGATTGCTGTCTCTTTTTAAACTATGATCTTAAAGTGTATGACATGGAATGTCAAGGCTCTTAATAATCCAATAAAGAGACAAAAGGCTTGAGCTCTCATTAATAGATTCAAACCAGCTATTACATGTTTGCAGGAAACCCATTCATTGCTACAAGAATCCATGAAACTGAAAAAGTTTTTGGCAGGGGTGGTATTAGCTAGCTAAGTGGATGGCAAACATAACGGTGTGGCAATCTTAACTAAAAAGGGCACTTACTACCAGATCCTTCATAAAGATGCAGATACTATAGGTAGATGGGTCTTAGCTAAAATATTAATTGACTCTCAAATCTTCTTTATTCATAATATCTATGGGCCTACTAATCCTGATCCCAGTTTCTGGTGAGACTTGAAGCATATGATACAACAAGCTGACCGCCCTAATCTCCTATTATGTGGGGACTTCAATAATATTATTGATCCCTTTTTAGATGGAAGATCCCCCTGACAATCTAAAAATAATAAATCACACATGGAATTCGCAAGTTGTTTAACAGAATGGTGTTATTGTCTCATGGAGACTTTCACATCCTACAGACAGGGATTTTACCTTTCATTCCTTTCCACATAATTCATTCTCCCGTATTGACCATATTTGTGTTGCCAAATCTTTAGTAACCTCAATAATACACTACACTATTGAATGTAATGTTATTCCTGATCATTCTCTAGTGATAACCAACATTGAATTAGGATGCATTAGAAATGGTACTAACAGGTGGAGATTTAACAACTCCTTACTCCAAGACATTCACTTTGAAAATCATCATCATATTTTCTTTCAAATCAATAATGATGATGATACTTCCCCATCCAATAACTGGGTTGCCTATAAAGCAGCCCTGCGGGGACATATAGTATCTTTTGTACCTAAGAGTAAGAAAGAATAAAACAAAATCTAGATACCCTACATGGCCAACTGCGGTATTTAGAGAAACCGTAGAATTCTACAGCGAATGGTGCCCTTTTTTGATAAATTCTCGCTCTTCCTTTCTCTATTAATAAAAAACTAACAGAACTAGCCTCTGGTGTTCTATTAAAGTTTAAATGCAAAATCTATCAATCATCTGATAAAGCAAGCATGCCTCTAGCCACATAACTCAAAGTCAAAAAGAAAGAGCTAGGATTTCTGCGGTTAAAAAACGAACGAGGCAAAGTAGTAATCTCTGATACAGATTTTTTTAGTGTCTTTACCAAACGCTATGAAAAACAGAGCACATACACTCTAATAGTGACTTCAATGATTTTTTAAAAAATCATTTTAAACAGAATCATCCGGTAAATATTGACTTAAGTAGCCTCAATACCCCTATCCACAATAATGAAATTACCAGGGCTACTAAAGACCTCAAGAAAGGTAAAACTCCTGGACCTGATGGCTTTTCTATGGACTTATTTGCTCATGTGTCCCCCACTCTCTCCAAAACTAGAATTGTTATATAAATTCTTCTCCAAGGTTGGTAAATCATCAGGTTCCTTTACCGAGGCTCTCCTAGTCCTGTTTCCTAAACATAACAAAGACAATTAATTACTCAAAAATGATCGGCTAATCTCGTTGATTAATTATGATTGTAAGAATTTAGCAAATATTGTAGCTAATAGAATAGAGATTTATTTCAGCACTAGAATTTTTATGAATCTTATTCACTGTATGCAAATTAAAAGGGGGGTCCTGGGAGTCCCTCTGCCAGACATTAGTCCTGGTTACGAGAGATTTACCCAGAGTGTTTAGCTCACTATCATTCATAGAGAAGAAATATCCCAAACATATTTCAAGTAACTTTGGTACACACCCTAAGTTACTAGGGGAATCCAGACGTGGACCCCTTGCTCACTATTCTTAGAGAGGCACAGCTCCACCCTACTGATGAGGTCCAATCAGACCGAAACACGTGTATGGGGTTCCTGTTGGTACTCTTGTTCAGAGGAGAATTGCCTAGCATTTCGGTGCTGGACTGCCCCAGGGCAGGACAAAGACTGATATGTTTGGGATATTTCTTCTCTGTGAAAGATAGTGAGCTAAAGAC
Organism: Ambystoma mexicanum; assembly: GCF_040938575.1. Taxonomy (NCBI): domain Eukaryota; kingdom Metazoa; phylum Chordata; class Amphibia; order Caudata; family Ambystomatidae; genus Ambystoma; species Ambystoma mexicanum. Next base: position 382,937,987 of record NC_090926.1, on the reverse strand, counting down.
TCTGGGTAAGGCTCTTGTAACCAGGATTCATGTCTGGCAGAGTAACTCCCAGGACCCCTCCTTGTTAATTTGCATATTTAAGTAACTTTGGGTCTCACCCTAAGTTACTAGGGGAATCCAGACGTGGACCCATTGCTCTCTATTCTTAGAGAGGCATAGCTACACCCTACTGATGAGGTTCAACCAGACCGAAACACATGTCTGGGGTTGCTGTTGGTACTCTTGTTCAGAGGAGAATTGCCTAACATTTCGGTGCTGGACTGCCCCAGGGAAGGACAAAGACTGATATGTTTGGGATATTTCTTCTCTGTGAAATATAGTGAGCTAAAGACTCTGGGTAAGGCTCTTGTAACCAGGATTCATGTCTGGCAGAAAGTCTCCCAGGACCCCCCTTGTTATCTTATCCACTGTATAAATAAAAAGAACCATCCAACAAACTCCTATATGGCAGTTGTGCTCGTGTTGAATGGGACTTTCTTTTCCAAGCCTTAAAATGGCATGGTATTGGAGACAACTTTATTCAATTGTTTGAACTTTTATATTCTGATCCAAAAGCATACATTTTTATAAACGGTAATTCCCCCTCATTTTTTTCATAGAGGTACAAGGCAAGGTTGTCCCCTCTCCCCTTTTTTATTTGCCATGGTCCTTGAGCCCTTATTAGAATTAATACAAAAGAATAAAGACATTGCAGGGATCAGTTGCGGAAGTCCTGAATTCAAACAAAAGAATAAAGACATTGCAGGGATCAGTTGTGGAAGTCCTGAATTCAAACTTGCTGCATATGCTGATGACATATTAATATTTTTTGAGAATCCGTGCACAACTCTTCCCCATCTTTTAGACACCATTGATTTATTCTCTCATTTTTGGGTTATAAGTTAAATAAAGACACATCTGAAAGGCTTCCGCTTAATGTATACTGTATAAAAGAAGATTATACACATTTCGATCTCAGCTGGAACCCAATTTCTAAATATCTAGGTATTTTAATTGCCCCTTCACTTGCTCAATTGGTCAAGATACATTTAAAAAATGTACAACTACAATTAAATGAATCAGTTACCGTATGGTCCCCCTTATATCTATCATGGTGGGGAAGATTAGAGGCCATCAAGATGATACTCTTGCCTGTGATTCTATACTATCTGCAAATGCTTCATATCCCTCTATCAGCCTCCTTTTTTTAAATCTATTAACATGACACTCATAGAGTTCCTTTGGGGCCCTAAGAAAAAGAAAAGGATTGCCTGTAGTAAACTTAAATACTCATATGATTCCGGTGGCGTCGGGTTTCCACATTTTAAGAATTATCATAAAGCTTTGTTCTAAAACTTGCCAAAGACGGGTTCTCCCCTGGTGAGAACTTAAATCTTCCTACTTGGTTGGTAGTTGAAGAATCTCTAGTCTTGCCATTTGATATCAAGGATCTTATACATCTTTTTAATGGTCCCAAAATTGGTTTTTATGAACGCATATGTCTCACTAACTTGTATTTCAAAGAATTTCTCTTTCATCAAATTAATAAACCTGCAAAGGCCTTTTCTCCTTTTATATGGTGTAATAAGAATATAATTATAAACAATAGACCTATTTTTCGAAAAAGCTTGGCTTGATAAAGATATTACATTTATTGATAAAACAATCAGGGGAGGCTATATCCTTACTGCAGAAGAATTTAAAACTACATTTTCACTGTCAAGATTTCCTCTCAGTCAATATCTCAATTTAATTAATGCTTTTTTTGATGCCAGAAGTAGAAATTAATCTTATTAATTGGTCGTTGATGCTACTACACTATGTTCCTGTCATGGTCATGAAATCAGGGGCACAGGCATGCAGGGGTCGCATGCACAGGAGACCTGGGTGGACACTGCCCTGGCGCCTTTGGCACCAGGCTCATGAACAAAAGTAAATAAGAACATCCATTTAACACCAAAAAGCTTTTATTATGGATATAGCACTTCAGATGCATTAACCTTGAACATTCCATCCATTAAGCAGGATGCCTTAACCTTGAACAATCCATCCATTAAGCAGCCCCAAGTGTTTTCTTGGGTGTGGCTGCTAATGGATTGCCTTCCCACGTGCTCACTCTCTAAGAGTGGCAGGGTGTGGCTGGTAAGCCGGCCCAAATGGGCGTGCCCACGATCTCAGCTATAGCTGACCCGATCCTCAAGACAGACGCTTCGCGTTATTCTGCACTTGCAAGCAGCGTAACGCTCACCGTCGCCTGAGGTCACACTTACCTTTGAAGATCCTGCTTCCTGGACATCCTGCTTCCTGTCAGCATACTTCCCAACTGGGGCAAGCTGTTCTTACCTGTACATCTCTTCAGCGAACCAAGTATTCATCTTTACACTTTCCGGAACGCTGAAATCTTCATCTTGGCACCGCAGCACAACACGCTCCATCGTCGACAGCAGTCAGTTTAAGGTTGCGCTTTGCCATACTTTGTGCTTTCCTTAAACCATCACTTACCTGCTGTCGAACATTGCAGTAGCATCCATCTTCCATCCGGCCGCGTCTCCCATCTCACAGCTGCATTGAGGCCTCATTTCCATCTAAGGGAAGAAAACAGAAGAGAGACATTATTGCAGGCATAAATAGGAGCAACATATAAAGACATTAAACAGAACGAACAGCATCACAAGAGCTCAAGAAAAACTTACCAATCATTAGGAGAAGCATAGTTGCAGCTGGACTGGACTAATCCTTATCAGGGATCAGTGAAGGAACTAGATCCCATTTGACGCGCCCCTGCCAGAGGTAGCAGTACGGAGAGCTTCTCTTCCATAATTTACAGGTGAGCTTTATGGCCAGCGTATGCTCACAGAAACAGTACTTTGGGGTGAAGGGTTTGAGAGGTAAAACAATCACAGATTGGCGCACTCACACACTCGTATCTCCACGCAGGAGCAGTATCACCACTTACCACCGCTCACAGATTTTCTACTGAGGGAGAGGCCTGAAGGGGGTGATTCAAGTTCAGGGAGGGCTGCAAACATGCCCCAACGCCTCCGCAGAGACCAGGTGAGCGTGACAGCTCCATGGAAACTCTTGATATCATCAAAGCCTCTTGCAACTACAAAATATTAAGAGGAGAAATATCCCCTAATATGAAGTGGTCATCTGAATTGCAATGGGAAGAGGATTGTGGAACACATTTTGATGATGATTTGTGGTCTAAGATTTAGACTAAAGTTAAGGGTGTGTCTGCTCCTGCAAATTTAACTCAAACATTGTACTTCTTCACTCATAGAGCCTTTATTACACCCAAGAAAACCTTTATATCAAAGATGTCTAATGATGAATTATGTTGGTCCCTTCGATCCTTTAGTCATATATTTTTGTAATGTTCTCTGGTAAATCCCTTTTGGAACCAAGTTTGGAATTTTCTTCAGCCTATTTTTAAAATTGTAACTAATATTCTACTGGGAAATTTAGCATTTAACAATGGTATAATTAAACATCTTTTTATCACTTTTGACCTATTTATACTTCTTGCTATCCATTTAAAGACATCAAATTTGAAAGACTTTACAAAACTTCTATCAAAGGTTGTTGGAATAATATATGTGATGTACATAGAATGGAAAAATGTATTGCCAACTCACCTTCTCTCTCTTTTAAACCTGATAAGAAATGGCAATACTTTGTTAATTACTTAAATGATACAAATGCTTTACCTAGTTATGTATTATATCAATAACAGTTTTTATGTGAATTGGAGTGAATGTTTTGCTATCAAGTCACTCCATGACTATTTGTTTTTTTCCTTTCCTTTTCTTTTTCCCCTTTTCCTTTTTCTTACATTATCAATCTCAAAACACTTATTCTCTCACCATTTAATATTCATTCAATATAATATTCTGATTTATACATTGTAGCCACAATATGAATTACCTTTTAATTGTCAATGAGATTGTTGATCTGTAATTTGTGCTTTGAATATAATAAAACTTTATAAACTAGAAATAGTTTAGGGCAAAACTTTACCAAATAATTCAGATGAAACAAATACTTTAAAAATAATAGTTTGCTGTTTGAACCTTAACACAGTCCTAAAATTATTCTGTCGAAAAATTGAACAAGTATGTCAGGAAACCAAATGAGTCATTGAGTGAAACATGAACTGAATTACCAAAACAAGTCCAATGCTAAAGCCCTGGCTTGTTGCTCAGAAAAAAACTGGAAGTTTGGGCACAAGTTAGCTGTGTTGTCTAAAAATAAAGGCTAAGGCAGTCAATGAATGGCCAGATTCCTTGTGAAGTAGTAGTAGCAGTAATTGCCATTTATATAGTGCCTTTTCCCATTTGTATTGCCTCAAAACGCTTTGTGGTAGGGACGCCCTCAGGGACCGAAGTCTAGGTATGAGAAAAATCTCAGAAAAGGCTTTGAGTGTGTGTGTGTGCATTTAGGAGGGCTGGCTAGGCTCCAGTAAGCAACCCAAGAGGTCAGGCATGTGGATGGGTGCTGAGAGAGATCATGACAGAGCACTAGTGCAAGAGGCTCATTCTCTGACCAGCTAGACCAAACATTGGTGTAGGTTGTCTCTGTATTCTAATGGCCGAGGTGTTGAGGCAAGTCTGGTGTAAGGGGGAAGCCATTACATGTCCAGCTAGACCGAATGTGTCATAGTGGTAGATGCATTCTAAAGTGTGTGTGTGGATAGTCGTGCCTGTGCAGATGTCCATGGAAGTGGTGCGTTTATACATAGCTTAAACTCAGATTAGTCTTTTCTTTGATCTCGCTGTGCGAGCCAATCGTCTTCTGCAATTTCTTATATATTTATAAATTACAGGATCAATTATGGCCCGCACCATGAAGCAAGAGGAGGACCCTGTATTATAAATTCACTTGATTCTGAAGAGACAGAGGAAGCATGGGCTAAGAGAATAAAACAGTGGGCATTGAAGAAAAAAGAAGGGGTGAGATACAAGTGCATATAGTACATTTTTGTAAGCAAAAGTGTGAGAAGGAAAGAGAGAAAGAAGAACAAGCACAGCGAGCAGAGGCAAAATTGTGAACTACTTGTTGCATTTCCTATTTCAGTGTTTTTCTAAATGTGTTGCTATCATAATTAGAATTGACATTTGGGATGTTTGATGGAGTAAATTATCAAAATATCAAAAGTGTTTAGTAAATATATTTAATTCTTCAGAGGTGCAATTGTCTGCCAGGAAGCACTTCCTTAAAATAACACCTCATATTAGCATCTTTAGGAATTGCAGGGCCTTAATTATGAAGTCTCCACGCACATGCTTCTGAGCGCAGCAATGTTTTTAACCTTCAGCCAAAAATAATGCAGTCATGTCAAGCTGACTCCAGCTTTGCCTTCTGCATATAAGTGCATTTTAAAGTAACCACTAAAAATGATCAAAACATTGTCATCATTTTTCATTAAAGCAATCATTGGGTCTTTTTTTCTAATTCAGGCATTGAAAGCAATCATTAGTTCAGCTTTGCAAATCATTAATTTAAAGCAATCATCATCTGTTTTATAGTGCAGTCTTCAGCTTCCATCGTCTCTCAATTTTCTTTGACACAATAATTAGCAGAGCGCTCATTTATCATTCATGTTCTTTAACATAACCATTAATGGGAATCATTCAAGCAAGAAAAGAAACATGTGTGGACTATTTCACTGCTTGTAAATGCCAGTGCTCTGAAAGTGCACAGCAGGCAGGTGACAGAGTCAGGCCCAGGTGTAGCAAAGGAGCAAAAAAGCCATTTTCGCAGCACCGGATCTGGCGGCTCCTGTTGGATCCATGTGAAGGACCACGGTGCAGGGCTCCTTCTGGGTGCAGGACAGGCAGACCTTTACTGTCAGATTTCCAGAGGTTAAGGAGATGCTGGTGCAGAGCTTCGCCACCGTCCTTGGGTGAGTCCTTTGCCCTGCTGCTTTGGGATCGAATCCCTGCACGTACTGGTGCAGCGTGTTGGCTGTTATCCATAAACTGGTGCTGACCCCAACCTCCAGCCATACACTCACCATTCAGATTTCTGGCAGACAATCAGTGATAGTTTCAATGCATAAACTTTCACAGGTGTTGGCACAGGAGTATTCATAGGATGTGGATTCCAGAGAAATCCCAGACATGCCACATACAGCCAAACACAATCGCACCCACTCTGGCTGGAGCTCCCGTGTGGAAATATCTGATATGGTTAATCTTGGTTGCCACACAAATGGCAATCAAGGACAGCTTTCAGGTTACTGGATTTCAAACCAGAGCCATCATTTTGTGTCATTCTTAGAGAATTTGAAAGACTGCCCAGGCTTCATTACATGTTTGGTGGCGACGGAAAGAATGTTGTTAAAATGATGGTAATGAAATTAGTGCCACTTACCCACCACATTCCTGCACCACTGGATTCCAAGATTGGAGGTAAATTCTCCACTTCACATCCAAACATTGTTGGATTTACTGCATCAGAACTACTGCTTGTGGTAAATCTGATTAAATACCATGAATCACAATCATGTGCATTCTAATTCTCCTCTTCACCCTCTCTAATATGGCTTCCAACCCTCTCTTTCTCCTGAAACAACTCTTCTTGCAGTCTCTAACTCCCTTCTCGCTGCCAGCTATTCTAAACACTCCTGTCTTCCTGTTATTCTTGATCTCCATGCGGCTTTTGACACTGTGGATCCCTCTATCCTGATTTCCTCTCTTCACAATCTTGAGATTTGTTGCACGGTCCTGGACTGGTTCTCCTCATACCCATCATCCCGTACCTTCTCTGTCTCCTGGATCAACCAATCCTCCCCTACTCACCTGCTCACCTATGGTGTTCCCCAGGGTTCTGTTTTTGGTCCTCTACTGTTTTTGTTATACTCCAGCCCCCTTGCTGATATTATCTTCTCCTTTGGAGTCTCCCACCGTCGTTATGCTGACTCCCTCATCTTCCTTCCCTTGCCCTCCTTTTCCTCTGGAATTCATGGAACTTTTATGCTTGTCATATCACCACCTAGACTTGGATTGCTTCTCGCTTTCTTCACCTCAATCCCTCAAAACCAGAGGGGATCTGTTTCCAGCTTCTACAGACCCTCCCCTTCCTCCTCCTCCTTTATTACCTTTTCCCACCTCTTTTTCTACTACTCCCTCTCGTATGGCCCAAAATCAGGGTGTTATTTTTAACCCTTCTCTTTCCTTTACCTTCCAAATGTCTTCCATTTCTCGATCATTTCGGCGTCCGCTGCACAAAATACGAAAATGCTTGTCCATTTCTCACCATTCATGCTACTGAACTTCTTCTTTCTTCATTATTTTTTCCCATGTATTCTATTGTTTCTCTCTTCTCTTTGGCTTCTCTGCTTATAAACTTGCTCCCCTCCACTCACTCTTCTATTCATCTAATTTTCTCTCTGTCTCCTCGTGAATCTGTTCACCCAGCCCTGCTCTCTCTACATTGGCTCCCCTTTGAATCCTGTCTTTTATTCCATTTTCTCTGTATAGTTTTTAATGTTTGAACCATCTTGCCCCTCCTTATCTGACTTCTCTTGTGTCTTGTTACTCTCCCACTCGCCCTCTTTGGTCTCCATCTCAATTTCTTCTAACAGTTACCCGTCCTCCATGCGTGGCCACTCGCTTTCGATCTTTTTCTCTGCTTGCCCCAAAATGTTTGAATACTTTGCCCTTTTCAATTCGCTCTATCTCCTCCCTAACTCTGTTCAAAACCCACTTCAAAGAAAACCTCCTATGCTTCTGATCTGACTTTCCACCCTGATTGTACACTTTTGTTATTGTACTGCTTACTCTTTTGTCCAGCGCTTTGATGTAAGGTGCTTTATAAATAAAAATGAAAATACAATGAAGCCCTACGAACTCCAAAAATGGGGATTAACACTACTTTAACGCCACTCGTAATCCGGCAGTTAATTAGCTGGACCAAGTGGCTGTAACAGTAATTGAGTTTGGCAGTAATCCCAGCAGAATTACTTCCAAAATCCTGATGAGGCCCTCTATGCAGTAAGTAATCGACACATGGGGCCGCCACAGTATCAGGCGACACCGCCACCATCAAGAAACTGGGCACACTGCACGATGTGCCACCTTCAAGGTATCCCACGAGCATCATAAACAAAGAAAATATTAATTGGCCCCGCAGACAGGTAAAAAGGGCTTTTCCACGCAGCAGAGGGGCCCATGCTTTTAGGCTTGCAGACACAGCATTCTCAACTCAGCCGCGCAACGCAGGAAAACGGTCACAAACGGAAAAGCTACGTTGCCCAAAGCTGCACGTGAACCCCATGCTCAGGAAGCATCTTGTGGCAGGTTTCATTCAATCGAAGTTAGTTTGCCTGCATAGACACGGCTAAGGCTAACAACAAAACAAATGAATGCTTAGCCCCTGACATCGGACTAATAAGTATGATTTCCCTGTCTGTTGAACACAGACATACAACTTCTGCATAGGGGGATGAGTCTAAAACACGCCGACGAGACAGAGGAGTTCAAAAGTAAATAAGACAGTGTTTTGCGGTTCATGTTGCCGTTCAAATACCCTGTGAGCGAATTATTCTGAACCCCAAAAGCCTCCAAATTCACAACCTCGACATTGCCAATGATTGGAATAAAGACAAGCTTAACTTATTCACCAAGAAGTCTTCAAATATGTTCTGCAGTGTGCGCCTCTCCGTCCACTCTGCTAACATTGCTGGCCAAGCAATCTTTCATCCTTCCACTTCCACTGGGATTGTGTGGCTGAGACCTACCAACGCAGGTGCTTATGCTGCTCTGGTGCCCTATTGCTGAAGGTTCTGGTCCCAGTCTATCTTTCATGAAGGAAGTGGGAGCCTGCTTGGAGGAATGAAAGTAGAAAGCTAGCCTGCTGACCCTTATCCTAGCGCGATCATCACCCTACCTTTCCTGCACGCTAGATACATTTAACAATGTATTTATGCTATAATGCCATATTTGCAACTGCTCTCACACCAAACATTGAGAATCACGCTACGGTCCCCCCATTCATTGATAATCCTTCACCTGCTGGAAGACGGGCCCAATGTTGACATGATAGCATGAGGCAGACTCATACGGGCATCCTCCTCTCAATGTCACTTAGTGCAGGATTGATGTTTTTGAATAAGAATCTTTTTCACCGAATACCATAATTCTAATTTTTAAATCTCATTTGACATTTTAAAGCCAAGCCATGCTCTAGTTATTGGAGACAAATAACAAGATTCCCAAATAATGACAAGGTACTCTGGAACGTCACCACGTTTAGGAGGCCACCAGTCACCTTTCAGAAGTGGCTGGGCCATGGACAGTGCGTGGCAGACATCAAGCCTAACCAGCTGGATGTCCTGGACCTACGAAAGCTGACACTGCAGATTGTTTGTGACCTATCGTCCGCCTACGACACCACGACCCAGACCATCTTTCCATTTGAACTCTTTGATGTGAGGGGCCTGTTCATGGTGTCCAGGTGTTGCTTTTCATAATTCTTGGGCAAACGCTAAACCAGCATAGCTCTGAATCAGCTGGATCCTTTGGTCTCTGTGGAGTGTACACCATACTTCTTTGTGTCTCAGTTGTTTAATTGATGTTCAACAGTTAGATGCACCTCTTTGTCAGACTGATTATTTATTTATTTAGTATTTGTATTTTACTTGTATTTGTACAGAGCTTTACCCCAAAGCACTGAACAGAATTAAAACGGTACAACACATATCAACATGGATACAGACAAAATGAACACTAAGAGGATAAGAGACAGTTTTTAAGGCAGGTCTGAAAAAGAGAATAGGAGACGAGAGAGCGAAGAGCCAATGGGAGCGCATTCCAGTGGAGCGGGGCCAGGAGAGCAAAGGAACAAAAGCGGGACTGAGCACGGGGTGGTGGGGCGGAGGGACAGTAAGTGAGAAAAATGACTGTGAGCGGAGAGAATGTGTTACGCTCACCTGGATCCCACAGAGGCGTCGATCTGAACTGGACAGCTGCGGTCTCCACCAATGTGATGCGTAGGGCCGAGATGACGGACTGGACTGGCCCTCCTAGCCTCGTTTGCTTGGCCCGTAGGAATATTCTTCTGCAAATGTTGAAAGGGAATTAACCACCCCGTGGAGTTGAGTGTAAATCCCCCCACCCCCGCTGTTCTCCCCACGGATCACCTTTGATGTCCCCTCTTATAGTCTCACCTGATGGTTGAAAAGATGAGCTCTCCATCCTGCATTGGGCGCAGGGGCGCGTTGATAACCAGTTGCTCCACTGGCTCGAAGGAATTGGTGAGTTCCAGAACAATATTGACTCCTAAAAGTATGTAGTTTGTAAGAGTTGAAATGCCTGACTTTCACTCTTGTCCGATTCCTTGCAGATTGCAGCTTGACCCTAGTGAAGAGTTCCTCGTGGCAACCGGTGATATTCTGGTAAGGATTTGTATTTCCAACACAGTTCGATAAATAATGTCAATATGTAACCTGTTGCTTTCTCCCTTATTCAGGCGCTGAGAGAAAGTATGAAGCCTCGGGGAATAATACCTCTGGCGGTAAAATCAGGTAAGTCTATTGTGGTGAGGAGGGTTCCCCTTGATAGTCCCTTTGTTTCACCTTGCTGTCCTTTTCTTTCCCCTTAGGGGCCGGGGTTCGGCGAAGATGCAGTGGAAGCTGCGCCGACCCGTGAAGAGGAATAGTACCACCGGTGGTAAAATCAGGTAAGTCTATGTATTCCCTTGGCTCTCCTTGCTGTTCTTGTCTACTCCTTAGGTGCCGGAATGTGGCGGGAACATGCAGGAGGATGCGGTGGTATGTGAAGATGCTGTGAAGGCCGGTGTGTTCAGCGCGGCGCTGCAGCAGGCGAGGCGACGCGCATAAAATAACTTCTTCCAGCTCAAAGGCGCGATGGATCGGGAATTCAGGTAAGGATCAAAGGTATTGCTCTTGCTCTAACCTTTTCTCCTTCTTTCTCCCTTTTTCTAGGAGCTCCAAACTCGAGGCGGGCGTGGCAGAAGACTGGATGCAGACTTGCAGGCACGGTGAGCGTTACCCTGCTGGATGCAGAATAACGCGAAGCGTGTGCTGGTCTTCGGGCGTGTTTTAAATAGCCTTCAAAGTAGTCCCAGGTAAGTATTCCTCCCCAGCCCTGCCCGAGTAAAAAATAGTCCCTAGGTAAAATAGTCCCTTCCAAGCCTCATTTGGCTTGGAGCTCTTGCAGCATGGTCTGCATCGGGTAAGCTTGCAGCATGGTCTGTATCAGGTAAGTTCTACTCTATGAGCCTGGCGCCATAGGTGCCAGGACTGACTCTCCATATGAGCCATAGGCGCCATTACCACACCCAAACAGCCCCTAGCAGGGGGTTTTGGGCTTGCTCAAGATAACTTAATGCCTGCTTCCGGGGTTGCTGGACCTGGTCTGGGTCCCCGAGGGTAGGCATCATGACAGAATGAGTAGGAGAATAGAAAGATACAAGTGAAGATAGATAGGGGGATTATAAGAAGATTTGAACTAAACAAAACTAAACAGAGAAAATTAAACTTAAGCCGAGAGGGAATTGGAAGCCCACACAGTGAAGAAAGAGCATGATAAATAGGGTCACACAGTGACTGAGAAAATCAGAGATGGATGGCAGAGTTGTAGATAGATTTAAGAGCACTTAAGCGGGAGACATGGAGACCAAAAAGCACGGAGCAGCAGTAGAAGAGTCACGAGAGATAAGAGAAGAGATTAAGAGTTTAGCAGCGTGGACGGAGAGAAAGGGTCTAGCTTTATGGATGTTGAAAAGGTGAGCTCTACAGGAGCGAGAAGGAGAGGAGATATGATGACTGAAGGAAAGGCCAGAATCCAAGTACACTCCAAGATTGCGAGCAGTAGAACTGAGGGAGGAAATAAAATGGAGGATGGAGGGAGAGGGGATGGAAGGGGCAGGAGAGAAAAGAACCTCCCTGTTGAAGGAGTTTAACACAAGGTATTTATTTATAGTGTTTTTATAAGTAGCAGCCAAGGGCATAGTCACTTGGTAGCACCTCCAAAGCAAACGTGTGGGGCAGATGAAGAAAGCTCATCAAAGGCTTTGGAAATATTCAGATCTTATAAGGGCAGGAGAAGGGACAATGAGAAGAGGAAGAGGTCTGACCTATGAGATACCCAAGTGCAGGCAGGCAATAGGCCACACGTGACAAGCCACATGCGATGACACCATGTCAGAGACAGCAGGGGAGCTGTGGGGCACAGCCTGGGAGTCCAAAGCAAACAATTTCCGAAAAAAGGAAGGGTTCCCATTGCTTGAGGAAGTGCAGGTGGTTGTCCACTGCTTGGATGGGATGAGAAGGTTCACACCTACACTGATGATAGGAGATTTTCCAATGTTCAGGGAATGTTGCAGTCTCCCACTCATCTTCATATGTCCCATGGACACATACATATGGATGGATGCAGGCAGATAGGTGGAACCGGGAATGACACAAAGGATGAGTTCCTTCTGATCACAACCAGTAATCCCTCTGTTTAACTGGGTAACTAATAATAAACAATTTATCTGGGCATCGGGAACTGCTTATCAACCGTGTATACGAATTTCTTTAAGAAGTTCACTTATCTACCAGTACCAACACTGTTGCTGGAGACAGTCATGGCTCACTTTTTTTATTGCTTTTTAATAAATTGCTTGGGAAGCTCATGATTATCTAGAACTCAGCTGCCAGATTTTCCTCTAGGAAACCCAAGAGGAAGGCTGTCTCATGCATGATGCATTCCCTGCACTGTTTACCTACAAAGTTAATAAAGTTAAATTACTTTAAAACTGCTATTTCTTAGTGAACAATCCTTCTACGATGACGAAGACCTATTTTACGTAAACTACAGTCTTCAACCATATGTCCCCCATGCCAGTTTTGAAGCAACTGCCTCCTTAGTGTTGTCGCGCATCCTCTTTCATACTACCAAGTGGTAGTGGCAAACTGCCAGTTAAAGTTGGAGTACAAATAACCCTCTTCAAGGAACAGTTGTTGTCGATTGTCTACCTTCACTAATGCTCGTGGCCCTTAATCAGAGTTGGTATGCCAGCAGAGTTTGCTGGAGGATGGAGATCCTGCAGAGGGCACTGCTGCTCGTTAGGTAGACATGATATAGAGCGTGCTGCTGGGAGTTAGGCTGAGATCTTTCCGAGGGTCCTGCAGACCATGTGGAAAGGGCTGTTAAGAGCTAGGTGTACATCTTAAAGGTGATGCTTATAGCTACACGACACGCACACGCAAGATGCAGATGCTAGCTAGCTAGGGCGATGCCCTAGAAGATGTTGCTGCTCAGTATGCACCCTTGTCTGCAACACCCTCACAGTTGACTTTGGAGATGGCTCCCAGGTACAATAAGAGGAGGGGGCAGCCTTTTGCCACACCGGATATATCACTTAAGCTCAGAGGGACCTGGCAAGTGTAGTGGCACAATGCGCCTCTCCAGAGCCTTTCAAGGGACAGGATTGGGGAAAAGTCCTATCTTTCAACACATTGATACATATGACATATAGTCATTCGAAAGTAATGACAGAAATACAAGCTCAGACAATGGACATACACCATCGGAAGTCTTTGTAAGCCACTTTAGGTCGATAAATGCAGAATGAATGCAGGCAGGAATGAATCAGTGTAACTATACATCTCCCACAATCACCATCCCAAATAATGTGTAAAATTCCAACCCACAGTCCTCTCGAGAAAACAAATAGACGCCCAATATGAAGGGATAGTACAACCCAAGACATGGGTTGGACATTAGGATGTGGGTGTGGACTGTATCAGGCACTGAACCAAGAAAGAAATGCACAAGCAAGACCAAGTGCAACATTGGAACAATGGAAAATTACAACTATTGAGAAATGGAACAACCCAACAATGGGAATCACTGGGATGCATTTAGTATGATTTATGATGGGAATGGTGGGCCCTACACAACCTTAAACAGTCTTACTTGTTAGTTCTTCAGTCTTTACTTTCCTCGCTAGGTGGCAACTCCACAGAGCCACTTGGCATTTCAAGCAGTCGCCCATTTCAATGTTCCTTGGTCTGCCTGGCGGTTCTCTGTTTTGATGTGCAGTTCTTGCTGGTTCTTCTTTCGCAGGTGGTTCTGATCCAGTCTCAGCACTGGAGCACTTTCGATTCCTCACTCTTTTCACCACACCATGCATACTTGCTTGATGTTTCAGCGCTGCCTTGCAGAAGAGCGATCCTTTTCTCAATCCTGACAGTTCTATTGCATCCACCAATTCAGGCCAGTTCATTTTGTGGGTCCAATTGATCATTTCTCGTGACTGTTGTCATATCCTGATGGGTCCTGGGTGTTAGGCGCGGCTATAGGTACTGCAAGTGACCTGGTGATCTTCCTGAAGGTGCTGGTGTTGCCATTGGTGATCCTGTATAGGAGGCTACTGGTAATAAGATGGAGTTCATCTCTAGGCATGGATACAGTAGGCACTCTTGGTAGCTACCACAGCACACTCCTCCCATCTTATCCCATTCACCTGCCCTTCCTCCTCACTGGCTCTAGATGAGTCTTTAACGTTGGCGTTGTGTTGTGTGTCTGGAGATGGTTCTTCAGCCCACCTGAATCTCTGCCATACAATGCCCTTCCTTCCCTTGGGGTCCAGGAGATGTAACACATGAGGCACCCACTGGTGTACTGGGACCTTTGCTGCACTGCAGTCTTGCTTGAACACCTTAATACACAGCTCATGTCTTCCTTTTTGGCATAGGGCAGGATTACCTATCAAAGGTTAGGGATAAGGACGAGGGTTAATAAACAGCGCATGTCTTACTTTTTTGGCATAGGGCAGGATTGCCCATCAAAGGTAAGGGATAAGGATGAGGGTTAATACAGAGCACATGTCTTCCTCTTTGGCATAGGGCAGGATTACCAATCAAAGGTAAGGGAAAAGGATGAGAGTGGGGACTTGGTGCATCTATCTACGTGTTGGATGGCACAGAGGTCCTCGCTCCACCATGATCTAGTGTGACCATATTGGGGCTATTACAGTGATAGGCTCTGAATGAATCCTTCTTTGTTAATAAATAGTTGTCCTTGTTGCACAGCAGCCTCTTTCCAATGTTTTCTCCTCAGCGTTCGTTCTTCCAAGAGGTGGCTGGCTTGTCCATCTTCTTTGATATCTCCATGACTTTCTATGCCTCATCCCATGCAGGTGGGCTCCATTCTGTTGTGGTGGGCTCCTGTTATAGCTGTTGGGCTTCTTAATCAAACCTTTGCTGCATGTAGCATTCGATCTGCTCTTCCCAGTCTGGGTACTGGAGTGGGCCTGATGGGTTCTTTGAGCCTTTTGTGAGGCATCTTAGACCATCATCGACTGGGATTTGAAGGGGCAGTTAGCGTGCCTCTGTTACTTACATAATGGCTACTTTTGTTGTCACCACTGTACTGAACCCCCGCCCCTCTCTCCACACCTCCCTCCATCATGAAGAAGCTCTTGCCATTTCATGCTGCATCTTCCATGGGTAATTCTTTCCCCAGGTGTTGAAGCTGGGAAACCCAAGTAACTACTGAGGGTGCCCTGGAAAGGGGAATCAGAGGTTTGTTTAGGTCTTCTTAACCCTTTGATCTCTGGCGCTCTTGTAGAACTGGAGGACCTGAACATTGCACGAGTCCCTCCAGCGTCAGAGCTGTGCACAGCTACAACCAAAGCTTCCAATGACGGCCCTTAAGCACTATCCTCGCGGGGCTCTTTGTTAAAACGAAACCCTTCTTGAAAAGGTGCCAGGTCACAGAGACAAACACAGGGTGATTGGGCCCCTCACATTCACAGCCTCTTTCTCGAAGTAGGTTGGTCAAAAGTCACAGGGAGTCAAGAGTTGAGCGGCCCTGCTCTTTCTACAGCCCAGAGCCCACGGGGCAGTCCCAGATCACACACTCTGGGGTAACCTCTGGCTGGCAAGTCAGCCCGCCTTCTGGGGTTGGTGTTTGCGCTGAATTGAACTTTTTAGACACCCTGGCCTCTAAAAGATTGAAGGAGGCTGTTCGGCCAGGAGACTGAAAGACAACATGCCATTGGACATTACCTGGTCAGTCGATGCCTAAGCCTTGAAGTTGCACTCTGTGCTTCTGACTGGTCTTTAAACGGCAGAATAGGAATGATAGCCACGCCCCATCAGTGACTTTTTCTTATAGAGTTTTAGCGCAGCTGGATGCACTTAATATGAATGCAGTGGCCATTGCTCTCTCGGCGTGACAGTGAGATGCAGCTTGTAAACAAATGCCACTGCGCAAGGAAATGTCCACATGGGCAAGAAACCACAGGCATGTGTCCCTGTTTCTCAGCAAAGAGAAGCGAAGCAAGAATAGAATTGTTCCTTGCCCCGGCCGAGGGAAGGAAGGAGGTGTAGGAAAAAGGCTTCCATCCCAGTTACACGCAGTGAAGGTGGGCCTGCAGCTCATGAACAGGGAAGTTTCCCGGGTTGGACTAAGTGGAGCGTGGCCCATGGCACAGGAACGTTGCGGATGCAGGATCAGCAGTTCCCAACCAGCGCTCGAAGGCCTACTTAAGAGCTCTGTTCCTGTGTGTGTTGCACAAGGAAGGGGTGGCACACGGTCAGTCAAGTCCATTTCATGCGCGCATACTTGTTTTTTATAAACCTTTTCAAACAGGAAGCAAGCCGTTGTAAATGACTGGCGACACAGCAGTGAGTGAGCAATAGGAGTGACTATTCTTAATGGAATATCCCTTAAAAAGTGTCCATGTTGGGTGATTAAAAACGAGAGGGGTCCAAAACAAGCTTCATGCTAAATGAAACAATGACTACAAGCGCGTGGCATAATCATGCATTTGCTTTCACTTTGTGTCTTTAGGCCTCAAAAGTACAGTTGTAAATACCAGAGCAGGCTTGTTTAGGATGCAGCGACTTTGCCTACTGACAATTGTACTATCCCCATTCAGAATGGGGATAATAAAGCTAGACTCAATCATTTTGCTGAACTTGTTTCTAAAACAATTCATATTTAGTCAGGTTGGTATATAATGTGTGGTGAATACTTTTCGAGTCATCTCTAAAAAGAAGGATATTTTTTATCCATGGGAAGCCAAACAATAACACATATCACCACCAACTAGTGTCGGGATGTTATGTAGCCAAGTGCCTACATTACAGACTCGGCTCAATTTCCGGCTATGTCACTTAACAAAAGTGGGTGATGCTTGGCAAATAATGTGTCTTTTGTCTGCCAAAATTGGGATCCCCAAGAAGGAATTTACTTTTCAGCATACAATGTTTTTTTTAAAAATCTCTCACTCTCCATTAGAATATATTTCTACATTGACGAAGCCAAAAATGATGGCTTGTGGATAGTGAACATGTTTACTTTGTTGCAGCGTATTCCTCTTAAAAAGAACCATTTGTTGTTTCCAGATGTCTGGGTCTCTCTGATGTTCTTGCTAAGAGGTGCTTTTGCTGAAATAATACATTTTAGTAAATTAAAGCTGATAAAAACAGAGAGGCTGTTGGCTGTAATTACACTTACAACTAAGTGGAAAATTATCAAAATGTAAAGAAATACAAAAAAGTTAGCAGGCACACCGCTCTCGAAAGAACACGGCCTGATAACCTGTTCAGTGGTTTTTAACCACTTTGAGAGTTCGGAGCCATCTGCTTTTTGCTTACTGTACCTTTCACAAATGGGAAATATCCATTTGCTTATCAGTCTTTGCCCCACCCACACGGGCAGTCCAGCACCGAAGTGCTATGGCAATTCACTTCTGAACAAGAGTACCAGCAGCAACCCCATACACGTGTTTTAGCCTTGTGTGGCCTCATCAGTGAGGTGGAGCGGTGCCTCTCCGAGCACAGTGAGCAGGGAGTCCACGTCTGGTTGCCCCCAGTTAACTTAGGGTGACCAACCCAAAAATCCTTCCAAAAATACAAATCACATACATATCAGTTTTTGTCCCACCTACATGGGCAGTCCAGCACCGAAATGCTATGGCAATTCATGTAACTCACACAGCAGCAGTAACCGCTTATCTGGCAGCAAGATCTAAGACAGCAAAGATTTAGACAATGAAAATACACCCCAGATAAGAAAAGTTGAATCTGTTTGACAATATTGTTGTCTACTTTGCTGTGCCTACTTATTACTCTTGCGTATTTAAAATCTAGCTCGTTTTTAAATAATAATAATATGTGCTCTTATATATATTGCTTTATTCTGGAATCCTCCAGCTTCTAAGCACTGTCAAAGGATTCGAAGTTGCGAAGTGGAGACTGCTATCTTGTCAGAGACCAGCACTTTATTTGAGACCTAACCATTGTGGTAAGTCAGATTCAGGAGGCAGACAGGAGGTCATGGTTACAGCGTGACTTTTATTTAAATCAAATATAAAGACTATTTTAACCCTACCTCTAAGGTTTGACTTGGCCCTATCTGAGAAAAGAAAAGAAGAATACATGGTGCTCGTCAGTAAGGCTTATAAAAGCTAGGACAGTCCTCTATCACATAAACCTAATCTAACCTGAGCGCTGGCCCTACCTCTAATAAAACAAACTGACATAAACTTGACCAGAATAGGTGTTTAATGCCTCTCTTCCTCAAGGCTGGACTAGTGATTGGATTCCGACCCCCATGCAGTTGCCCATGGCTACATTTCCAGGTCACATTCTGGGCCACGAACTACATTTCCCATCAGGATTGTAGTTCTGGGAAAGTATTTGTTTTGAATCAGGCATGTCAGCGCCGGTGCATCGGGGTCCAGCAAGTCCGCGCAGCTCGCCAGCGCTGACGGTGCTACTCCATGTCTGCAGAGCTCCATATTATAATAGGTGGGGTTGATCTATATCATACTGTATCCCTACTAGAAGTTTTGGCACTTGTATTCTGCTACGCCTGACAGATAATCAGCCTAATTTCCTTTTTGACTGATCCCAGGAGGATCTGATTGGTATTGGCATCATCCGGGAGCTGTTCAAGGCTGGTAGTGAACATATACACTCCCATGGGTCCTTTACTTACTTGACCAATTAAAGTGGCCCTTTTAAACACCAGGTCGTTAGATAAACATGTAGTAGACGATGTAGGGGAATATATTGTTAAGCAACAAATAGGCATTATACTTCTAACTGAAACCTGATTGCAAGACTCAGGCGCCCCAAACATTAATCTAGCTACACCCCAAGGATATACTTTTTATGCTAAAACAGGGACATAGGAAAAGGAGGAGGAGTTGCTATATTGGCCCGGGAGGACCTGCATTTTTTCCAGACCCCTATTAGCTGTAATGATTGTGAAATTATGCAGATTAAAGTCACCCCCACTTCAAATAACTGTTTGAATATTATCCTTCTCTATCGACTTCCTAGGGATATGCCCTGTTTTACTGATGATGTACTGGAGTTACTTTCCTCTTCCAATAACCCTAATGTTGCCACCGTGGTATTGGGCGACTTCAATAGGTGCTATGATGATGCTCAGGACCCAGACGCATCCACAGTGGCTCAACGGCTTACTGCAAATAATTTTATACTTCATAATAAAGAGCCCACACACAAGCACGGCAACACCCTTGATTGGGTGGTCAGTAAAAATCTTGACATAAACCTCCTGATCATTAGACCGTGTTTCTGGTCTGATCATTTTTTTGTGAAAAGAGAGCTTCCACAACAAACTACCATTCGAGGTTGCACTATAAATTGGAGACATGACCTAGCCCTCATGACCTAGCCCTAGGCATGATTTTGAAATCATCTTTATCACCATATATTAAATATGAAATGGTCCGGTTAGCAAAAATATATCACAATTTATTCAATTCAAAACATTCTAAAAATCAGACCACTTGGTCACATTTGCAAATTAAAACAACATAAAACATGTTTTGCACCACAGAACATAATCTGGTTATTCAATACTGGTATCCTTTTAGCTATGTTGGTCTATACAACTACACACAAAAAATACGGGGATGTTAGTCACCTATAGGTGACTTTTTTCAGAACTATTCATTTTCATATCTTGAAAAAAATCCCCAATTCGTTGTGTCGACAGAGTTAGTCTGTTTCCAGTCTTATTATTGAACACACGTTGGCCTTTATCGATTGTTCGACAAACGTTTGATCATCTGTGTAAGGCTTTCTTCAGGACACAGGGCCCCTGCTTTGGGGTGTGAGATGTTGTATCTAGAGCCTTATTTCATGCTGTACCAACGTATCTACAATAAACCAGAAGGAGCACAAGTTCAATACACCTGACATTCACATTTTACCCGACAAGTCATAACTGATCTTGTCTCTTTTACATATCTGCACAATGGGTTAGGCAGTTCTACCAACATTGAAAAAAAAGATTTTGTGTTTTTTGTACACATCATTATCTTCTATTTCTACATGCGATTTGACTAAACACAGTTTAAATTCTATAATGTATCCCCAATCTTGATTGCAATACATTCCTAAAAACAGAATTAGCTACCTCCATGCATTTGTCCATCACAGGATTTTTTCATTTACGTCTGTGTGACCTGAGGTACCAAAGTGCCCTATATATGCAGTGAGGGAAAGGGAGGGGAAAGGATGGGAGGGTAGAGAGGGGAAGGGGGAAAAAGAGGGAATGGGGAAGACAGAAGGGGGGAGGCATATGTTCCCACTTTTGTCTACAGGAATTATTTCTGAATAACTCTGACCAATCAAGGTCACAGACAAAACCCACAAGTTCATACCTGTGAGCTTCTAACGGTGTTACGAAAAATCATCGCATCAGAGATTACTAGGAATCTCTTCCTAGTAAAACTAAAGGAAAAGTGCAAAAACGCCAGGTTACTGGATTTTGTACTTCAAGGACCTGATTTGGACATCAATTTCAAATTTCGTTACAGGCTGCCTACCTTTTTGGCCCACTCTATTTTTTGGTCAGTTCGTAGTACGTGTGCGGCCGCATCACGGAGGTGCTACGCACAGGGGAAAAACAATAGACAACAGGGATGGAGAACTTATTTTGGTGACTTGGTTGGAATGAGGCGTGATCGCGGTCTAGAGGAAACGTCCGCATTGGACGATTGAACTTACTTGCATGGACAGCTTTGCTTTTCCGAGACGACTAGCAGAGATCTGGTCGCATCTGTACGGATCCAATCCAGCCTGAACATCGCAGTCATGTGATATTGCCGATAGGACGGCTGCGTGATGATGTAATGGCCTATGGGACTAGTCTTTCAAATTTCAGGTGGTCTAACAGTATAGCCACCATCGCTGGACGCCATCTTGAGAGGGATAAGAGACGTTTAGAGTCTCATCTTCAGCATAAATATTGCAGTGACCCTGTTGGCGGAGAGTTATGGCACCAATCGTGCCACCACATGTACATGTGTGTGATAGCTCAGCAATGCTGCCGAAATGGCTACTTTTATGATACGAGAATGGTGCTTATTTATTTCTCAGCGAGGCAATGTGCTGAGGGTGCCACAGTTAATGCCCAACTAGGACAAACCCGCAGTGGGGAGTTTTTTAGTGTCTGGCCAACAGAGTGGTGTGGCCTGGCTACGCTAAGTCCAGAAGGGGGCTGGCTCTAGTACTGGCCTTTCAGAGTGGTACTATACATGCTCTGTGAAGGCTGGTCATGATGATTAATGGGCGGAAAGCTTTATTTCCGCCAGAAAAAGATTCCATTCGATGTATAAGTTTAATCATTGCTTCACTGAGTCGAGATTATAAATCCACCTTTGTTCCAATTTACAAAGTCTCAGATCTCTATCTCCCCCACGTGGGTGTGGGTTCAAGGTCTGCAAAATGCACCAAAAAATGTCATCATGAGTGTGGTGGGCTCTCTTGTAATGTTCGACCAAAGGTTTGTCTATGGTGCCATTTTTTATACATGATCGATGTTCTCCAATTCTTATTCAGATTGATCTTTTGGTTTGACCAATATACAAAAGCCCACATGGACACCTGATGCAATAGATGGCCCACTTCGTGGCACAGTTGGTGAAGGATTTGAGTTGCCAGTTTTTTCGTTTTAGATCAATGTACTTTAGATTTTGGTTGAAAGTGCACATTGAGCATTTCCCACATTTAAAATGCCATGTGACAGGTGGAAGGTGCCATAATGTGGACTGTATGGGATCATTGGACTTGTGTTGTGGGTACGTGTGGACCAGTTTATCATTGAGATTTTGCAGGCGTTTGAATGCAAAACACGGAGGAGGGATCTTGAAGTCCTCAGTATTGATCAGCTTCCAGTTTTTTAAGATTGATTTTCTTAGGTCGTTACTTATGGGGGTGAAGGACGATACGCATGTGATCTTATCCAGCGTGGTTCTAGTTTGGCTAGAAAGACATTCTGTCCTGGGGACATTAGCAGCCCTTTTGTAGGATCTCCTTATGATGTGAGATGGGTAACCTCTTGCCTTCAGATTTTGTTTTAGTGCCTCACTATGTTTCTTAAAATCTTCTTTATCTGTTTGATTCCACCTGATACGAAGGAATTGCTCAAAAGGTAAGTCCTCTTTTAGAGAATGAGGATGGAAACTTTTAAACTGTAAAAGGGTGTTTTTTGGGTGGGCTTTTTGAAAAGACTGGTCCCAATCTTGTTATTAGACATTCGATAAATTGCAAGATCCAGAAAGGCAATTTCGTCTTTATTCCCATTAAAGGTGAAGTTGATGGAACGTTCACGCATGTTAAGCCAAATGCCAAAGGAATTAAGTTCTCCATACTTCCTCGCCAGATCATGAAAATATCGTCAATGTAATGATACCATGCTCGGATATTTTCTATGAATAGGTTATTAGCCGTATACACATGTTTGTTTTCAAAATGATCCATGTATAGATTGGTCAAGTCGGGGGCAAACGTGGCCCCAATACTTGTGCCATTGGAAGAACATACTGCTGTATATAAAGAAGTTTTTTGTGAGTGCTAGGTGGATGCACTCAGCAATAAATGCAGAAGGAGGACGTTTATCCTCTCGTTTCTCTAGGATTTGGAGCATTACAGTGATGCATTCGATTTGTGGTATATTTGTATACAAAGATACAACATCAAGTGTGACAAAGATGTCTTGTGTGCTCACAGCTAGTGTGTCTAAAATTTTTATCATTGAGGTGGAATCTTGGATGAACGACTTCATTTGGCTCACAAAAGGTCTGAGAAACACGTCTGCATACACTGACAGTGGTTCTAATAATGACCCGATGGGCGACAAAATCGGATGTCCTGGCGGAGTGGTTTGATTTTTATGTATCTTTGGCAAGCAATAGAATGCTGGTGTGACAGGTTGTTTATTGATCAAAAAAATGTTTTCGTTCTCGTTAATCCACCCTTCCTCTGTGGCATGTGTCATCAGATTAATGATTTTTTCCATGATTTTGTTTGTGGGATCCAAAGGGATTTGTTTGTACACCGAAGTATCAAACAATTGTTTTTCCACTTCCGCTTTGTACAAATTGGAATCCCACTGGACGATCCCACCACCTTTATCAGCCGGCTTTATGACAAAAAGAGGGTTTTCCTCAAGTTTTTTTAGGACTAATCGTTCTAATTTTGAGAGATTGTATTTATGCATATTTTTCTTGGCACACAGGATCTTGATGTCTCTCAGGATTTTATTTTTGAAAACCAAAATCTCTGACAATACCATAGATTGTATAAGTGTAAAACTTGAAGCTGGTTTTTTGCCAGATCGGTTGTCATCTGCTTTTTTTGGGTCATCTTTATCATGGAAGAAATACTTCAGTCTGACTATTCTGAAGAAATTGTGCATTTCAATTTCCGTCTGCAAGAGGTCTGCCTTGCAGACTGGCACAAAAGATAAACCTTTTGTGAGGACAGATTTCTCAGCCGGAGATAGCACGTGTGTGCTTAAGTTGAAAATTGGGTTTACCAATTCTGAGGGGGGAGCCATTGTCGGTTTTTGCCCTGATCTCCTTGCCTCTGAAAAAACTGTCCCCTCTGGGGTGGGCCAGTCCCGCTCGTGTTGGGGCCATTGGTAGTAGTATCAGAATCACTGCTATTGAAGGAATTGGAGAAGGTAACAGGCCTTTTGTTGTTTTGAGGTCTGGTATAAGATCGTCCTTTCCAGTTTGTCTGGTTGTTGTTGTATTGTTGAAAAAAACCTGTAGTATGGGTATGTGATTTCCTCTTTGTAATTAGCAATATCTTTTTTCACTTTCCATATTTTTTTGTCCAATGTGAAAGTATTACATTTCAAGAAACGGAACCGTGTGTCACCACACGGTAGCCCCAAATGCACTCCTATGGGAAAATCTCCCTGGTAACACTGACAGGTCTATCTACCCTACATTGCCTAGGAAGGAATGCAGACGGGAGTAAAGCCTTAAACTTTATAAAACTGTTTTAAGAAACCAATCTTTTATACCAGCACTTAATCTGTATAGCTCTCGAGAAGAGAGCAGGCGTGTTTACATGGTAAATTTGCAATTTTAAAGAAAAGTGTTAAGAGAGCCGATGCTCAAACGTACATACAAATTCAAATGATGGCATGCGTATGCATCAGATAGATTTTTTAATGATGCAGAAGAGTATAACAAGTGAAGTACAATAATGAGTTCAAGTGCTACTCAGCACTAATCAACAACATCTGTATACCACACTTTCTAATTTTTCTTCAAACAATAACAAAGACGATCGCTTCTTGCGAGTTTTCAAAACAGGATAAGAGGGCTTCTCAAAGAAATTCACAGTGGCTAGTGTTTACAACATTGACACCAGAACTATTTTTAACTAAAACCTCAAAGTCCATTAGGACTATTCCAAATAGCACACTTGAATTCAAACAGTTGCCAGCGCGTTTCGGATTACTACAGAATCCATCTTCAGGGCTATAGTTGCTATTTGTTCCAGTTCTTCCAAATATATCACAATTCAGGTCTATAAAAATAACAGAGAACATGATCACTAAATGTTTACCATTTTACTACCACAAGAGAACACTAATAGTATTAAGGGGATCACTAACCTCGTAGTCCATCAATAGTAGATGTCAGGTAATCGAGTCAAACTCTCAGGGCCTCAGTGCACCACTGGGTCCAGCCGTAAAGGGTGTCGGACGCGAGGATACCCGGTACCTTATGGGAATGTAAGGAAGGGTGATGTGAATTAAAAACAGGGAAACCTCATTGTCAAATAACATCAGGCCCCTAAGGCCTCTCAGCGAGTCTCGAAAAATCTCATGTACAAGTGGCACACCTTACTCGGCTCCGCGCAGTGAGCAGTTCTCGACATACTGACCCATGAGGGAAGTAAGGGGGCATAAAGTGTCACTTAGCCAATTTGAAAATCACGGTGCTTCAAATCGAAAACGGTAAGCACCCCAAACATGCGGTCACAGCCGGATTAACTACAAGCACGTTGTAACATTCTATTGGTACTAGCGTGCAGTAACACGGTTCCCCATTGCAGCATTAACCATCAACACTTGTAAGCGGAGCGTACGTCTTCTATCCTACGTACATCTGTATCAATAGAAAACATGTCGGACACCTATACAATGATAGTTTGATTCGAGGATGCAGTGAACGTTATTTATGGCCTGAAATGCCCTTGTGGCTACTACTATGTGGGGATGATCACTAGGAAGGCCAAGATACGCTGGACGGAGCATAAATCTAACATCCGTACCAAGAGCCAGAAATCACCAGTAGCGGTACATTTTGCAGAAGCCAGGCACACAGTGGCACAATTAAAATGTGTCATACTCGAACAGATTAAACTGGGGTCGAGGGGTGGTGATATTTCAAGGAAGCTCCAACAGAGAGAAATTCTATGGATAGGACTACTGGACTGTCTCAGCCCAAGGGGTGTGAACCTTGAATTTGATTTGATGTGCTTTGTCTAACACAAGTAACATATACAGCTAAGTGACATACTGGCAGATGTCAATAAGAATGTGAACGGCTTGGGTGCTCGCCTTGGGGGTTCCAAGTATGGCAGATTGTTGTGATAGGCTTCCAACTTTACCTTAATCATATGCTGCACCTTGGTTGTCTGTTCATGAAAGTGAGAAATTATGGACAAATTTGGGAAATGTTATCTATCCTGCAAAAGATTGGGCTGCTAAATGATTTTTAGAATGTGAACGGCTAGGACGCCGCGCTTGGGTGTTCCTAGCATGGCAGAATGGAGAGATAGAGGTTTGTCCTCCGAGGTTCATCATTCATACTGGAATTGACTGAAGATGCAGTTGCTATGGAACAGGCTATGGCTAGTCTCATGGCTGTTGAAATAAAACACACAATGTATGTTGTGATTCTGCTATACATTAGTAGAAATGAACCTGGTGGCCATGGGGGCCCCAGCAGACCGTGATCTGCATTTCCCCTGTGTCCACCTCCAAGCAATTGTGAGATTCTAGTACTATTGAATTGGGTGGCTATGGGAGCCCCAGCAGACCCGGATCTGCATTACCCCTATGCCCCCCTTCAAGTAGCCCAATTAACTTACTGCCGTTACAACCCACATATCCACCATAAGTGCTTTTTACCCCTTACACATTCTACACGTGATTGCCAAACCGGCATGCACGTCTGACTATGGACCCACCATTAGTTAGTTAGAAATGCAGTTCTTTGATGCTTCGGTGATCGAGGGATCCCGCCAGTATATTCACTGTACTATGCATTGCTTGTAAATAGGCTCACGATTGCCCACTTCAAGATGGAGGCTGGGGGCACACGCGCGCATGCGCGAAGTCACCATGGCAATCGATAAACACAAGACACTTACAGCCCCGTGCTTTTGCGTCGGATGGCTGGCTGTCTCCAGACACAGCGAGGTGAGCGCTCGCCAGAGCAGTTTCCTCGGATCAAACTATCATTGTATAGGTGTCCGACGTGTTTTGTATTGATACAGATGTATGTAGGATAGAAGACGTACGCTCCGTTTACAAGCGTTGATGGTTAATGCTGCAATGGGGAACCGTGTTACTGAACGCTAGTACCAATAGAATGTTACAACGTGCTTGTAGTTAATCTGGCTGTGAATGCATGTTTGGGGTGCTTACTGTTTTCGGTTTGAAGCACCGTGATTTTCAAATTTGCTAAGTGACACTTTATGCCCCCTTACTTCCCTCACGGGTCAGTATGTTGAGAACTGCTCACTGCGCGGAGCCGAGTAAGGTGTGCCACTTGTACATGAGATTTTTCGAGACTCGCTGAGAGGCCTTAGGGGCCTGATGTTATTTGACAATGAGGTTTCCCTGTTTTTAATTCACATTCCCCATCCTTAAATTCCCATAGGGTACCGGGTATCCTCACGTCCGACACCCTTTACGGCTGGACACAGTAGTGCACTGAGGCCCTGAGAGTTTGACTCGATTACCTGACATCTACTATTGTTGGACTACGAGGTTAGTGATCCCCTTAATACTATTAGTGTTCTCTTGTGGTAGTAAAATGGTAAACATTTAGTGATCATGTTCTCTGTTATTTTTATAGACCTGAATTGTGATATATTTGGAAGAACTGGAACAAATAGCAACTATAGCCCTGAAGATGGATTCTGTAGTAATCCGAAACGCGTTGGCAACTGTTTGAATTCAAGTGTGCTATTTGGAATAGTCCTAATGGACTTTGAGGTTTTACTTAAAAAACAGTTCTAGTGTGAATGTTGTAAACACTAGCCACTGTGAATTTCTTTGAGGAGCCCTCTTATCCTGTTTTGAAAACTTGCAAGAAGCGATCGTCTTTGTTATTGTTTGAAGAAAAATTAGAAAGTGTGGTATACAGATGTTGTTGATTAGTGCTGAGTAGCACTTGAACTCATTATTGGACTTCACTTGTTATACTCTTCTGCATCATTAAAAAATCTACCTGATGCATACGCATACCCTCATTTGAATTTGTATGTACGTTTGAGCATCGGCTCTCTTATCACTATTCTTTAAAATTGCATATTTACCATGTAAACACACCTGTTCTCTTCTCGAGAGCTATACAGATTAAGTGCTGGTACAAAATATTGGTTTCTTAAAACAGTTTTTAAAGTTTAAGGCTATACTCCCGTCTGCATTCCTTCCTAGGGACTGTAGGGTAGATAGACCTGTCAGTGTTACCAGGGAGATTTTCCCATAGGAGTGCATATGGGGCTACCGTGTGGTGACACACGGTTCCGTTTCTTTAGTCTTTATTCAGCCCCGATTGGCCTCGTGGCATTTGCCCCTTTGCACCTGAAGTTTATGTAAATTGAGTACCTATGTCGACATTGAATTAGCTATTGTTTATTTAATTATTGATCTGTTAGTGCCTCCCGCCCCCCTTTTTTTGTTCAAAGTATTAAATTTAACAATTTCCTCGTTCATTTTCTCCCATGCAGATTTTATATCTGGGATTACTGAGTCATCCTTAATTTTGTTTTCCAATCTTTTTTTCTTCTTCTTTTTTGCCTTCTTCCTCTGCTGTCTCAATTATGAGAATGACCCAATCGCGGGAACATTTATTTCCCACTCCACTGAACCCTGAATTTTGGGTTCTAAAGGAACACTCTGGGTATGTTCTTAATCTGTAGTCCTTCGGGGATAACCCCGGCCTTCAGGTACTCGATCATAAATTTCCCATGGGATTGGGTTAGAATAATTTTTTTTGTTTTTTGTGTAAGGAGTTCCAGATCATTTACAGTAACTGGTGCAGGAGGAACAGGTCCAGCGACTGGGATCCCTAAAATTGAGGGCATGTCAAGGCATTTTTTATAAATGTCTTCTATGAATGATACAATATTTACACTTTGCATGTTTCCTTTATTGAAAAAAATGCTCAACCAACCATTCAGGTTGTCCTTTGCATGGAGGTAGCTAATTCTGTTTGTAGGAATGTATTGCAATCAAGATTGGGCATAGATTGTATAATTAAAATGTGTAGAGTCAAATCGCATGTAGAAATAGAAGATAATGATGCGTACAAAACAATTTTTTTAAAGGTTAATAGAATTGCCTAACCCATTGTGCAGATATGTAAAAGAGACAAGATCAGTTATGACTGGTTGGGTAAAATGTGAATGTCATGTGTATTGAAGTTGTGTTCCTTCTGGTTTATTGTAGATACGTTGGTAAAGCATGAAATAAGACTCTAGATACAACATCTCAAACCCCAAAGCAGGGGCCCTGTGTCCTGAAGAAAGCCTTACAGGGATGACCAAACGTTTGTCGAACAATCGATAAAGGCCAACGTGTGTTCAATAATAAGGCTGGAAACAGACTAACTCTGTTGACACAACGAATTGGGGATTTTTTTCAAGATATGAAAATGAATTGTTCTGAAAAAATTCACCTATAGGTTGCTAAAATCACTGTATTTTTTGTGTATAGTTTTATGGACCAACATAGCTAAAAGGATACCAGTATTGAATAACTAGATCATGTTCTGTGATGAAAAACAAGTTTTATGTTGTTTTGATTTGCAAATGTGACCAAGTGGTCTGATTTTAGAATGTTTTGAATTCAATAAATTGTGACATATTTTTGCTAACCTGACCATTTAATCTTTAATATACGGTGATAAAGATGATTTCAAAATCGCGCTTAGGGCTAGGTCATGTCTCCAACTTGTAGTGCAACATCGAAGGGTAGTTTGTTGTGGAATCTCTCGTTTCACATATGTCCGTTAGTCCTCTCCCAACAAACCCCCAACACAAAAAAGAGGACATTTTGCATTGTGCTTGTTGAGTATTTACTGATCATTTTTTTGTACTGTTTGATTTTAATCTTCCCTCATTATCTGGGGATGAGACAAATCCCCAGAAAAAAGTATGCAATAGGAACTTTAATAAAATCAGTCAAAATGACTTTGCCGCAAGCTTAGCTAATGTCATGAGCATGACATCAGATTCCGATTCTCCTGAATTATAAGTAGCAAGATTACACACAGAGATATCCTCTACACTCGATCAAGTAGCCCCTAACAAAATTAAGTGTATGAGAATGAAATCAATAAACCACAAATGGTCTGATGCAGCATTAAAAAGCCGCAAAAAAGAAAAACGTAAAGCAGAAAGAGTTTGGGAAAGAACACCAAAGCTGGCGAATAAGGATGCCTGGAAAACTTTGGAGGGAAAATTCCGAGCAGAAATTATTCTGGCCAAGAAAAATTATTTTGGCTTACAAATTGCTAACGCTAAGCATGACTCTAAGAAACTTTTTGAGAGCCTTAGAGAACTTGAAAAACCAAAAGTTATGTCATGTGACAGTTCCTCGTCCGACTCTGACTGTATTGATATCCAGAAGGCCTTTGCAGATAAAATATCTAAGGCACATATTAAAATGACTCAATGCAAAGAACAGCTGATTGCTGATACTTTTGCGGAGGAGGCGACTCAATGGACCTGGCTACAGCAGCCTAGATTTTCATTTAGACCTACATGAGTCGAAGAAGTAACTAAGTCCCTGTAATACATAAAACCCTCTACTTGTGCGGGAGAAACTCTTACGAGCAAAATCATTTTCGAGTATTGGGAATTATTTGTTCCTTTCCTCACATGCCTGGCTAATGCCTCCTTTAGAACAAATAAAGTACCCTACGCCCTTAAAAGGATGGCAGTGACTCTGCTAACAAAACAATAAGGCATGGACCCTAAATATTACGCTAATCTAAGACCTATTTTGAACGGCCCTTTCCTCGAAAGTTATCGATAAGCTTGCCAGAGCCCAATTTCAAGAACATTTGGAAAAAACACAGGCTCTGCATTGGTGACAATTTGGGTTCAGAGCCCATCATGGCACTGAAAGCGCTCTCCTGGAGCTACAGATGGAGATGCTCCTTCTGACGGACAAGGGCAAAGCGGGGCTGCTGCTATTATTAACTTTCAGCAGTCTTCGACTTAGTGGACCACGAACAACTCATGAAGAGACTATAATCAGTCGGAGGATACACAGAGGAGGCAACCGCTTGGCTTGCATCCATCCGTGATAAAAGAACTTTGAGAGTGGTCTGGGGGATACTTGTTCTCCATATAAAACTCTGAGTTGTGGGGTCCCACAGTGTTCCTGTCTGTCACCATCACTCTTTACTGTCTACTGTCAACATCTATCTGCCCTACTTGAAAGACTTCGTGTCTATTTTTCGAATTATGCTGATGATACTCAGCTGGTCATAGACTTATGAAACTGACTTGAAGAGAGTGACACAAATTTATGAGGAAATCCAAAATTGGATAACACATAAATGATATGTGTTTAAATGCTGCGAAAACAGAGCTTTTGATCTTCAGATCACCTCAAGCTAGAGGGAAGCCTGGCCAAGGGATCTCTGGTTGCTCACAATGTGGTGTGGTATCTGTCCCCCCTCCCAGGAATACCTTCTGTATTATGGTGGTGGTTCCTGGAGATATTCTGTTCAGCTGTTGCAGGACATGAGCCGGCATCGGGCTGCCATGTCGGGCTGTTCTTCAGCCATCGCCTCACCGGTTCAGTGGAATGGTGTACTGCTGGTGCTGGTTCTTTTCCTCTGGTATGGGCACTCAGTTCGCTCAGTCGAGCCAATCTGGCTCCAACCGAGGTTGGAGCTACCAGTGTTCTGCAGGATCTTCGATTCCTCTGTGCCCAATGCTTTCTGTGTTGGTCTGCTTCTTGACTTTCTCTCCAGGAGGGCATCCTTGCTTGCCAGAGGTGTAGCCAGGAATGTCTAGGAAATGGGCCCTGAAGCTAATGTAGTTTGGCCCACTGCAGTGACATTGACATCTGTAGATGCCCGCACAGCACTGCTGAGTGGGCATTTACAGATTTTGGGTGGGCCATGCCCGCTCAGACCCTACCCTGTCTACACCTCTGCTGCTTGCAGCTCGCTCGCAGGACTTCCTCCTCCTGTTCCTCCTCTGATGTTGCTCCTGCGTCAGCTTTAACTTTGAAGCTGAAATGAGATTGGATGTTACATTGACTCTGTGTTTCTCAACATAATTGTCATAGACAGGGGTCAGAAACCACACCAGCCTTTTCAATAGGATCATAGGTACAATCATACAGCTCAATCCCCATTTAGCCAACAAACACATAGGACTTTGCAAATGAGGGAAAAGGAATACAAACCCTTTCTGAGGATTCCTTGGTCACCAAAGGGGAGTCGGCTCCAGTAAGATCGTGCTTGTCCTGTCTCTTAGGAGGTGTAAAGCTTAGCAGGCTCCCCTAGCTATTCCCAAAGGGGGTGGCTTCGCGTTGGGGAGAAGGGACGAATTCCCTGGATTTGTTGGGTCCCAGTGTTGCTATTGAGCACAGACAAATGGACCATAACTGGGTGTTCATGTTGGGGTACCCTTTGGATGTGCTACTGGGATGCACTGGGCTGGAATTGGCAAGATTATGGGATGAAGGTCCGGAGGCTCAGGGGGCATAGTCTTCTCCAGTAAGGCAGATGTGACTAGTTGCCACATGGCCACAGGGGCTGGTAAACGCGGATCATTTTGTCAAAGGTGTGGCATGGATCTGGGTACCACATATCTAAAGTGGAAAGTATGCAGCCTTAGAAGGGGAGTAAGACAGAGTTCTGCAGAACAAATACACTGGCGAGAGGAACAGCTAGGTGACTTCCTGCAAAATCTCTCCCATAAACTAAAGAATCCATGGGTGATTGACAGGACTTCCCCTCATCAATGAAGTGGCAACATTTCCCTAGATAATCCCTATCGAGAACACTTAAAGTGCGGGCATCTCCTTGGTAAAATCACGGTGAAGTAGGCCAACCATCTGTGACATGTTGGCAATCCAGCATATCTAATCCACTCTGCAGATCTGCAAACGCCCCCTTATGATGGCTGGCCTCTGGCTTCCAGATTGTGATGTTTGGGGCTAAATTACTAATGACAGCTCCCACAGGGAGTCTTTCCCTGGGGGAGTTGAGGTCATGCATGGACTACAAAGCCCCTCATACTTTATGAGAGCGGTGCTCTCTCCACAGCCGTGTGTAACGCATCCCGGGCCCTCTTGCATGCCTTTAGATCTACAACGGACCTTCCTAGGCTTCAATGGGTGTCCCTAGACTACTGCCAGCGGCATACATAGACTTCAGGGAGCATGCCTCTTCTATACTGGCCTGGTCCTCTTCAATCTCAGGTCTGCTCAAACCCAAGATGGTTATGTTTGCGGCCTTTAAGTGTAGGGTGTTCGCCTGTCATGCTTTGGGGGTATGTGGATTCACACCCATAAGTTATACTTGCTATGCTAAGGCTTCCAACCTACCTTAGTGCAGGGGAGGGAGGTGGACATTAACCCTCCAGTCTCCATGCCCTTGACAAATTCCTGAGGCCAGGGGCAGAGCGGGACACCCACCCATCCCCTCAGACATTTTCCAGGTATCCCTTATTGTGGGCACCTTGCCTTCACCAGCCGTTTTCTGCGAGAGTAGCCAGCTTCCATTGTGTGCTATATAGATGGTTATTACAGATACCTGTGGAGCAATATCCCAATGCTGTCTGTGCATTGGGGACATGACACGCACACCACTCCATATGCTCATGGCTTCTCTTCTAAAATCCAGTGAGACTCTTTATTTTGGGAGAAGAAACATCACTGGAAAGAAAGAGAGCACAACAAAAAGTGTGACATGTGCCGCTGCCATGGTATCCTCACATCCAAATCCAGAGGCTGTCTGAATGAGTATATATGGTATATATTAAATATTTTAATGTTAGGTTAATAGGTGTGAAAAAGGAACTGAGCTTTAAGATCATCTCCACTGTGCCGACAATGCACCTTCCGTGTGACATTGACATTCCTGCAGGACACATGCAATGGTAGTGTTTGTCTCTAAATACCACGCCATGCCCCACATCAGGGGAAACCTCTGTCGCTATTTCTCTCCTCCCGTAAAAAACACAGTGCCCCACTGCCCCCTTCAATGTCTCTGTCCATTATCTTGGGACTCGCTGCTGTCTGCAATGATCTGGGTTAGCTCTAGCAAACGGGAAGCAAGCAATGTAAAATATGGAGTAGAGGGTCTGCGGAAACCATCCCTGATAAGAAGTGTCAGGACCATGAATGCGAACCACAGTGGAGGCTGTTTATCCCACAGGATCCCCAGAAACCAATGCTCTCAGCTATTAAGAATTACTGAGGAGAGTCTCACTCCTGGGTTAAAAGGGGACTGGATAAAATGACAAACACCAGCAGACTTTATTCTGTGCTCAGTTTGTCATGCAGAAACAGGAAAAGTGCTTATATTACTGTGAACCTTGTTCTCCTGCGCTCAGTGTGGTCCTGTTTTTTATTTGTTTTATTTTTTATTTTACTTATTTTATATACAGGGAGGAAAAATGATATTTTGATCACAAAAGCAGGTTCAATAGATAAGAAATAAGATTTGACGGGCAGCAATGAGCTTCTTAAAATGGGGTGAGTTTGAGTGAAGTCACATTCTGACAATGTTTTGGAGGGGAGTAAATGATATGATATGATGTGGCATTTATAAAGCGCCTGTAGACAAATGTTTCTAAGTGCGACAAAACAAGGAGGGGGAAACAAAGGGAGGACAAAATAACAATCTTACTAGGCCTTGGGCCTCATTACGACCCAGGCGGTAAGGGGTTAACGGCGCCGTAAAAGGTGGCGGCGCCGTTAACCCCTTACCGCCTAATTACGAGGTCCCTTTGCGGGTCCTGACCTTAACGGCTGGTTTTTACCAGCCGTTAAGGATTGGACCCGCAAAGGGACCTTGGGGGTATTTACGGTACCGCAATTTGCGGTACTGTAACTACCGCCTTCCCCATTTCCATTGAGCCCTGTGGGGGCAAAAATGGGAATGGGGAAGGGCCAATGGTGAATCGGGAATTACCGCCCCGTCAACCTTGGAATGGGGCGGTAATTCCGCCATTCACCATGGCGCAATCGGTAAAATACCGGCAGCAACCATGGCGCTACTAGCGCCATGGTTACTGCCTGGGTCGTAATGACCCCCCCTTGTGTCCATCAGATCACGCAAGTGCGGGGAAGAGGTAAGGGGAGAAGTGCCAGGGGGAAGGGTAAGGGGGAAGTGCAGTTAACTCACAAGTGTAGCCAGCGGATGGCTCATAAGTACAGAGAGAAGGGACTGTAGGTTTGCAGATACAGCTGGGGAGCCTGGAGGCAGTGCAAGGGCAACTGGACATGCAGGAGCTTGGTCCTGAGTTCAGAGGGCGACCAGGTGACCAGTGCTCGGAGCAGTCAGGTGCATCAGCAGGGGAGGGGAAGAGAGAAAGCGGAAGCGAAAAGAAAGGTCTTGAGTTGCTTCCGAAACCAGAGGTGGTTCTGCTCAAGTTTGAGAGAGGCAGGGAAGCTGTTCCAGAGGGAGGCCCCAGCCGAGGAGATAGATCTGCCCCCAACTCTTTGCTTGGAGAAGAGTCTGATCCTCAGAGAGTTGGAGGTGGATGAGTGGAGAGCCCGACAAGGCGGATGTTTTGGAAGAGAAAGTTGGAGGTAGAGGAGTCCCATGCCCCAGAAAGCCTTGTGGATGATGCAGAGTGCCTTGAAGTTGATCCTTGCAGCCATGGGAGCCAGTGAAGAGATTTCAGAGCTGCAGAGATATGATCCCTGGGCTTGAGGCCAAGGACAAATCTCGCAGTCCTGTTCTGGATAAATCGTAAAGATCGAAGAGTAGGGGCAGGAAGATTTAGAAAGAGGCTGTTGCAATAGTTAGCCTAGAGAAGACTAGAGCCATGGAGACAGGGAGCTTCTGGGGGAAAGTGAGAAAAGGAAGAATACCTCTGAGGAGGTGCAGCTGATAATTGGACTTCTTAGAATCATCAGAGATGTGAGGAGAGAAGGAGAGGATGGAGTTGAAGAAGACACCAAGGTTCTTAGCCTCACAGGAAGGCACAGGAAGAGGGCCCAGAGTGTGCGGCCAGAGATAGAGAAGAAAGGAGGGAGAGGGTGTCCCAATGAGGAGGATCTCAGTCTTACTGGCATTAATGTAGAGATCATTGGCGGCACACCATACGTGAATTGCGGCCAGACAGTCTGGTATGAGAGAAGAAGCAGAGGTGGCTGAGGGGAGCTTGAAAGAGAGCTGAGTGTCATCCGTATAACATTGAAGAAATTGGAGCAGAAAGTAGCGATGCAGTGGGCAAGAGGTGCCAGGTAGTGGTTAAAGAGCCAGGGAGAGAGGTTAGACCCCTAGGGAACACCACAAGTAGAGAGAGCGATAGAAGAGAGGAAAGACCCCAGTTGGACCTGAGAGGGTCAGTGAGAAAGGAGGTTAACCAGGCCAGGGCCTGATCAGTAATACCAAGGTTGTTGCGGAGGCGATTGAGCAGGATGGCATGGTTGACTGTGCCGAAAGCAGAGGATAGATCAAGGAGAATGAAGGCAGAAGGTAGATTAGAGTCAAGATTGGAGGGCAAGTCTTCACGGGTGTTCAGGAGAGCGGTTTCTGTGCTTCTGGCAGCTCTGAAGCCAGACAGGTGGTCATGGAGGCAACCACCAGATTCAGTATGTAGATTAAGCTGGGAGATTGCCAAATTTTCCAAGAGTTTGCCCAGGAAAGAAGTGATGGAGATCAGGCGATAGTTAGCTGAAGAGGAAGGATCGGCTGAGGGCTTCTTTAGAAGGGGGTGCACAAAAACATGCAAGACATAGCAACCTATTCCTGCATGAAGCAAGCACTCACAGTGCAGCTCCTTGTGCTGAGTGGCTAGTCTGCTTAAATATACTTTCAAACAAAGCACTGCATTTTCCCGTGTTTTGGTTGGCAATATATTTAGGTAAGACCAGTGGTCGAAGTGAGCGTGAGCAGTTGGTAGCGGTGCTCCTCTACTTTTTAAAATGAGGTTTTACTGTTCCTATACTGTTATTTTAAAACGAAACCGTTCCGGAATGGTTTAGTTTTAAAATAAAAGTGTAGGAAGAAGTTGAAACTTGCACTTTCACTGCAATGCACTGAACGTTTCCTTAAACAGCAGGTGCATGTGTTTGGGGGTTTGTATTGTGTGTGGGAGGGGGCATGGTGATGGGGTTTGTGGGGAGTGGGTGCAGGCCAGCAGGGAACATAGTTCCACGACTTCTTTTTGTACACTTCGACCACTGGGTAAGACGTAAATATCTCTGCACGCAGGTCCCTGCGCCCTGATGCCTGTGGTCAACAGGGTCTGCCTAAAAGGGACCTATGCGAAAAGCGGTTTGCCGAAACACCCGGCAGCCAAAGCGATGCGCCAAAACACAGCGTACCGCCATCACTGAGGAGGGAGCTACGAGGTAAGAGCAGTGGCGGGGAGAACGCTTCCAACTAAGTGCTTCAACACGGCCTTTGGACTAGATCTGAGGAGACCTGCAAGTGGAGCCGCGAGACATGTTCTACACCCAGGCCTGGCAGTTTATTAAAAGGCACAGGGATTTATGATTGTCAGCAAAAACACAGTGCAAGGCTCCCTACTGGTCACTCTGGCAAATCAACCTCTTGAGTGGGGTATTCCTGCTGTATGCGTTTGTCAAGTAGTACAAAGTACTAAACCAACAAACTATATATCTTTGTGCTCCCTCAGCATGGATCTACGGGAAAAAAATGTCACCACATAGATATTCAGGGGTGGGGGAAGACTGGTTACTCCATTCCAGTCCTTGTGTGACTCCATCTCTTCTTTTTTTAATTAAAAGAATTAGTGATATACGTGGAAATATTGGGCCTCATTACGAGTAGGGCGGTAAGGGATACCGGCACCGGTAAGGAGACCGGTGCCGGTAATCCCTTACCGCTCTACTACGAGTTGCCTTAGCGGGTCCCTCCTTTAACGCCTGGGCTGACCAGGCGTTATGGACAGAACCCGTTAAGGGAAATCAGAGCCAATAACGGTACTGCAAATTGTGGTACCGTTATTAGCTACTTCTCCATTCCCATTGAGCCCTATGGAGGCTCAAATGGGAATGGGGAATGTTTTTTTCAATGGGGACTTACCGGTCCCGCAAAGGTCGTACTACACCGGTAAGTTCCCATTGAACGAGACTGGTGCCGGTACCATTATTGGGGGCAGTCATGGCGCAAATAGCCCCATGACTACCTCCAATCTCGGAATGAGGCCCATTGTTTCCTCTGGTTTACAAACCCACAGATTCACTCTGGATGCCTCACCAGTGGTACAGACACATTCATGGTCCTGTTTTCCCCAATTATCTGCGGAGGATATTAGGGCAGCCATGATTAGAATGAAGTCAGTCTCGCCACTCGATTCTATCCATCTGAGTGTCACTAAAGATATTATCGTGGACATAGCTCCTATGGTAACGGCTATTAACCACTCATATTCACTGGGTATTATTCCACCCTTAAACACGCCCTAGTGGTTCCTCTTCTCAAAAAGCTGTCTGTAGATGCTGCTTTTCCAGCTAAATATCATCCCATATCTTTGCTCTCCTACCTCATGAAATTGCTGGAGGCACTTATGTCATCATTGATCTCTGTTTTTCTTGAGGCTTTTTAGGTTTCTTTGATCCCTTCCAATCCGGCTTCTGTCCTGTTGTGGCACTGAGAGTGTTCTTGTATCAGTGAAGGACAACCTGGTCCAGCTTGTTGATCAAGGTGGCGCGGGTGCCTTGATATTGTTAGACCTGTCGGCGGCATTCGATACCGTTGATCATTCCATCTTGATCGATCGCATTTCGTTGGCAGGTTTTTCTGGTCAGGTTTTGGCCTGGTTTAAATCATTCTTGGACAATCAAATACAATCACTCTCACTCTCATCATTCTGCTGATTGCTCTTTCTTGTGGGGTCCCCCAAGGCTCTTCCTGGTCTCCAATTCTATTTAATATCTACATTCAACCTCTGGTTAAACTCATCCACTCTCAGAGACTCTGCTGCTACTCCTATGCAGATGATACTCAGATCATCATATGGCTCAATCTCGCTCAGCCAGATACTGCGAATCAGGTTAGGGGTTGCTTCGAGGACGTGTGGTGTTGGATGAGTGATTATATAATGTCATGAATTGTGTACTAGCTGATACTCTGCCTATTTATTAGCCCTTTTAGTCTTTCTATGTTGTCTATCAGTTGAATAGGGTTGATCAATTTGACAATGCATGAATGAAAATGATTATTGTTAATCAGTTCTAAGCAAATGTGAATTCAAATTGCTTGTCCTGTGAAATATTATCACAATGTTATGAACTTTGTTTTACCTTATAGAACTGGGAGTATATTCTCCCTACTTTAGTCCTTTTAGTCTTTTATCTTTTATCAGCTGAATCAGGCTGACTGATTTGATATTGTTTGAATTAAAGCGACGTTGTCAATCAGTTTTTAAGGAAATATGAATTGAAATTGCTTAGCATTTTATTTAATGAATTTTAAAATTCTTCTGTTGTGACATGATGTTTTAAGTGGCTTAGGTAGAAATTTATAATATATATGAATGCTTTTATGGCAATTGCCGAAATAAAGCTAGGTTTGACTTCGCCTTTGATACTCAAATCATCCTACGGCTCACTCTTGCTCTGCCAGATACTGCGAATCAGCTTAGGGGTTGCTTGGAGGACATGGGGTGTTGGATGAGTGATAATAGCCTCAAGTTGAATGGGGACAAGACGGAGGTACGTGTGGTTGGCCCCCCTTCTGCTTCATATCTGTAGACATCTGCTTTCTGGCCTTCAGCTCTTGATCCCTTTCCTTCTCAGGTTACTGCCGTTCGGGACCTTGGAGTCAAGGTTACTGCCTTGCTCTCTAATGAGGCTCAAGTAGCTGCAATTTGTCAAGCGGGCTACTACATGTCAAAATGCTGCGGAAAATCCCCTTTTTTCTTACTTTGCAGT
This sequence comes from Ambystoma mexicanum, assembly GCF_040938575.1. Classification (NCBI taxonomy): domain Eukaryota; kingdom Metazoa; phylum Chordata; class Amphibia; order Caudata; family Ambystomatidae; genus Ambystoma; species Ambystoma mexicanum. The sequence continues at coordinate 382,898,355 of NC_090926.1, read as the reverse complement.
TTCATGCCTCTGTCGTGGCTTCACTGGTGATGAGCACAGTCGATTACTGCAACTCACTCTTTCTTGCTCAGCCGATGTATTTAACTCATCGTTTGCAAATGTTCCAGAACTCTGCCACCAGAGAAGTCACTCAAACGCCTTTTAGAGCACACATTTCCCAGTTCTTCACTGGCATCCTATCTCCAAGTGCATTCAGTTTACATTTTTATGCTTGGTTCATCAGGCTTTTTATGAGAGTGGGGTGAAATACCTGCAATCGAAACTCCGCCCACATGTCCCTGGCCGAACTCTCCGCTCTATGGAGTCTTTGTATATCTGGGTTCCTCGGTTAAGCCTTTCCCGCATGGGGGTCAAGCCTTTTCAGTAGCTGCGGCTACGTCATGGAATGCCCTGCCCCATACTTTACGTGCTACGGTAAACCATTTGGGTTTATCGTTAATCTCTGTTCTGTTGGGGTTTCAGCGCCAAGATGCCCTTTGGATAGATGTTTGCACTTTGTAAATCTTTAACATAACATAACACTAACAGTGTTACGGTTTTCAGTACCTCTCTGCCTGCACATCCCCAGAATTTAGGGTGAACGGACGTCTCGGTTTTGCTGGGACTGTCACAGCCTTGTATCATCTTTTATGTTGATGGCCTGTCCCGGTTTTTGATGATAAAAATCTAGTTATTCTACATATACAGCCCTGTCTCCCCTCTCAGCCCGTCCTTTACAAGAGTTACTGGGGCTCCTTTCATCGCTTTTTCCTAGTGGTGCACAGCAAATGTTTTCACCTTAAATTTGTTGTTCCTACTCTTTGTAAACTTTACCTTTTTTTAGATGAACCTTAAATCGTTCTTTAAAACTTTTTCATATTTAATTTAATTGGGTTTTTGTGGATATTATGGCGTATAGCATATGAGTGTATGTGAGTCGGTCCTGCCAGGATTTGAAACTTGTAAAGTGCAGACTGGGCCTTTAGCATAGAGAAGCATTTAACTTAACTTTCTAGCTATCCTTCGGAAATCCTCTCTTTATCTAAAGCTATAATTAGACCTGCAATGGCACAGATGGTCTAAAAAAAAGAGATGAACTGGAGAATTGCCCACCTGAATTAACAGTGGTTATGATAGATTTTGAGATTTCACCCCATGGTGTGTATAAAAAGACCTTTCCAGTTGTATGGCCCCACTATGCACTGCAACTCCTGAACTGACATACATTTGGTGTTTTGCCCCTTTTTCTGTAAACTCACTGGTGTAGAAGGTCCTCTACTTTTCTATGCCCCCCCTGTCTTGATGCGGCTGTGCTAAATACAGTAGTATCTTTTTTTTTAACACTGCTTGCTCTCCTTTGTGGTATGGGAACTGTCCAGATGGCTTTCTCTTTGGTAAGATCCCCACTGCTCAATGCCTTTTGGGAGTTGTTGTGGGCCCCCTGTGTGTGTCTTTTCTCAGTCCAACCTTGGCCTGTGGCCACTGGGAGCTCTGCCCCATTGTAAGTCCCGCGCTTTGTAATGTCATTAGCATCATTGTGGCTTTGAGCTAAGTTGCTTGCTCCAGATGCGCCACACCCAGCAGCTGCACAGCTTCCCCTGTGGGTATGGCTGCTGTCCAACCTACCCACACCAAAACAAAGAAAGCCACAGTATGTCCAGTTAGCCTGCTTCTCTCATGTCCCTTGACTCCTCCGAGAAGCGGCAGAGGCAGCCCTTGGTGCAAGAGGTGGCAGAGGGTTCCTGAGTGGTGGCAACAACAGAATTCGAAATGATTTGTGGTCAGTCGCGGCCAGTGAATATTTTTAGTGGAGGGGCTTATATACTTCCCCAAAATAATTAAAGGGCGTTCCTGGACGGGGAGGAGTTCTCCCACTGAGAACATTTTTAAAATAATGGGTTGAAATGATGCATTTTACAACACTTTATTTTTTAGAAAAAATGGGGTAAAAAGACATACAATTTGCAATTGGTTCTCTTGGGTAACACATGAAAAAATCCAGAAAATGCCCCACCAACAGCACACAGGTGAATTTTACAATATTTACATTAAACTGCAGCTAAAATTTATCTATGCCAGTAATGATAATTTCAAATCCCTCACATGAAGCAGTGGGTACAATATATCAATGTCAGTAATAGTCACTGTAAATCACTTTAATTAAGCTGTGCCGGCAACCTATTACTGGCAGTATGGTTACAGTAAATCACTTTAATGAAGCCGAGCCCACAAATTAGATGCAATCAGCATTGCATCTGGCCCCCAATCCCTGCCATGCAAACAAATACACACTCTGCATACACAAACACACTATGACACTAACATACATATACATACGTGCACAGACTCACTCACAACTCTTGCACACACACAAACACGCGTACACAGTGCAAACAGGGGTGGACTGGCCTATAGGGAACTCTGGAGATTTCTTCATAGGCCTCTGCACCCTGGGCCTCTTTTGTGTGGTACCCTATTTTATTTTCAAATGTTCTCATTGGAAAAGGGTTGGGCTTACTGAAAATGTGTGATATGGGGCCACTTTAAAAATTATTTCCAGGACCTCTTTTGGTTCCCAGTCCTCAGTGCATACAGTACAAGCACTTACCTAGATTGACTGCTGGCAGTGCTGAATGTTCACTTCGAGAAAGAGGGAGCACAGCAGGTGCCGAGTGGGAATGAATTCAGGAAGCGCCGGCGTACCCCGGAAGAACTTGAACACACAGGTTTGCTCAGTGTGCTGCCTGGTAAACTTCGTTAGTTGCTAAGTAATTGGGAGGCCGCCGGTGTGCACTCTGCATCTCACACTACGATGAGCGTGAGCTTTTTTCTTTAAAAAACACCACAGTTAAACATATGTAATGCTCAAGTGCATGGAAGCTCCTGGACTGTGGCCAGCGCCATGTGGCTCTTTGTTTCTGGAGTGGCTGGCTTTCTTGTTCAGGCCTCTTAAGAATAAGAAGGGGATTCCACAAGTTTAACACTTTGAGCAGTGACCCTAAATAAGAAAGAATAGGAATAACACACAATTTGTCTTTCTGGAATTCTAAACAATAATTGCTAGACTCATTAAAGGTTTATTTCAGACACACTTCAGGGGGTGAGTCACTGATTTAGTCTGTTCTTAAACACCTAAAATTCACAATGCAGACCAAAACTTCCAAAAAGCGTTTAGAGTAAAATAAGCATCCATTTCGGACTATATGCATTTTGCTTTTCGCAAGTTGCAGTTATAGCATGTTTATTCTGCCATTGTCTCATCACAAGACATTCCATCTCGGTGTCCTCGGTCACTTGACAAAATCCTTGTGCCTAGCTTGTGTACAATGTAAAAAAGTTTGACCATAGCACATCAAGTGGCCCTTGATGTCGTTGTTCCACAATTCAAGCTTTGTTGTAATGTGTCTATCTTTCCTATCTCCTTGGTATGCTGTTCAGGATGTTTGTTTGCATGTATGAGGCAACGAGTGCCTAGAGTACGGGATGCTGTATGAGTGCGCTGCTTTCCCTGCACTACTCTAAATTATTTAATACACAGTTATGAACAGGGTCAGACTGGGCCATACAATTGTCTCTGGCACAAAAGAAGAAGTGGCCCACCGTTGCAAATGGCTATTCATTCCTTTTGTGACACTGTTTGAATAGTACCCAAGGGGAGGTTCTTTGATAAAATGTGATGCAAATTGTGCATTTTAAAGAATATTTATTCAGCAACACTGGTCAAAACTACCAGCCGCATGGTGAAGTAACTCATCAAACTGGCCCAAGTTGCCCAGAAAAGAGGCCCAATTTGAGCCAAAAAACTGGCCTATACCAGTATTTTGCGTTTTTGGTTTGGCCAGGAGCCTATTGCGAATCCAGTCCGACCGTGGTTATGAACCCTCCCAATGGTATGCATTGTGCCAACCTCTGAAGCCTGAAAAGTAGATTCACGCAGTCTTGACATGTGGCCAACTTTGCACCACACCTGCAGAAGAACTGGCCTACTGTTAAATCTTAGTTACCAGTTTAATGGTATCCACAATAGAGTGTAATTCGCTTTTGTGACTTTAAGAACTTCAGACATGTAAGTGCTCATTTTATTATAGCCGATAAGATAGCGCTAGCCAGTGAGCTAGCTCAGTGGGTTGAGCACTCGCTGCTGTGATGTGTGTGTGTGTGTGATTTGCAGGTTTGAATCCCGGCAAGGCCAACTCAGCCTTTCATCGTTCTGTGGTCGATAAATGAGTACCAACACAGGTTTGGTAATATTGTATGCATGCTTGTTCTAAATGAAGCGCTTAAGTGTAAGTGCTATATAATAACACATCATTTTCATTTGGCATTGGATGTCTGCTTGCATTCACAGTAATTTGGTAATATGGGCATTTACACACTGATATTAATGATACATTTGGTGATCCATTTTTGGATAAAATGTGTATCACATTACAGAGATATCGTAACCATATTTTCTTTAATGTACAATCATGATGTCACTTCGGCGTGGGGGTCAAATGGCATCACTTCCTCTGATGTCATCAGAGGTCAAGGGTCGTGTGATGTCACTCCCGCTACCCGTGGCATTTTGGTGATATCACGTCCCTGAACGCAGCTGTGTAGGTAGCTCCATGCATCTCGGCATGCATTGTATATTCAAAAGTGAACCTTTCGCTATGGGCAACAGCCACACCAGCAAAGAATATTCCTCATGTTTTTCTCAGAGCTTTACTATCTGCATTTTCTTCTGTCTTTGGCTGTAGTTCAGATCAGGAATTGGGCGAGATTTCAACACGACCTGAACCAGGCACACACTGCCTCCCATTTTCTCCGATCTTGGAAAAACAAAAACCCATTACCAGTCCCCCATAGAAGTTAGCACTGCACCCCTAGATAGAATGTGAGGTTTGCACCGCCGGCACGCTGCCTGCCTCGAGGGCTGTTTCTTGGCAGGGTGAAGTGGACGGCTGGCCTTGCTTTCAGCCCAGAGGGATAGCTGTCCCCGGTTCCACCACTCAAAGTCTAACTTCTAAGCTCCGACTCGGAGCTATGTTCCTACTTGTCTTTTTTATTTCTCATTTCAAGCACAAAGGAAGAAACAGGGTGGCACAGGGTCTTACAGCGAGGTCTTTCTAACATGTCTCTTTGTTATCAGCAGAGGATTTAAAACAGGAGCCTACTAGTGGCAGATAGTTGCAGACACAGCAACGTGTGGGCAATTTGAAGTGGCTTTAGTGTGTCAATGCTCTCTAAGAAAGTTGAATGTTGGGTGATAAGAAAGGGTAGGAGAGCATAGCAAGCTTTATGCTGAGTGGACTACACACGTGTGACCTCATCATGCATCTTCTTTCGCTGTTAATTTAAGCCTTGACAAAACAGTTGTAAAATCCAGAGTAGATGGCCAAGGTCCCAGCAGCCTGAACTGATTCGACATGCTACTTTCTAAAGGGCAGCAACTACTCTAGCCAGCACTGATGCCGCGTGTTCCTTCAGTCTCTCTCCATGCCCCATCAGCTGTCCCCCTCCCGGCTATGTCATTCCATATTACTGCACTTACTTACAGCCATGATGTGTGAACAATGACAAGAAGCAGGCGACCATAGCATGCATTTCCTTTCACTGGGTGGCTTTAAGTTTTGATGGTCATTTGTAAAACCCAGTGGGAATGCTTTTAGACTCACATTAATGTGCCTGATAGTACATTGCATGTTGGGTAAAGAAAAAACTACATTCACAATCTTTTAGCTGCTCATGTTACTTTAACAATCTTCTATTATTTCTTCTTTTTCATTTTCAGTTCAGGCTAGTTTGCAGAGCAGACCATTTTTTTTAATGGTTTTCATGCGATGCAGCCAGGAGGTCAGGAGGTCTTATTGTAGAGGGGTGAGGAGTTTGGTTGAAATAAGTACTGCACCCAAACATCTATTTGCTTGAAAAGTAGTGCGCTGCAAAGGGATATGATATGATATGATTTTATATTTATAACTCGACGTTACACAAGTGTTTCGAGGCGCACAAAGCAACGGGTGCAGTTTTTTTTAAATTAAAGGGTTCATTGATACATATAATCCTTTTTAAACACTACATCAAAAATAAGATAAAATACAGAATAGTATGATCAGCGTAATTCAACCAAAAATAGCCAACATACAATTCTCCTAAAATCACCACTAAAAAGTTGGATCAATAAATACCATCAATTCATTGGCCAGGTTCCTTTAGTTAAAATTCCATATGTATCCTAGTTTCTTCACAATTTAGTCTCTTGTCATCAGATCTACATACGAATGCAGTCGATTGCGTGCTCCCCCAGGTAGGGGGCCAGGGAGGCGTCCATGTACATTCTAAAAGGCGGTGGAGTGCAACCGTGAAGACGTTTTTCACTTCCCATCCAGAGCCGCAATTTCCAAGAAAAAGTGTTCAGTACCTGAGCATGTGACAGAAGCCCCTGGTGACGGAGTGAGTAGTGAGAACCTGTCATTCCTTGCCAGTTATTGGTATTAGGGCGAGTACAATGCCGTTTGATAGCAAAACCTGGCGATTTTATCTTTGTCCCGGGATGATAGCTCAGCAGCAACGTGCTTGCCTTGGAAGCAAGACGACACGAAGCAGCACAGGTTCTGTCCGCGCTTTGCCTCTTGGTGTTTAAGCAAGTTATAAATACGCAACTAAGACACACACAAAATTTAAGAAAACAATTACACAAAAAAAACAATTTCTGTAACAGCGCCTAGATGCCAGCGGGCTGTGTGAGCGCTTTAAAAATGTAAAATAAATAAAATAAAAACGTGTCTGTGTGTCTGAACAATTATACCTGAGAATTCAATCTATGCTTATAAATGCACTGAATTCAGTGATCATGGGATAGTGACCCTTGAGATGCCACATTTTGAAGTCCAGGGGAAAGATGGGTGTGGTTATAGTGAGTAATGGGAAAAATAGAGTGGGGGGGGGAATATAGTGGCCATAAACACATATATGGGCCTATTCGGTCATGGTTATAAACTACATGATTCACCTAATAAAATAGTTGAATGGATCGGATCAACCACAAAGCTATTTTTGTTCAGAAATACTCCTATCCGAATAAAAGATTGCAATTACCATGTACACCCATATGAGAATGTGATCAAGAAGGTAAAGGGTTTATTAAGACAAGAGATTTGTAAAGTCGCCAGGGAAATATAGGTTATGGGTTAGAACTTACCATAGATCCAGAAACGTGACAGCCTGTCGACAAATATATGTCTCTATGAAGAAAAATGATACCAAACATCTATGGTATACGTTCAATAATAGAGCTGCACATCCTGATAAGGAAGGCCCTGTTGAAAGTAATACCTAGAAAATCTTGGGAGGACTATATTTTAGAAAAATATAAGGCAGCTCATGTGCCGGCGGCATTGGGTGAAGGAAAGCTCAATTTGGAGCTCTCTTATGAAGACATTCTATTTCTAACTAAGACATTGAAACAGTCCCCAGTAATTATCGCTTCCTGTCCTTGCTGGATAGCCCTGTGAAGATTTTTGCAGGTTGTAACCTAAGGGAAATGGAGAAATGGATTTCCAGAGAAATGATTTTGAGCAAGTTTCAAGTGGGATTTCAAGAGGGCTCTCATGTCTACATAATATCTTCATTGTGAATTCCCTAATCCACCAAGCAGTAAAGAAAGCGGCTGTGCCCCTCCATATATTATATATCGATTTTGCAAGCGCTTTTGATACTATTAATCAGTGCCTAGGTGCCCCTGGGTTCGGTGTGCTTTATAAATATAGAAATAAATAAATAAATAAATAAATAAATAAATAAATAAATAAGTGCGGACAAAATTGGTAAAGATGGTTATGCTGAATCATCTTCTTTACACATGTCAATTAGAACCTCAGGGGACAAGGGCACAGGTGAGGTTGAACAGTGCCGGGGACATGACCACCCAGGTAGATATAGAGAGGGGAGTTAAACAGGGTTGTGTCTTGTCCCCGGTCCCGTTCAACCTTTACCTCGCAGACCTCGACAAACAGCTAATTAGTAGGGACAATTGTGTTCCCAAGCTGGGCAACGAGAGAATACCCTACTTGGCTTTTGCCGATGATTTGGCTATCTTTGATGCCACATATGTTGGCTTGAAGAAAAGTGCTATGAAAATGATGAAATATGCAGAAGATAATGACTTAAATAATTGTGATAAGTCAAAAATGATGTACTTTAGAAATATAAGTGTTGTCAAAAGGGGTTTGGTGGTGGGTGAGAAGAAGATAGAAAATGTGGATTCCCACAAATATTTGGGATACAATATTAGTGTAAAACGAACGAGCAAGTGCTACTTAAGCGATGGCAAGCGAAAGCAATATCGTTGATGCTTATGTTGAAACATTTAATTTCCAGTAACCTTGGTTACCATTTAATTGGTGTAGTGACTATCTATCGCCAAAAGCTGGCAGCTGCAGATACGTGTGCCTTGGAATGATCATTTATAAATTCTGAGAGGTGGGCTGAAGGTCTGGAAGAGTTGGTGCATAATTTTGGGCCTATTGTGAGCTACTCCAAGGCAGGCGATCTGTATAGAACCTGGTCTGACCTCGTTAAGCACATTGATAAAGATCAAAATGGGAATGCTGTATTTGAATATATTGTATGTGCAGGCAGACACGATCCTCTTCACATTGAAGAGGGGAATGTTAGAGGGTCGTTGTAAAAGCTTAACAGAACTCAAACAAAAGAACAAGGAATATTTTAGAGGGATTGCCTTGTCTCCGAATTGGGGAGAGGATCTGGGTGTGTTAAGAGCATCATTTAAGAAATGTGCCACTGCATGGGATTGGGTTGGCAATTAGGACCACATTGGTCGGTTAAACTCTTTGCAGGATTTCTCAAAATTATGCTTTACTTATATGGGCCTGCAAAAGTATATTTATCAGTTTCCTGAACCAACATTTCAGAAGGTTTTTATGTTGATTCGGTTGAATAAGTTGCCTGTATTGGCTAATACTGGAATATGGTTGTAAATTGCCAGAGAAGAGAGTGGGGGTAGATTATGTGAATCAACAAATGAAGTAGACACTCTAAGGCATGTACTAACGGCGTTGGGCAATGAGAAAACAATATTTTAGATTTTATAGACAATTAGCTCTCGGTTTTGAGAAGGTGGAAAAAGAGCTGTTCTGGTCAAATGGAATGGGGGCGCAGTCTTACTCGGGCAATTGCTTTGATACAGGTCTGGTTTGCTCTTGAGAAAGAGATTCTAACAAAAGAAATGAATATTGCACATTGATATGTTTCTGTTTTGGTATTAAATTGTGTTTTTTTAGGTATCATTTTTAGACAAAATATATTAAATGAAATGGATGAATTTAATATGTATAATGTGTGTAATGTATTGTATGAAATGTAATGTATGAATTTACTATATTTTTTTCTTTTTTTCTATATTGTAAAATATATTGTGAAAGGTTCAAGGAACTTAGGCACAATAAACATTTATTTTTAAAAATGTGCCACAACATGGCAATGCTGTGAGTACCTGCGCTTTTATGATAGTAATACCTGTCATATGATTCGAGTGTCATAGCTAATGATGATGGCACCTGGGCATATGAAGGCAATGACTGGCAGATGGTCAATGCCAGGAAAATGCTTATACAATGGCTATATAAAAGCCTAAATTGCTGGTTTGTCAATGCACGATTATAGTTCTATCTTCTGTTTCTCAAGCTCTTTTTGTTTTCCTTGCCTTGCAACCAGCAATGTTTTTTTAACAAAAATGATGATGTACTGAAAAGCAAATATTACTTTTTCACATAAAGCAAGATTATCGTACATATGATTCTCCAAGAATGTCTGCGCACTTTCTTCCCTTCGCAGCCACTTCTCTGTAGAAACGTTAGCTTAATTGTGCTTTCATATTCCGATGCCGGGACAGAAGTCACTACCATAACCATTGTATACCTGAAACCAACTTTTGTGGATGTCCTTGCTCTATATCTTGCTGACAGGTTTGATCCGTCAGTGGTGTTGTTGGATACAGAAGCTGAGCCTCATTACTCCAATTTTTCTGGTTGAACGAGTAGTCACGGTTTGGATTTTGAGGGTGTCTGAATGAGTTTATAAGTGTCAAGCTTACAAATCCTTTAATTTTAGGGTAAGTGTTGTCAAACATTATATGACTGCCAATCCCAGTGTGCTTTATGTACTAAGTGATTCCAGCATAACACTTTTTTTTTTTTTTTTTTTTTTTTTTTTAATGTTTTGTTTGATTTTACAAACTTTTCATTTTCATTTCTTCATTAAAAAAAATTATTAAAAAGAAATATAAATAAAATACGACAAAAGAAACTAGACAAAATGACATTATGAAGTAGGAGCATCATAGAATCCTTGTTTCTGTTTCCTTCGATCATTTCAAATGTCATTTGTTAATAGCTATCCAGAATTTAATAATTGTTAAAATTAACTTTTGATCTTGACCTCTTAACAGATTGTCCCATCTTTCTTTGGTTGTTAGTTGTTTATTTGATATACCAAAATAGTCTCTGTGTAGAGATCGTTGTTCTTTCAAGGCCGTGCAACTCATAACCAAGTGAAATAAAGTTTCTTTGTTGGTTGCACTTTTACAAAAACGGCAGTATGATGTTATTTTGTTTGTTTTATCCATCATAGCTTGATACTCTTGTGTAGGTAGGATATTTAGCCTAAATCGAAAGAACAGGTCACGGATATGACAATCCGGGAAGATGTTTAGATAAGCAGGTAATTCGTGTAAGGCTCTTGTTTCTATTTGGCATTTTAGATGTCTTTTGTATTGGTCTTGATCACCGATGGTTTGGATCCAGTCGTTCGTCTGAATTTTGCGTTTGACATATTGAGGTCTGTTGATTAACATTTCTTCAGATATATCGCCAGCTTGCATTTCCGTTTTAATTTTAGAATTCCATTTTATTAGTGCTGTGATATTTTTTTAAAATAACAGGCATATTTGTCAAATATAGAGATCTGTGGTCAATCTTATGTTGGCTAAATGCGTTTTGATTTTATACAAAGCTGCCAGGAGCCTTCATTGGTGCTATTTCTCCCCTTCTCCTTTCCATAGATTATTTTGAAAGAGCACAATAGTAGAGTGCCAGACTGTCCATCTTGGAATTTGACTTTCTACAAGAAAATAACATAAATGGCTATTCTTGGTTTTGAGAATATGCAAATGTAATACCTTACAGTGACATAAATATATACTGGACACGATCGTTAAAAATTAACATTGTACATTTTTTTAAAGGGGCAGTTTACAATGTTATAGCCACTAAATCATTTCTTTTTTTAACCCCCACCTACCCTGGCAGAGGCAATATGTATCCCTCTGACATACACCCCATAAAGATAATGTGCCCTCAGTGTGATGGCAGTATTTCAGCAGGACACTTGGAAGGACACTGGGCCTCATTTCAAGTCCAGCAGTAACCATGGCAATAAAACCGGCAGGTTGCCGCCGGACTTGCACATTTTTCCAGTGTCTGACTTGCCGGAACACCGGGCCATTACAGCTCTGGCAATCCATGAAGTCAGGCGCCAGAAAATGTAATTCCCCATTCCCATTTGAGTTCCATAGGACTCAATGGGAATGGGGACCACAGAAGCACCGTCACCGTTAAAAACGGTGCTGGTACTTCCGTGAAACTCTGCTGGCGGGGCCTGGTGGGCAGGACGGCACCCGTCCACAGACTCGTAGTGTGTTGGTCTAGTAACAACGGTGCGGGTAGGCTTACCGGCAGCCTTGTTACCGGACCGGCACACTCGTAATGAGGCCCAATGTATCTCTCCAAATAACAGGCTGGTCCCCACCTTAAGGGATGGCTCTGTAGGTGCATAAAACCGAGGAAGCCAAGATATTGTTTTCCTCATGTTCTGCTGCTGCCAGCAACCGTAGTGGCTGCTCTGGCACATGTGCACCTGACAACTGGACTCTCGATCACACAGACAGAAAGCTACAGTGAGGTGCAGCGAGAGATCGTTGTTGCGCCGGGTACAGCTAGTTGGTTCTATTATATATTTAAGCTGTTTTGAACTTCCATCTACAATCAGTGTTGTGATTTCTACGACTCAAAGGAAACCCCGACCTATTTCCCTTAGAATGCCTTAGATCCTAGCATTATGCGCCCCTTTCTGTTATAAGTGTAATCACGTGTAACATGTGTTATTGTTGTGGTACATCGGTGCGGCATTATTGCAGACGGCATAGGCTCTCCGGAATGAAGATCAGCGTATGCAGGCTACAGACAGTGCGGCTGCAGGAAATATAAAAGCACCCATGTACGGTGCGGGCTGGGAGCTGAAAGGGCCCCTTAAACTAGGGACTGCCTAAGCTCGTGGCTCGCCTAGCGTTCTACAGTGCCGGCTACACCAGCAACAACAGGGTGGAGGCTGGCCAGCCTCTCCCCGGTTATATATGACATTCTGCGCGGAGGCCTGTGTAGCTGAGGTGAAGGGGACCGTAACATTAAAAGAAAAAAATCATAAACGGTTGGCCGACACAGGGGTGATTATGAGCGGGTTAAAGGCCCGGCCATCGACATTAGCGGCTGCCAGCCATGCCAATTCTCCCGCGCCATTCACAGAGCCACTTCTGTTGTTGGGCAATGTCGCACGACCTCCTTTCACACCGGACAAGATAATTTTGCTGGCCCACCGCAGCGCAAACAGAGGCCGTGTTTGCTGTGCAGTGGGGCGAGAAGCCAAGACAAAGCTGGACAGGAAGCAGGGTCCCCTCGCGTCTCCGAGCTGATTAAGATGTGCTCTCCGGGTGAAAGGCTGCGCCACCCAGTGGCTTGTTACGCACCTGCTCCTTGGTCAATGCCCCAGGCCCTGGGTCCCATGTAATGCGAACCGATGGAGGGCCTGGGAGGTTAGGCGCAGGGTGGGGGTGGAACTGGCGAGAAGGGCACAGGGAGGGGCGTCCAAATGGCGCCACAATAAACAAAAGCCCAGGAAAGGTCAGGAAGCAGCACATGGGAAAGGTGTGAAAACTAACAGCAGGGGGCCGGGAGAAACCCAGCCCCCAGGAAAGGAGCAAAGAGCCAAAGGGGTATAAATACACCAGGAAAAGGAAAGAAGGAACAAATCAGGTAAGGAGCCCACCTCTCTCGGGTGAGCTCCTTAAGGCCTGAGGAAGGGAGAAGAAAAACGGTTTGCTCCTGGGGCTCACTGGTTTGTTAACTCTCTCACTTGGCAAGTGAAACGGTTTGCTCTTGCGGGCTCACTACTTGTCAAGCATTAGTCCTACCGTGGTCGGGAAGCAGGTCATGCAAGGAGAGAGGACTGCCGGATGAAGCAAAGCGCGTGGGAGTAGCAGGCTGGGTGCTGTGACCAGGGTACAGAGCGGAGGAATGGTCCACCAAGAGGAGCAGGCAGCCACGAGCAGCGACCATCGTACGGTGCCGGGGGGAAGACCAAAGGCCGCGGCGGGGCCGCTGTAGAAAAGAACAGACGAGCAGCAGGTGAGCCAAGGTTTTGAAGCTCGAGTGAGGTGGGCTCGGAGGCAGACCCGGCAGGAGGAGGGCCGGCTCACGGGGACACACAACACGAGAAGCCCGCGAAACAAGCGCGCTCGCTTCCAGGGACACAGTTAACAAAGGGGCGTGTCCCAATACCAGAGAGCAAGCCAGCCGGAAGCGAAAAGAGCCCGGGATTAACGCTTTCTACTGCATATCCCAGTTTTTGTGGGTGGAGCTGCTGAATTGCTCCGTAGCTCAGTATTGGTATACCGTAGTTAAAGTCGAGTGCAATGCATCAACCAAGTGCTGCGTGCTTTGCCCTGTCTTTAAAGTCTCCGTGGAGAGGTTTTAATAGGAAAAAACACGTGTTTGTTTGGTTTGTCTGCCTCACGTAAGCAGACAGGATGTTTGGCAAGGTGGGATTGTTCATGTGTCAAAATAGTGATTAACCTAAGGATAAGCGCGCAGTACATACCATTCTTGATTCGAAACAAATTCTTCACGTTTATGGTACCAACAAACCTATTCTTTATAGTAAGTTCCCTTTCATGTGTGGTCCGGTATTCTCCCGCCTTACTGCTGATTCAACCCAATTAGGTTAGGTCTCCTGTATCGCAAAAAAGAAAGTGCAGGCTGTTCAGCTAAAGCAGGATCACCGAACTACCAGAAAATCTGTACTGCTGACATTGCAGATGCACAAATACATCGGTATATATCTGTACAAATGCATCTGTTAAATACAATGTGGCGGCACCCGGTTTATGGGGCAAGTAGGCTGTATCGCATGTTTGGCAACTACAAATGGCAATTTAACACTCCTCCGTTAAGTAAGTAAGTTTTAATAGTTTTGAGACCGAATAGGAACGAGATCTTAATGAACTCGGGCCATGAACTCCATCACAATGGTTCATATACAAAAGGGCTGTCTGATCGGAGCTCCGCTGCTTGTACAGGACTTGGTAACATCTGTAGCTCCTCTCGGATCAGATAGCAGCTTTGGTACAATGGTAGAACTCCTAACACATAAAGAGCAAAGCCGCAAGGCGGGGCACGGCTGCATAGTTCAGCTCAGGCCTGGCAGAGGAAGACCAGCACAATTAATTAAAAGGTCAGCGCAGTGGGTCAGAGAGGGCCATTAGAGCCATAAGAGGGTCTGCATTATAATCTGAGGGTCGTGAGTTCGATCCATTCCGGGCACTGTTCAGGCCAACCCAACCATCACGGCAGTAGGTTGTTACGCAGCGCTATATTTACTTGTGCTGTTTCAAACGGATGGGTTAGCTCAGGTGGCGAGTGCACCTGCGGCTGAACCATAACTCCTCTGTTGAAGATAGTAGAAGAACAGAAATGATAATAACAAAATAAACAATGAGAATTGAAGCAGGGTAGGATATTAAGGATAACACTATTGCGGCAGAGATTACTATCAAGGTTACTACAGTTACACTGATAAATATAAACAACAATTATTGTTGAAGTGCTCTGAAGAGGGGAGGTCGCAAGAAAGCACTTTTAAGGACCAAATAGTATTATGGACAGCCAGGCGGGAAGCTAAGGGTGCAGCCCGACCGCCCACAGATTTCATGCAGTAATGGATCCTAATGCTTAGTACAGTGGCGGGTAAATTATGTGGGTCTAAAGGACAAGCCCCAGGGCAAAAAGCACGCAACAAGTAAATAGGCTGTCCTCACATAGAACTCTTAGGTTTTGAAGGCTGGTAAAACAAAGGAGGTGTCGGTCAGGAGTAGTTGCGCCATGATAGCGGGGCCCAACAAGGGGATTATAGTGGAACAGCCAGCGGGGTGAACGAGGGGGATCCCGCCAGAACCATCCATACGGTAACACCGACTGGCACGCTGCATCAAGGGGTGCCACCCCGCGCGCAGTGAGGCGGCTAATGTGGGGTGAATAGCGAGCGATCAACATATTGGCGGAAAGCCTGCCTATATATATGGGCGGTTTGTACTAGGGGTTGGTGCAAGGGTAGAACTTCGGACTACAGTCCATGAGGTGCTGAGCGCAAGGGGCTATCGGTATAGAATTATTTTCTTATGAAGGGGTATGTCACGAAAGAGTACAAATCAATCTCAAAGAAGAGGGGGAATACCAATGTTGGTTGGGTGATATGGTATGTAAAATAGGTTGGAGAGAGAAGGTTCAAAATGGACACTATAAATCATCTCTTCAGCCGGTAAGATAGCTGAGTGTGTTCAGCCCTCGCGGCTCTTTGGGGTACTGCAGTTTGCAGGTTCGAAGCCGGCAAGGCTACCCCAGCGTTTCAGCTTCCCTAGGTTGAGAAAGGAGTACCAACTATGGGTAGGCGAGAATAAATAACAACCCAAAGAGGAGAGGGGATACAGCAGCAGAATTTGACAAACCAGGAGAAGCACAAGGGAAACAGGAGGAAGAAAGCTGACAGGAAATAAGCTAGGCAAGGTGAAAATAAAACGGCAGAGCAAAGGTGGCAAAGGAATGCAGCGGTTGGGCCAAGAAGGCCGGAAAAGTGTTGGGGGCCCAAGGGGTATGGGGCATCCTGCAGAAGGAGGACAGGGCAAGGGAAATGCCGCCTTTGCTGAGTGAAGAGTCCAGCGGCAGCGAATCAATGACAACAGGAGAGGGGGCACTACCAACAGGACAGAAGAAAAATTGAAAGCACATTATAAAGAGGTTAAGATCAGGCATCACTGGTACGGGTAAGTCGCCCAGAACCAGCGACAGGAGGGGGAGAAAGCCGAATAAATACAAGGAGGAAGGGGTTTCCACAACCGATGTAGAGAGCAGAGAGGAGGAAGAGAGGGACCCCTTGGAAGCATGGGTAAAATGGGAAGAGGTACTAGGTAAGGAGAGAGAGAAGGGTTCTCATATAGAAGGGGCAGGCAAGAGTGCAGGGGCAGGTCCAATTCCACAACCAAGGTAGAGTACAGCAAGAAGGAACAGTGGGATACCTTTGGAAACATGGGTAAAATGGTAAGGATTAACAGGTAAGGAGAGTGAGAAGGGCTCTGGAGTTGAACGGGCAGGTAAGAGCGCAGGGGCAGGCCCATTGCCATCAGGTGACCCAGGGAATTTGGGACACAGCCCCCAAAGGGGCACCGACGGTATTACAAAAATACCCAGAGGATGAGGGGCATTGTTAACCTAGCAACAAGGGGTCTTGAAGGTATACAAAGCATTAGGGGGGGATACACGAAAGGAATACGACCAGGAGTTGAGAAGGAAATGGACGGTTACCCGGACAGAGGGGGGGTCGAGGAGAGTTATAATCAGTACATGTTTAACGGTTCAAAAGATGAAAGGGACCACAGGGTCCATGGTTCAGGAGGGCAACAGGCATAATAGGAAAATAATGTAGAAGCAAAGACGGGTAAAAAAACAGGGGATACGATAATAACAACAAAGAATCGTTTGAGGTCAGGGCAACAGAACCTTCAGGGCAGTCAATAGGGGATACAGAGAGGACGGCAGAGTAGCAAAGTAACATACCACCAACGGCTCAAGGGGGTTGCAGGGGAAATATCGGGAAAACATAGCTGGGAACTTGGAGCATAAGCAGAAGGGCGAAAAAGGGGGAATTCCAAAGTGGTCAATAAAAACAGTTAATGGCAAATCGCCTATCAACCATGAGGAAAAGTTGGTGATAGGGCAACTGTACGGCAGAGAACGCCCACACCAGGGAAGGCATGGGTGCCACGAATAAGCATCGGAAATAAGGAAAAGGTTAGCCATAAGGCTGACTGGAAAAGGAAAATATTACCACGTGTAAGGCAAGAAAATAACGCCCATACCGGGAAAGGCATGGTTTCCACGAATAAGCACCGGAAATAAGGAAAAGGTTAGCCATAAGGCTGACTGGAAAAAGAAAATATGGCCACATGTATGGCAGGAAAATAACGCCCATACCGGGAAAAGCATGGGTGCCAAGAATACGCACCGGAAATAGTGAGAAGGTTAGCCATAAGGTTGACTGGAAAAGGAGAATATGGATAAAGAAAGAACGGTTGGCCAAAAGGTCGACTCAAAAGAAAATAGGAAGGAACACACGGTTGGCCAAAAGGTCGGCTCCAAAATAAAAAAATAAAAAAAGGCAAAACACACAGGGAACGGAATGGGTCATCGACAAATTGACCAGGAACGCCCTAACTTGCAAGACGGGTAAGCAATATAAAAAGCATGTGAAAGATGTATTGACGGAAACAGGAGCAAGAAATGTGGGGGATATCTCAACTGAAAAAATGTGTGAACTTTTGGAGAAGGCATTTGCCAAAGGTAAAAGAAAAAGCTGGGCGGCGGCGCATTTGGCTGCAGTGGCATACACTACAAAAGCGGCAGGCATGAGGGATCCAACAAACAGCCCTAGAATAAAATATGGTTTGAAAGGTTGGGCAAAATTGGAGGGGAAGAAGCTAGACAGTAGAAGGCCAGTAAACTTTGGGAAGTTAGTAATATTGCTGAGAATATGAGAAAAAACATGCATTAACGCATATGAAACAACTTTTTTCAGGGCAGCATTTGTGCTTGCATATTATGGGGCGTTGAGGGTGGGTGAGCTGGTGGCCAGTAACACAGTGGCAGGGAATGGGCTGGTTTTAACTGATGTTAGCATAGGAAGCAAGGGCATGTCAAGAATGTTAAGAAAATCTAAAACAGACCAGGTGGGTAAGGGGAGAGGAATAGACCTCTACTGCTGCAAAGAAAAAGATCACTGTCCTAGATGCATAACCCAAGAAATCCTAACCATCAAACCAAAGATAGAAGGGCAGCTGCTAAATACACAAAAACGGCAGCGCACTCAGCAGGTACCAATTTCAGGCAGTTTTAAAGCGGGCAGTTGACAAAGGAGGTGGGAATCCAGCCGAATTTGGAACACACTCATTCAAGGGAATGGGTGTTTTTTTTTTTTCTGACAACGTGTTTAGGGCACTCCGGGAACGGGGCTGTAGGTAGTAGGCTTTTGGGGGGGACCTGAGCGGGCGGGTTAACACCCACTCAGGTGTGGCGGCATGTGCCCAGGAACGGAGGCCCAAGGGGTAACAAGGACTCCATAGGAGCCTTGGGCATCTCCGGAGCTGGACACACGGTGCCCAAAAGCATATGACAATTATTGTTTTTTTTTTGTTGTTATGTATTTTCTGTAAGAAAATAAAATGCCTAC
Source organism: Ambystoma mexicanum (assembly GCF_040938575.1). Taxonomy (NCBI): domain Eukaryota; kingdom Metazoa; phylum Chordata; class Amphibia; order Caudata; family Ambystomatidae; genus Ambystoma; species Ambystoma mexicanum. The sequence continues at coordinate 382,879,764 of NC_090926.1, read as the reverse complement.
GGCCTATGATTTTTCCACAAACATAATGGGTCTGTGATATTATTATTTAGGTAAGGATATGATATATGAGCAAAGGGAACCCACACTACTCAGCCTATGCCCCAGGCCTCGGGTCGCATGTAATGCGAACCGATGGAGGGCCTGGGAGGTTAGGCGCAGGGTGGGGGTGGAACTGGCGAGAAGGGCACAGGGAGGGGCGTCCAAATGGCGCCACAATAAACAAAAGCCCAGGAAAGGGCAGGAAGCAGCACATGGGAAAGGTGTGAAAACTAACAGCAGGGGGCCGGGAGAAACCCAGCCCCCAGGAAAGGAACAAAGAGCCAAAGGGGTATAAATACACCAGGAAAAGGAAAGAAGGAACAAATCAGGTAAGGAGCCCACCTCTCTCGGGTGAGCTCCTTAAGGCCTGAGGAAGGGAGAAGAAAAACGGTTTGCCACCCAACCCACCCTACAAAAGGAACGGAAGGAGAAAGAAGCAGGCAGGAGCTGGAACGCCGAGTACTTTCTTCGGTACACGGTCCCAAAGCAAGTCGTAGGCGGCATGTGCCCAGGAACGGAGGCCCAAGGGGTAACAAGGACTCCATAGGAGCCTTGGGCATCTCCGGAGCTGGACATACGGTGCCCAAAAGCATATGACAATTATTGTTTTTTTTTGTTGTTATGTATTTTCTGTAAGAAAATAAAATGCCTACGGCCTATGATTTTTCCACAAACATAATGGGTCTGTGATATTATTATTTAGGTAAGGATATGATATATGAGCAAAGGGAACCCACACTACTCAGCCTATCGAAATCCGAAATTCATATGAGCGATTGAATAAAGGTCGTTTTTCAGATTGAAATTTTAAAGTTCAAAAAAGACAAGTGCAGCTTGCAACTAGAAAATGACAAGTGACAGCTTTACAAATGACAGGTAACAGTTAGGAGGCAGTTCTACTTAGATTAAAATAGGATTGAATTATATTATTTTAACTAAGAGATTGGTTCTGCACAGTTTTCTAGGTACTCACACTATATTCTTGAGTGAAATGGGCCTCGCCACGGATCTGGTCAGGTTTTAGACTGGACTCTGGTCTCTGCACTTCACAGTGATCTGGGTCAGCTCTCTCTGGTTCTGCTAACAGGTCAGCTCTACTCTGCTGGTCTGGGTCTCTGAAGGTTGATGGAGGTAAAGTATGGAATTTTGGCAGAGCTTCCAGCTGCAAGTGGAAAATGAAGGTCCCTATCTGTCCTGTCTCTCTGCTTTTATGTGTTTTTAAAATGGGTGTGTGTGAGCAGCATCACTAGCCAGCCCCTCTCCACTTATCATTGGCCAAGCTTTCATTTCTCCCCTGATTGGGGGAGCTAAGTTATGTCAGAGTGATGTCATTTTACAGCCTGCAGAAAGTCCACTCCTCCTGTCAACTTGCACACAAATCTAGATTTGAACCAAATACATATTTCATAGCTACACAGTGGTTTGAAATTACATGCACCCATCACATATCACAGGAGGTATCCCCTGTTCCAACTCTGCTCTTCCTGGGGGCTTGCATTCAGAAATGGCAATATTTTGCACTTTTTAACTGGTTCGCAATATCGGACATTAACCCAATTTTACACACATGTGCGCAAGGAGTATGGACATTAGTGGATGAAGTGTCAGATTTTTCACATGCACACATTTTGAGCAATATCCTCTTTTCCGCTAAAACCCGCCTGAACATGCCACCGGTTCTAAAAACCTCTTAAAATGTGGGCAGAAAAATCACAAGAATTATGGTGTCATTTAAATAATTTTCACAAGTCCGTACTATGAGTTATTCATCTTTTTAGAGTTATGTTCTGGCCCCAAAGGGGTGTGGTTTTCCCCCAGCACAAGGTTGAATTTCTGGTTTTTCCAGTTCTGCCAAGCCAGCTTGCTCTCACAGGCAGTGCCCCTCCTTTGTCCTTCCAGGAGGAAGCTACATTTACGACATCTGCAATAAACCATCTGCCTGGGTCAGGACAGGGCTTTGTTCAGAGCTCCTGTATTCTGTGGGGGCTCCCCTTAATTCAATTATCAGAGAGATGGCATATCCTTAGTGTGGCCAGCAAAAGGCAGATAGGCCTGGGAACACAGCTGTGACTCAAGTTTCACTCCTGATGGGGGTAGTTGTCAGGCTGAATTCAGTTTCTCAAGCCAGGTTTCAGATAAAATGTCACTTTTTGTTCCCCAGTTTAAGTCAATACAATTTTTTTACATATGCAGCTAGAATGCTGATTCTAAGTTCAAAACTATGACATTTAAACAATTGCAACCTATGTGACACTCAAAAGTAGGTCACTCAGTCAATTTAAACACTTAGATTCTTAGTGTCTTTCAGTCCAAATTTACTTAAACTGCTGAAATCCACAGCTCAGCCAGTCTTGTTATACACCTTCAAGTCACTTCAGAATATAACTTTACATTGGATCCACCTCTTAAAATGTCTTTCTTTGGCATGCTTTGGGTTCATTTATTCAGTTTTCTACAAAATCTGGTGGTTTTAAAACGCCGGCTTTTGGATAGTGGTGAGTACTGGTACTGCACCCCTTTTTGGGATTTAAGAAAATGAATTCCCAACAGTTATGGGTTTGCTTTTGGCAATCAGCATTGCCACTCCCAATGGTTTCAGACTACTGTGTGGGTAGTCCAATGGTGGTTTTAGGCAGTGTCCTTCTGTGCCCATAACATCGGCAAAAATGAGCGGCAGCCTATTCTTCATGCATTTCCCTGTGCATTTTCTGGGAAGCTCTGGCCATCATAATGTTTTCCATGTCAATACTGCACAGTTTTGAGGTAGGGCTCGGATGCATGTGTAAATACATCCCACAGGTCGCAGGCGGACGGACACGAGGGTTATGAGGAAGTCTTGTCCGTATGATTCGACCAAACATTAAGGTGGATGGACATTCACCTGTGGTGCTATGTGGAGTGTTCCGATATGGCTTGCATAAAAGACCCATTGGTGATGGAACAGACTTGCAGTGTTCTTTTGAGACTGCTCATGAACTTTTTAGCCATCCCATTGGCTTGAGGCCATAGTGGGGTTATTGTTCTGTGTTGGAATCCCAAATGTTCTGCGAACATTGCAAAGTCATGACCACTAAAGGGTGGTCCGTTGTCCGACTTTACTGTCGACGGAATTCCATAGTCAGCAAATGTCTTAATCAGGGCGGGTATTACGGCCTGGGCACTGGTTGAGTGTATGAGGTGTACTTCTGAGAAGCGTGACATTTCATCCACGATTACTAGGGCATACTTTCCATTAGCTAACGGTCCAAACATGTCAACTGCCACTTCGTCCCAAACTTGTAGGGACATTTTGGATCGCCTTAGTGGTGCTGGGAATGTTCCCGGGGCTACCGCTTGACATGTAAGGCATTTGCTCAGGAGTCTTTCCACCTTCTCATCCATTTTTGGAAACCAGACTTTTGTCCTGCGTTGTCTTTTTGTGGATACTATTCTGCGATGCCCTGCGTGAGCTATGTCCAATACCTGTTTTTGCAAGCTGGCTCAGATTACAATCCTATTTTCCTTGAGGAGCAGTCCCTCCGGGGCCCTGGACAACGTGTGTTGCACTAGTTTGAAGGTGCGTAATTGTGCTTCCTCCTGGGCAGATAAGGTTGATTTGTCTTGATCTTCCACGTGCCACCGTCCTGATTGTACGCACTCCTGTACAATTCGAAGCAGTTTGTCACTGCCAGTGGCTTCCACCAGCTGAACAGTGGAAATGTGTTTTGGGAGTGCGTTGTTGACCAGATAGTTGACGTATTGGTTTGCTTTTGCTGACTGACGTTCCTCTTGGGCTGGCAAAGGATATCTCGATGGGAAATCTGCTGGGTTTCTGTCTTTTCCTGGATGATGTATAATGGTAAACGAGTATTCTTGTAGCCGCAGGCCCCACCTGGCAATGCGGGGTGGCATTTTGGCGGTGGGCTTTCCATAGATCGTGGTGAGGGCCTGGTGGTCTGTGATAACAGTGAACGGGCGACCGTACAGAAAGAGATGATAATGTTCGCATGGCCTCACGACTGCAAGGCTCTCCTTTTCAGGTTGGGAGTAGGCACACTCTGCGGGTGACAAGCTTCAGCTGGCATAAGCTACTATGCGCTTAGGTGAGTCTGGTGATGCCCTGGGTCTGGATTGTGCTAGGATGGCTCCCAGACCTACTGGGCTGGTGTCCACGGTGAGTTAAGTGTCGTATGTGGGATCATAATAGGCCATGCATGAGGCTGATGCAATGCAACGTTTGATCTCTTGAAATGCATCCTCACACTCTGTCGTCCAATGGTAATCGCAGTCTTTTCCTGTGAGGAGTCTTAATGGTGTATTCACTGATGCGAAATCTTGGATGCATCGGGTGCAATACCTATCCATCCCTAGGAATGAGCGTATGGCTGATGGAGAGGTGGGGGTGGGCGCGTCCACCAGTGCTTGCACCTTCTCAGGGTCTGGGCGCATGCCTTTATTGGAAAATATGTGTCCAAAGAATTTTAGCATGGTTTTGCTGATCTCGCATTTTTCCGGATTTAAAGTGAGGTGTGCATTTTCTAGGGCTATGCAGACTCTCCTTAGGGTGTCGTCATTACTTTCTTGTGAGGTGCCGAAAATGAGAATGTCGTCGCTATAGTTCGGGCAATGGGGGATGTGTTTAATGATTTGATGGAGTTCGTTTTGGAAGATTTCTGCAGCAGACGATACACGAAGCTTAATCTCTTGTATCTGAACAGTCCTAGATGAGTTGAGAATGTGGTGATATATCTTGATGAAGGATGAAGTTCAAGCTGATGGTAGCCTGTGTTCAGGTCTAGTTTTGAAAATATGGTGGCCCCATGTAGTAGGTGTATCATATCTGTCATGCGTGGGGCTAAGTGTCGCTCCCTTTCAATGGCTACATTTGGGGCGCGCATGTTGATACAGATGCGTATGCTTGATGTGCTATCTTTCTTGGGTACTGGTACAATTGGTGAGACCCAAGGTGTTGGGCCGGACGATGGCTCAATAATGTCCTGGTGTAGTAGCGACTGTATTTCATCCTGAACCTGTCTATGTATGTTGAGCGGAATACCTCGATAATCTTGAGCTATCGGTGGTATGTGTGAGTTTATGTGTAGTTTTTATTGTCCGTCCTTTAGACGGCCTAGACCTTTAAATAGAGACGGGAACATCTTTTGAATCATGTCCTTTGCGCTGGAGGTGTAGGCGGACATGATTTGGTACATAATGCTGATTAGTCCCATTTGGATGGCTGTTCGGAAGCTTAATATGCTGCCCCCAGGGACTTCCCCTTTGATTACATATATTAGTACCTTTTGATTTTGCTTTTTGAACTGACATTTTGCAGTGAACATTCCTTGCAGTCCAGTGGCTTGTTGGACCCGTATGGATATATTAATGTGTCAGCTTTCCGTAATTCTTTCTTCACTTCGAGGGCTTTGTATACTATGTCGCTTATAACATTGACAGTGGCTCCTGTATCAATTAAAAATTTCAAATTTTGTCCATTTAGTTGAAGCAACAATGTGGGGCTGTAATTGGCTGCGGTGTCATTACCAACAGCATGAACGTTTGCTTGTTTTCTCTGTCCACTGGATGATGATGATCTGGTGTTTCTTCTGTCTTGTGGTGATTCATCCAGGTGCCTGATCCTTTGTCTTGGTTTTTGGTGTGGAGAATGATGTCTGCTATTACGATGACTGGATGTGGCTCTCCTTTCTTCCCACCACCGGGTGGATGGGGTGTGCTTCCTTGACAAACTGGGAGAGCGCCGCCTGCTTGGCGCGGTGGAGTGGTTTGTGTGTTTGCGCAGGCTTTTCCACCTTGAGCTTCGGCCATTTTGTTTCCAGGATTCTCTGTTGGCCTCACTGCTTTGGAAGAACGTAATGTTTTTGTACACAGACTGGAAATGGTTCTCCCCCCCCCGCATTTGTCACAGTGGTGCCCTATTGCAGGACACGGTCCCACATGAGGAAATCGAAAGCTGCATCTGCAACACTTTCTTTGATCTGACGAGTCGGCTGGAGTGCGAATTGGGCAAACTGTTGCCGCATTGGCAGTGTGCGTGATGGTGATGTTTCCCAGCGACTCAGTTTGTAGTGTTAACGCCGCATCAGCCCTTGCTATTTGAAGTATTTCTTCCGGCGTTCTGCTTTTCTGCAAAAGTTTTTTGCGAAATTCAGGGGACCCACACCCTGCAATGGCTTGTGATTTAAGTGCCTCGTCGGTAGAATATTTCTCAAAATCACAATACTTGGCTCTTTTTCCTAGTTCCATAATAAAATTGTCTATACTTTCATTTTTGTCTTGGGTATTTGCGTGAAATACATGTCTCTCATAATCGACGTTCCTTAAGGGTGCAAAGTATGTGCTATATGAGTCAATTATACCTTGGAATGAGTCAGTGTTGGAATCAGGCATTTCGAAAACGATGTCACGTACCGTGGGACCCAGTGAGTGTAACAGGATTCCTCTCAAACAGCGTTCCTCTCTCACTCCGTAGGCGTCAATGTATATATGAAGTTCTTTTAGCCATCTGGCCCACCTGGGCGCCAGACTATTCATGTCTGACATGTCAAAATGTGGCACTGCTTGTAGCTGTAGAGATTCAGAGTTGCCTTCCTCCCTGATGCTGGCAGGCCTGGGAGTGGAGCTGATCTGAGGGCTCTGGAGGCCGCTATCCGAGTTAAATGGTTGCAGGCCCGTGATTCACTGTAATTCAACTCACTCCTGGACAGGCCTCTCTCTGCAGTTCAGCACAACGTGCTTTCAATAGGAGGCAGGAGCATTGTAGGGCCCAGACGGTTTTGCTTCCTGGGATAGTGTCTCTGGCTGTACTTTCCTCCGTAGCAGTGACAATATAGAAAATGCACTGAACAATGTGCGTATGCGTGCAGATGAGCCGTTGTGCTCCGTATCACCACTGCTACTGGGGCACGAACGATCGCTTGTCTTTGAAGTAATGAAGCGTTGGGGAACAGCGAGTGCGGCTCTCGCACCTTGCTGGGGCACGAACAAATGGGTTCAGCTGGGCGCGACGACCCGGTTAGCATATCCTTGTTGCCATTGTTATAATCCGACTCATGTCGGAAGCAGCAATCACATTAGCACGGCAGGCAATTAATCAGAGACAATGAAACACGGAAGACGAATTACGGGACTTCTAACTTCTTTAAGGATCGGCGCGAAACTGGCGCATGAGGCGCTAACCTCGCCTCTTCCCCTCTGCGTGGGGCGCAGCCCACTTCAACATAAACAACAATAGAAATGGGACTTAGTTCCCAACTAAAACAATGAACATGGAAAGAGGACACAATAATGGGGACTCACAGTACCCCTGGGGTAGCCTTGTGCTTTTTTAATCGCACTTGTATAAAAGTGAACAATGTCAAATCTTATGAGTCTTTGTGCAATGGGATTGAGAAAAACACATTTTTCAAGTCAATCACTGTGAAATATCATGCATCAACAGGTATATTACATAGAATCGTAGAGAGTTTGCGACTAGAGGGAACTCGGCCACTACAATCTTGTTTATTGGGCAAAGGTCTTGGATTAGCCTCCACGACCCCCCTTTCCCTTTTTTCACTGGGTAAATCGAAGTATTACATGGTGACTCTGACATCACTAAGATACCTTGGTCCATCATGGCGGAAATCGTCTTGAAAATTCCTTCCTCTGCCTCTGGAGACATGGGATACTGCTGTGCTCGAGGCAAAATTGCTCCTGGATTCAATTTAATCTTCACTTCCCCAACTCCTTTCAGTAATCTTACGCCATAGGGGCCACTGGTCCATACTGAAATTGGCACTTTCGCCATATCTTCATCGAAATATTCAGGACGCTTCTTTGCTATGATCATTCTCTGCTGGTCCTCTCTCTTAATCGCCTTGACCCAATAAGTAATGCACACGTCAAATATCACAAAATCGTCAGATCTGTCATCTCCAAACAAATCTTCATCAGTGAAGTCAGTCACTCTGCAGCCTTCCTCAATGGCAATTGTTGTACTTCATCGTCTACCCTTATCATCAGTTGCATCAAGCTAAGCCATATTTCCTCAGACTATAGCTGCTTCTAAGGCTAAGGGGAAAATGTGCCCCTCTTCTTCATCCATAGGTATCTGTGGCCTAAATAGAAACTCATCTGGTATTCTCATGGTTCTGCCTACTAGACCTGGCAGCCATGTTAACAGGATGCGTATTCCATAATGGAACACCTCAGGTTCAAGCGGTATTGTTCTAGGTGCTACTTGTCCTGCATATGCCCTGATCATTTCGCACACGTTTAAATAGTGCATTCCCGGTGTTGAGCATACTATACCATTGTCTGTTAAAGAAATGGTCATATTAATTTTTGTCATTAAATCCCATCCTAATATGTTGAAAGGTGTTTACCTCGAATAAAGCAGTGGCACCTTCATATTGCATTCTCCAATGGAGACTGGTAATTCTTCTGTAAAAGGAACATGACTTGTTGCTCATTTAAAGCCCTGAATATTCATTGCATCGCCAGACATCGAAAATGTTCCCTCACGTATACACAAGCGTGTTGCACCCGTGTCCACTAAGAAGGAAAATGCTTTGCCTCTACAATTATGTCTACCCTTCAATCCTCATGAGGATTTGGTGTAATAGACAGTACTGAACACATCAGGTCTCAGTGAGCTGTCCTATTGTGGGTACAGCCTCACTCCATCACTCGTGAATGGATTTCCTCCATCAACAGTAACTCCTCCTATTCTACGTGTCATAGGTTGCTCTGTGTTTGTGTTCTGCTGAAGTTGCATAGGAGATTGCTGCAATTGTCCTTGCGGTTGATTACCTGTCACTTGCTGTGGTTGCAAGCCTTGTTGCACTCTCGGCACTTGCTGCTGCACTGCTTGATCTTGCGCAACTCCATTTCCGCTCTGCTGCAAATATGCAGGTGGATTTGGCATTCCCTGTCTTGAAAACTGAGCATTCTGTACCATCCCTTGGCTTCTACACATACGAGCTGTGTGCCCTATCATTCCACATGTCCAACATATGGGAGGTTGTCTTTGTGTCTGCCCATTTTGCATGTTTTGATTACCATTTTGCATATTCTGAAACCCTTGTTGATTATTCTGCAAATACCCTTAATTAGCATGCCAATCTCTTCCTCGATATCCCCTTCCTCTTGGAGCATATCCCTTATTTGTCTGATCAAACTGTCTTTGGTCATTTACTTGCGGCATAGGTACTGCCTGCTGTGAGTTTAATCCACCCACGTTAGTTCACATTGCCCCTTCAATGGCATACATGGATAATTTATTCTGAACTAACTTTGCTTTTTCACCTTTTCGTGCATCGTCTTTTTGGCGATTCTTTTCCTGCAGGAGTATGCAATAATGTGCAATGGCTAACGGAATTTCAGACCATGGGTTTGCTTCTATCCCCACTAATTTCTTGAGCTGTTTCTGCACCTGCTCTGGCAGCACTTGGCATAATATCTGATAAAATACAGGTATAGAATTCCCCCAAGCCTCACGTGTTTCAAGCGCCCATGCGTCTTGAAAAATTTGAATATGAAGCAATGGGTCCACTCCCTCTTTCATCTTTCTTGTCATTATAACTCCCATATCAGAAGTATCCAGATATAGTACTCGAAGCTCTTTCCAAATTGCTGCTCTACAATTGTTAAACAGTGTTCCATCATGCACAGTGTTGACTGTAGTCACACCAGGGTAACCTGCCTGTGTCCAAAAGTCATCAGCTCTTTCACCAAGTATGGCGATTAGAAGACCTTTGATATCCCCTATAGCTAATGTATTCCCTCTCGTCTTTTTTCTAACTCATGTATCCATTTTTCAGTACCGGAAGTTTAATTCGGGATTTTACACTTTAAGTTTTCCCTGTCCCTCTGGGGCCATGGTATATACTGTGGCCTGGCTCTTCCCTTTTCTAACAAGGGGAACTGTGATGCTCCAAACTCATTCTCATATCTCATAATTTGTCTATCCACTGCTGGAGTAATATTCCCACATCGCCGTCTACCTGGCAATGATCTTAGCCTGCTTAGATAGGGCGGGGACTCCCCCCTATGACCAGGGGATTACCCTTTATGTTGATCTGTCTATGTCAGTGGCTCTGATGCCTTAGACATAGGTATCTTAAAATCTGACCATCTTACTTCCTTACCCAAAGGCGGATGTTCTTCTAGATCGCATATATCACTCCTAACCTCCCTCGAATAGGTTTCCCTTTCTTCGTCTGATATTTCTTGTGCCCAACTCATGCAACTCCTCTCATCATCATCTCTATTTAATGTTAATCTGTCTAAAGACAGCTCCTTCTGTCTCATACTACCTGAAGCTTCCTCCTTGTCATACAACTGAGTGCTCTTAAGATGATCATTTTTTCCCTTCCTTTGTGCTTCTTTCTGGGCTTGCATTTCGTGGTATACTTTATCAATCTTTCCCCAATACTCAGCGAGTCAAACTCGTCTTCTAGATTTATTCTAGACGTGTCTGGTAATGACTCGGGAAAGAATTCATCTATATCTTCCCAGTCTACCCGTGGATTGGGATCTCTTACTTCCCTTTCCAGATACTCAAGATCGCGTGCTCTCTGTCTTCTTTTGCGTTCCAGGTCATCATCGACTTCTCTGCACTTTCTCGCCTCTTCTCTTATTCTATCTTCCATCTTTCTTTTTCATATCTCTTTGTTCATATGCCCTTCGTATTTCCTCATCTCTTCGCCTCTGTATTCTTTTCCCTCTTAACTTTTCTTGTTCATCAGCTTCTATTCTTTTCTCGTTCAGCCTTTCTTTTTCATAGGCTGTTCTTCTTTTATTATCATGCTTTCGATGCTTGTCTGCTCTCTCTTGTTTTTTAGCTTGCTCATCTTGATATAACTGTTCTCGTCTTTGTCTATCCTTTCTTTTCGCTCCTTCATCTTTCAATCGCTCCCCCCTTTCTTTGTCATTTCTATCTTGTTCATCTTCATCTCCCCATCTTCAATGCTTTTACCATAGTGTTTAAGTAAAATCTGACCTCCCAACCATTCGTTCTGTACGAGCGCTATCCCATCAGTTTTATAGCTCACACTAAAAGGGCAGATTTTTATCTCACGTTGAAACCAAGTAGCAGACGATGAAGCGAAACTCGCTGCATGTTCCGAAAATGTAATGACTTTTGAAACACTTGATTTAAAAGAGAAAATGGTTGTGTTGATGAATGTGTCTGAAAAATATGGTGATCTGTCAAAAATGCAGATTCTTTAAACCCCTCTGAAGAATTGTGGCAACAAGATAGCTCTGGTAAATCGGTGATGCATGTAGCCTTATTGAGGGTGGCGCTGGAACAGCTACACTACCCTGCGCACACAAACAGAGCGAACCTTGCTGCAACTATTGCTGAAGATTGGTTTGTACCTAACCTGTTAGAGCATGTTGCATTTTTTATGACAAATTGTATAGTTTGTCAAAAATATACGGCTGGGCATACACTGCGCAAAGTTGGGGGAGTTATTCTGAGACCCACTGGACTCTTTCATCATTTGGCTATCGACTATGTTGACATGATACAAGTATGTAAGGGATATAGATACATGATTGTTGTAGTGTGTCTCTTTTCAAGGTGGATTGAAGCAGGTCCCTGTAAACACCTAGATTCCACCTATGCAGCTACATTCTCAGTGCGGGAAGTGTTTCCCAGATGGGGAGTATGTGAAGTAATGAGGTCAGATAATGGCCCACATTTTGTAAATCAAACATTTGAGCAGATCAGCGTGTTGCTTGGTATAAAGCACAACATTTCTTCGGCCTATCATCCACAAGGAAATGGGGTTTGCGAACGGCTCAATGGCTTGCTTAAAGAAAGGATAGTCAAGTTGAAGCTTACCTTGAAAAAAGGGTGGTTGCATTGCCTACCACTGGCATTATAAGCATTAAGGAACCAACCAGGTTCTGACCACCATCTCATGCCCCACAAGATAGTGACTGGGAGGCGAATGAGAACACCCCTAATGCCTCCATCCAGAGTTCGAAGTGATGCTCAGCCAACTGCAGATTTGCTAGGGATGGAATTGCGTGACTATTTGAATTGTATGAGTTCAAGTATCTCTGTCATTTCAGGACAGTTGCAGCAACAAAGGTTCAGGGCAGTACAGAATACAGAAGGAGATGCTACAACAAGTGAATCTCAGGAATTTTGTGTTCCCCAATATTTCCCCAGATATGCGGTCTTAATCCCCAACCACACAGGGAAGAAGTGGGTCGAACCCTGCTTCAACGGTCCGTTCATTGTGGAAGACGTCACGCTGTCTGCTGTCAAAGTGCAGGGCAGGCGTGCCTGGACTTTCTTAGGTGATGATAAGATCTTTGCTGGAAAAACCCCTCTGCCTGCACCCCTACTAGAAGCAAGTACAAACATCAGGGAAGAGCCACAGCACATGTAGAAGAGATCTATGATGAGGGAGAAGGACGCAGAAGCTGTCAACTAAAGTGAAAGAGTTCATTGGACTGTGGCTGGGTTCAAGGCATTCTTTTAGCTATCTCTGAAAGGGCTAAGGGAAGCTGGTGTGAATACTCTGTGCAGTCATTACAGGGGAAAGGAAAAAGTCTTTGTTCACAGAGAAGCTTGTTAAAAAACTTCGGACTGAGGCATGCTTAAGCCTTGATAAGAAGAGAAATATGCCAGATTCTGATCGTGGTTTCGACAATTGGAAAAGAGTACAGTATCCTGACTCGTTCCACACTGAGTTTTTGTTCGGATTTGTCCATGGTGTTATCCAATAACAACGTTTCAAGGATCGTATTTGAAGTTTTTCTCTTTGTTCTGAGCTCTTACCCGGCTATTGTGGGGAGAACTTCTAATAATTGTGTTTTCCTGCAAGATCCTAAAAATGGTCCTATTGTAAGGAGACTACTCACAGCAATCATCAAACAAGTTTTGCAGTTACCTGAGTACAGAGGGGAGAGCACAAATACCCCTAGCAACTGATGCTGCGCACAGACTTGTCAGTAGAGTTTTCTTTAGTCTAATTGAAGAGTACCCGCATCTTGTTGGAAGACACACGGATGTGCTCACATTTCTAAGGGATCCTAGAAACACTGCAAATTTGAATGTAATCTTGAAAGGCATTATAATCCAAGTGAGCATATATTATGGTCTGTTACGCTCACCTGGTCTCTGCGGGGGCATTGGGGCACAGTTGGAGCCCTCCCTCGACTTGGCTCCCCTGGATAGACTCTCTCCCCCAGCTGCTGCTGAGACTGCTGTTCTGGACGCTGGTATTGCCCCTGAGAGAAGATGAGAGGCAATGAGAATGGCGTGGTGGTGTTGTGAATTCCCTCGACCCTCTCATGTCAAAAAGAAGTGCACAAGCGTTTTCCCATGCAAGCTCACCTGTGGTTTTGTAACGTTGAGCTCTCTGTCCTGATTCTTGTAGCAGGGGCGCGTAGAGTGGACCTAGTTGCTTCACTAGTTCGTGAAAGTGGTGATCCAGACTGGCTGTGACCAATTCACTTAGAAGGTAAGTCTTTTGTTTATGATTAATGTTCATTATATTATAATGGGCCTCATTACAACCCAGGCGTTAAGGGTTTAACTGCGCCGTCAGCGCCGTTAACCCTTAACGCCTGATTACCATTTTAACGCCTGCTTTTAGCAGCCGTTTAAATGCAAGGCGCTAACCCGCCTTGGTGCTAATTACGGCACCGTAATTTACGGTGCCGTAATTAGCGCCTTCCCCACTCCCATTATGCCCTATGGGGCAAAAATGGGAATGGGGAAGGGTAAATGGGGAATGGGGATTTACCGCCCCACTCCCCTTGGAATGGGGCGGTAAATCCGCCATCCACCATGGTGTAAACAGAGTTTACACCATGGTGGTAAAGTAGGGAACTTACCGCCTGGGTTGTAATGAGGCCCAATGTCTTTTGCCTTGATTATTAATAGTAATTCTTGCAATGTCTTATCTCTTCCCAATAGGTGGGAAGATGGTAGATTGGAGTCGTGGAGCGGGTCCGGGGATTCTCTGAGGATGATGGAGGTCCCAAAGTAGCTGGTAAGTTGGCCTATATAATGGAACTCTAGACTCAGGTATGGCGCGGCCAAGCGTTCGTTATTTATATGGCTTCTTTTTCCGTTGCAGGAGAAGACTGCTGGTGTAGAGCGGAGTCTGGATGCTCGGGAGCAGCTCCGCAGCTGCAGGATGAAGGTACCACGAAGATGAAGAAAAGAAGTTGAGCTCCCGCGTTGCTGGACGCCCGGATCAGGTGAGGAAAGGCTCCGACTCTGATAGTGATGGGATGCAGGGAAGATGCGCGCACAGCGATGGAGCGGCTGGAATCAGGTAAGGTGTGCCTTCAGCGATGGAGTTGCTGGAATCTGGTAAGATGCGCCTTCCGCGATGAAGCAGCGGAATCCAGGTAAAATGGTCTTCAGCGATGAAGCAGCTGGAATCAAATGGATGCACGATGAGACGAATAACAGGTAAGGACAGTGGTAAGCGTTACGCTGCTGAAAGCAGAATAAAGCAAAGCTGAGGCATGTGAGTGGGTTGGCCTTAAATAGGCTTGCCCTGGACCCTCCCTTTGGCCCCGTCTTGTGGCTCCAGCTTGCCCCTCCCAGGGATTCTTGCACGTGCCTTCCAATGATGTTATATGGCCACGCCCGGCCCTGATGCACATACCTTAGGCACACAGTGTGCAAAGCACATTTTTTCCATGAGCCTGGTGCCAGAGGTGCCAGGACTGGGTGCATTTGGACCTTGGGGGTGAGGAAGGCTTGGACCCTTGTCCAATGGCCATGACAGCACTCCCCCGCAAGGCCCCTCTCATGGGCGTTCGAGCCCCGGTCCAGGTTTGGTGGGGTTGTTATGGTGAAACTGCCTGATTAGTCGAGGTGCATGACAAATTCCACAGGTTCCCAAATGCGATCTTGAGGTCCATAAACCTCCCAATCAATTAAGTAGTACAGTTTTGATCGTACTATTTTAGAATCGAGGATGTATTTAACCTTGTAATCAGGTTCTCCTTCAATAACTTCAGGCTTCAGTGATTTTTTTATCCTAGTCTCAGGCTTCACAGGCTTCAAGAGGGAAACGTGAAACGCTGGATGAATTCACATATTGGCGGGTAGATCTAGTTTTACTGCGGCCGGGTTGATGATGGCCTTGATGGGATAAGGTCCAAGATATCTGGGACGGAAGACCCGAGGTCCTTTTAATGGTATATTTCTGGCAGGCAACCATACTTTATCCCCAATTTGGTAATGTGGAGCTTGCCTTCTATGCCTGTCAGCAAACTTTTTTTGTTGGTCCTTGACTTTAGTTAAAATCTTGGTTGCTTCCTTAAGAGTTTGAGTAATAGTCTTATGTAGAGAGGTGATTGCCAGCATTTCTAGCTCGTCAAGTGGGTCAAAGGAGGATGTCCGGGGATGCCGACCATTCATGATATAGAATGGGGTTTGTCCAGTACTGGTGTGGATAGAGTTATTGTATGCAAATTCAGTTAACCAAGGAACGTCCTTCCAGGATACTTCTGTCTGCTGCAGCCAGAGGCGCCAGGACCAGGTCCATTAGGACCTTGGGGGTGAGGAAGGCCTGGACCCTTGTCCAATGGCCATGACAAGGTTGTTGTGAAACTTTCCTCCGAGGGACAGATCAAGAGGTTGCGGATAAAGACAGACTTTTGTTTCATGCTGAAAGAAGTTCATCATGTTGTCTGGTCTAAAGCAGATTCGAGGAGTGGGCTGGAAGCTAGTGTATGTCATTGAACTTGTCTAGACATACTGAGATTAGTTTTCTTCTTGCTGGAGAGACATCCACATTTCGTGGGGTTAAAACTGGTTCCAGAGAGAGATTGAGAGTTTGTTCTTATCATCCAGTAAGCAGATAGTAGTTCGAGGACGGAATTGCCGAGTCAAGACAACAGCTTCCAGAAGTAGTACATAATGCAGATGTATTAAAGATTACTTTTTCCTTCCTTAGGCAATAAAGATGGGTAGCATCAAGAGTAATTTCATAATGCCTGATGCAGAGAGAAGTCCACGTTGTCCACAAAGTAGATGCTGTAAATCAACATACCTTTGCATCATTTATGCTTGCATTTTATTCATAATTATATTGCTTT